>NC_086448.1:147879532-148194174 GCF_028390025.1 Pseudophryne corroboree | reverse complement strand
CAGTGTCTCAGGGGGGCCCACACCGCACACACCAGGTACGTGCGGTGAGCTAAATGGCTCAGGAGGCACTGGCTAGCATCAGAGCCAGATTTACATGCCAAAGGGTACATCTGGGCATAATACACAGGTGCAGCAGTATAAACTCCTGGAAATTTGGTGAGATTTGATCAGAGATGTGTGGAAAAGATAGGCAGGGGAGGCACTGCCTCACCTGCCATAGACTTTTTACTCCAGAGTTTTGGCTATAAAAATGATTAGAATAATGGGGCTAATTCTGAGTTGGTCGCACAAGCAATTTTGTTAGCAGTTGGGCAAAACCATGGCCCTCATTCCGAGTTGTTCGCTCGCAAGCTGCTTTTAGCAGCTTTGAACACGCTAAGCCGCCGCCTACTGGGAGTGAATCTTAGCATAGTAAAATTGCGAACGAAAGATTAGCAGAATTGCGAATAGACACTTCTTAGCAGTTTCTGAGTAGCTCCACACTTACTCGGCAACTGCGATCAGTTCAGTCAGTTTCGTTCCTGGTTTGACGTCACAAACACTCCCAGCGTTCGCCCAGACACTCCCCCGTTTCTTCAGACACTCCCGCGTTTTTCCCAGAAACGGCAGCGTTTTTTCACACACACCCATAAAACGGACAGTTTCCGCCCAGAAACACCCACTTCCTGTCAATCACATTACGATCACCAGAACGAAGAAAAAAACCTCGTAATGCCATGAGTAAAATTCCTAATTGCATAGCAAATTTACTTGGCGCAGTCGCAGTGCGAACATTGCGCATGCGCAATTAGCGGAAAATCGATGTGATGCGAAGAAAATTACAGAGCGAACAACTCGGAATGACCACCCATGTCCACTGCAGGAGGAGCAGATATAACATGTGCAGAGAGAGTTAGATTTGGGTGGGGTGTATTCAGACTGAAATCTAAATTGCAGTATTTACCCTGCACAGAAACAAAATAATCCACCCAAATCTTACTCTCTCTGCAAATGTTAGATCTGCCCCCCCTGCAGTGCACATGGTTTTGCCCAATTGCTAACAAACTTGCTGCTGCAATCAACTCAGAATTACCCCCCCATGCAAAGAAGATATTTCAAGCAAATTCTTTGTATTTTACATATGGCGCGGTGGCCATTTTTCGGAGTCCTGCGCATGCGCTGTAGACTCTGGCACTGTGCCAGAGCCTCTAGTGGTCAGTGCGCTAGCAGCGGCGCGGTGGCTATGGGAGAGGAGGGGGCCCACTCACTGTGCCAGAGTCTACAGCGCTCAGAGCGCTAGCAGCGGCGCAACGGCCACAGGGGGGTCCACACACGGAGTCTGTACACAGGTCCTCTCCTCTCTAGAGATGCCCCTGGTCCTCCTGCTGCTGCTGTCGGCAGCTGCTGCGCCTGTCACACTTTATGACAGGCAGCGGCGCCGGCAGCATGAAGCCTCCTCTTTCCTCCCGTGTCAGTGCAGTGTGCGGACCAAAAAGGGGCGGAGCTACACGGAACTGGGGGCGGGGCTACACGGGACAAGGCTGAACAGGAGGATGATCTGCTCCAGCTCCGGCCTGCCAGACTTCCTTAGGTAAGAGGATGGAAAGAGAGTGAGTGAGTGAGTGAATGAGTGAAAGTATGTGTATGTATGTGTGTATGTATGTGTGTGTGTATGTGTAATATATGTGTGACTGTGTGTATATGTGTAATGTACTGTATGTACAGTGTGTGTGTGTGTGTGTGTGTGTGTGTGTGTGTGTGTGTGTGTGTGTGTGTGTGTGTGTGTGTGTGACTGTGCGGCATAATGTGTGTAAGCGTCACTGGTACAGGGGGGGTTATGTGTGTAAGCAGGGGCATAGCCAGAACTTTGCAGTCCCCATAGCAACATTTTGAAGGGGCCCCTATCCAAATACTTCTAGAGAGACACCTCTCCACAGCAGTTGCTAATTTTATGCCCCATAAGAATGCCCTAGTTTATTTTCTGGACCATAGTAGTGCCCTGGTTTATATTATGACCCATAGCAGTAATTTAATTCATTTTCTGAACCATAGTGCTCTAGTTCACATTGTAGGGCTGCCGCCTAGTACACATTATGCCACAGTGACCCAAGCTCATATTATGCCACACTACAATGCCTTCACTTCATATTGTGCCACATTTCAGGGCCCCAGTTCATATTATGCAACATTATAATTCCCCTCCAGTTCATTCTCCAGTTCATTTTATAGCACATTACAACGAACAGGTCCAGGGACATAACTAGATGGATTGCAGGCTCCAAGGCAAATATTTGTAAGTGCCACTATGTACCACCAAATGCTGAAATATGTATATAACACATGTAATTTTGACAAGTAAAAGGGGCCCCTCTCAACCCTGGGCCCCATAGCAGCTGCACTGCCTGCACCTATGGTAGCTACGCCCTTGTGTGTAAGCGTCACTGTTACAGGGGCGTTGCGTGTGTAAGCGTCACTGGTAAAGGGGGCGTTGCTTGTGTAACCATCACTGCTGCAGAGGACGTTGCGTGTGTAAGCGTCACTGGTACAGGGGCGTTACGTGTGTAAGCGTCACTGGTACAGGGGCGTTACGTGTTTACACGTCATTGGTACAGGGGGGCGTTACGTGTGTAAATTTAGCACATCTACGATCATTTACTCTGACATGCGGGGGGACGTCCAGCAAGCACAGGGCTAGTCCACCCCACATGTCAGGCCCTACCCCCCTCACACACACACACACAGGTGCAAAGTCATTGCACGGCAGCGATACTTTTGCACCTGGCGAGTAGCTCCCTGCCAGCTCAGCCCCTGCGAGCTGGCAGACCACTATCTGCCGCGTCCCGGGTCGCAGCGGCTGCATGCGATGTCACACAGACACCGCAGCCCACCCCACCCCCCCAACTGTCCGGACATGCCAACTGTGTTCTAACACCGTTTGCACGCCCCCTCCCGCCTCACGACCACCTCTGCCTGTCAGTCAGGCAGAGGCGATCGCAGCCAGCTGGGCTCCCGGGTGCTCACACGCAGTGCGGCCGCTGCATGCATGCACTCCACATAGGGATTCAGACTGCGATCGCTGCCGCTGCAGCGATCCAGTCTGAATTAGGCCCTTAGTCTAGGAGTTATTTTCATTTTGATATTGATAATTTCTGCTGCGGGGTACACTGGGCTCCACAAGGATTAACATCGGGGTGCAGAGTAGGATCTTGATCCGAGGCACTAACAGGCTCAAAGCTTTGACCTTCTTCCCAAAATGCACAGCACCGCCTCCTATATCACCCCGCCTCCGTGCACAGGAGCTCAGTTTGTAAGTTGGTGCCTTGCAGTATACAGGCACTTAACAGGGGCTGCTCTAGGCAGCCTTTTCAGTGCTTCATTTACAGATGAAGAAATGTATGAAGATTTACAGGGCTGCTGCAGGTAAAGCCTCATAGACTTCCGTACGTGCAGCTCCATCACCCCCAGCGGCGCTGTATACTCCCGTGCCGCGGTTGCCGGGTCACTGCAGCGGAGGCTCCGTCTTCTTCCCTCTTCGCGTGAGTCACACACACGCCGCCGCCTCCCGGATCGCGGGGCTGCTGACAAGGGGGAGGTAAGGGGCTTCTGTGCCGCACTTTACACCGCGATCCAGCGCGGCCGTAGGAGGCGGGCCGCGCACGCGCTGGCGTGGACACGGATTACTGGGCTGATGTTCCACTAGCCACCAGGGATATACTTTATGGGCACAGGTCAGGGGGGACGTTGTACCATTCCCCCCCCCTGTTTTCTTTACTGTCCACATGCCCGGTGGGGATGCCAGCAGGGGGAGCAGGCCAGACCTGAGGACCCTCCCGCCAGCCCCATGGCGCCATTTATGCATTGTTCCCGCCCTGGAGCTGCTTCCTTCTCCCTCACTCCCGGTCAGCAACCATTACAGATAGAGCCGTGCTGTTCCTGGGATTGCTGGGGCAAATCCTCCTCTGTGGAACCGCCTGACTGCCAGTGCTGTGCTTCCTACAGGACACTTGAGTATTCTACCTGTCACTGGGGCTGTGTTAGTTAAGAATGAGTGCATACTTTCAGGGTTGTGTGGTACAAACACCCTGTGATATACATCCAGTGCTGACTGTGTTTGTTATATCTATAGTTATTACATATAGCCATACTGAGTATTACTTTGTATTGCTAGTCCAGTGCAGTTTATGGTACATAATTTCTGCATTGTACACTTGTGACTATATATGTGTGTGTGTGCATGTAGCCGCTGCGTGGTTGCCTTATTGCAGGGTATTTCACTCAGCGTGCTATTCCTATATTGCTATACCTGAGGGGGCCAAGTGTTTCAGGGTTTTTTTTCTATTTTCAATGTAGGATTGTATCACAAGATATACTACTGGGGTAATTTTTTTACTTGTGAATTATAGTCACCATATGTTCTATTCCTATTGAACTCTCGGTCTGTGCCATCTTAGGCTGTTTCTCTGAGAGTTCTTACTGGGTATAGTGCTGCTACAATTTGTACCGGGTTGCCCATTACTGTGCACATAGTTATGTCTGCTACACGTGGCAACGATGTTGGGGCCTCTCCCACACTGCGTGGTAGCGAGGCCGCTGACGCAATGGAGGATGATTTAGCAGCAGAGAGTTCAGGTTCAGGGGGTTCATTACCCCCCAGTGGGTCAGTAGCGCTTGGGGCATCACAGGATCCGCCTTGGGCTACATTCTCCACATTGCTAAGCATGCTTGTGACTAAATTGACGCCCCCTGTGGGACCACCTGTGCCACTGCAACAGTTTATGGTCCCTGCTGTGAACCCGCCGTGGGCGGATCAGCTTTCCACTCAGCTGCAGCATTTGAACCGATCTATGACCAAATCTAAGTGTCACTCTCGCCCGCCTAAGACTAAGTCGTCTTCTAAATGGGCCATTACCTCCTCCCAATCCACTGCTATCCCAGACACTTCCTCTGAGGAGGATGGTACATATACTGATCCCACAGACACTGACACAGATGTTTCTGATGGGGAAGGGAAATCATTGGTGGATGTCCCGGATTTGATTCAAGCATTTAGGCTCATTCCTCAGATGTCTGCTGTTCATGAGCCTGAGGCTGTCTCTAAAAAGCCAGATAGGTTTAAACGTAAGAAGGTGGTTACACAAGTTTTACCTCATTATCAACTCCTGGCTGACATACGTCAGGACTCATGGAATAATCCGGGAACGGAATCCACACCGCATAAGAGACTGTTGGCTCGCTATCCTCTCTCTGCAGAGCTATGTAAAAAAGTGGGAAACTCCTCCCCCTGTAGATTCTCATGTGGCGCGTATGGTAGTTTCCTCTGCTCTGCCAGTTACTACCGTCACCTCTCTGAAGGAACCGACGGATAGACGTGTGGAGGGTTGTTTGAAAGCGATTTACACCCTACCGGGGGCTGTGCATAGGCCATCCATTGCAGCAACTTGGGCTGCTGAAGCTGTTAAGGCGTGGGCTCAGAAGTTAGAGGCGGAGCAGCCTTCCGACGCATCTGAGCATGCTCGACAATGTCTCTCGTATATTACCACGACTTCTCTGTACCTTAAGACTCCGATGCCGGGGTGCTGGCGGCCAAGCTACTATTACGTCAGTCTTGGCCAGGCATATCCTTTGGTTGAGATCCTGTTCGGTGGACATGGGTTCCAAGAAAACCCTGGAGCTGCTTCCTTTCACGGGAGACATTCTCTTTGGAGAAGACCTCAATAAGATTGTGGCGGATCTGGCTACTGCTGAAACAGCTTGCCTACCTAGTACGGCTCCTTCCGCACAGAAGGCTAAAAGTACTTTCCCTCGGCCCTTTCATCCTCCAGGAAAAGCAAAAGGTCAGGCTTACCCAAGCAAACTCGTGTTTCCAGACCTGCAGAGCCCAGACCGAAGCGGGCCTGGTCTGCCTGTCAGCCTGCTTCCAAAACTGACAAGCCTGTCACATGACGGGGTGGGCCTACCTTATGCCCAGGAATGGTTGCCGACCACTTCTGATGCCTGGGCAAGGGAAGTCATCGCTCGAGGTTACGCCGTACCTTTCAGGAATCGTCCCCCTCATCGATTTTGCCTGTCAGATGTTACTCTGGACCTGGCAAAGGCAAACAGTCTGCTTTCGGTGGTACATTCCCTCCTGACCACAGGAGTGGTAGTACAGGTGCCTCTGATTTAGAGAGGCAAGGGGTACTATTCACCGCTGTTTCTAGTCCCGAAACCGAACGGGTCCTCGCGGCCCATTCTCAATCTGAAGTCCTTGAACAAGTATGTGCGGGTCTCCAAGTTTCGTGTGGAAACTTCTGCGCTCTATTGTTCTGGCCTTGGAGCCTGGGAACTATATGGTCTCCCTGGACATACAGGATGCCTACCTGCATATTCCTATTGCAGTGTCTCATTAGCAGTACCTGAGGTTTGCGGTGGGCAACCTACATTACCAATTTCGGGCGTTACCCTTTGGTTTGACAATGGCTCCCCGAGTTTTCACCAAAGTAATGGCGCCGTCAAGGGGTCGGGATCCTACCGTACTTGGACGATTTGTTGATCCTTGCAAATTCCCCAGAACTTCTCTTGTGTCATCTAGATCTGACGGTCCAGTTCATGAAAGCCCACGAGTGGCCAATCAACTGGATGAAATCCCCCCTGGTTCCTGCTTGGAGCATGGTATAGCTGGGTGCGTTATTGGACACTCACAACCAGAAGAAAGTCCTGAAGCTTCAGGACAGTATTCTATGCTTCCTATCTCGTCCGCAAGTGTCGATACATTCAGCAATGCAAGTGCTAGGTCTCATGGTGTTGGCTTTCGACATGGTGGAGTACGATCAATTCCATTCTCGCCCTCTGCAGAAATTAATTCTGACCAAGTGGGACGGCCTGCCTCACCGGATCAGATCTCACATGATCTCCTTGTCTCCGGAGGTCCGCCTGGCACTGAGCTGGTGGCTTCAGGACCAACGATTGAGCCCTTCTGGATATCCAACTGGGTCCTGCTGACCACGGAGGTTGGGGCGCGGTGTTGGATGTCATCTCGCCACCTCAAACTCAACATTTCCAAAACCGAATTAATTATTTTCCCACCAGCTAAGAGTAGTTACCAACCCGATATCTCTATAACTGTTGACAATGCAACTATCCACCCCACCCCACAAGCTCGTTGCCTAGGTGTCACCCTTGACTTTGAACTGTCCTTTGTTCCACACATTCAATCTGTCTCTAAATCATGTTACATGCACCTTAAAAACATATCCAAAATACGCCCTTATCTTACACAAGACACTGCAAAAACTCAAATCCATGCACTCATCATCTCCGGCATTGATTATTCTAATAGTCTCCTTACTGGTCTTCCCAAACATAGGCTATCACCACTTCAATCCATTTTAATTGCAGCTGCGAGGCTAATCTTCCTCGCCAGACGTTCTTCATCTGCTGATCCGCTCTGTCAGTCCCTCCATTGGTTACCGTTATTCTACCGTGTCAAATATAAAATACTTTTACTTACATACAAGGCTATTAACCAAACTGCACCATCATACATCTCCTCATTCATCTCAAAATATCTCCCTACCAGACCTATCCGCTCTGCACAAGATCTGCGTCTCTCATCCACATGTATTACCTGTTCCCACTCAAAATTGCAGGACTTTACCCGGGCTTCACCCACTCTGTGGAATGCACTCCCAAGCACAATAAGACTCTCCTCTAGTCTCCAAACCTTTAAACGTTCTCTGAAAACTCATCTCTTCAGACAAGCCTACCAAATTTCAGACCCACACACATAACCTTCACAGCTTCCCTATCAAGTTACATCCCCTCTGTACAGTCCACATAAACTCACATTTTGTCTCCCAACATTGATCATATCATATACAACCCATTAAGAACCTAGCAACCCGGGGAACCATTATGTGACAGGTAGCATCTATCCTTGTGTATCAATGCCTATTTCCCTATAGATTGTAAGCTTGCGAGCAGGGCCTTCCTACCTCTGTCTGTCTGTCTGTCTGTCTTTGCCCAGTTTTGTTCTATAATTGTTGTTCTAATTGTAAAGCGCAACGGAATATGCTGCGCTATATAAGAAACTGCTAATAAATAAATAATAACAACTCTCTTCAGGGTCGGTGGACCAAGGAGGAGTCTCTACTACCGATAAATATTCTGGAACTGCAGGCAGTGTTCAATGCATTGACAATGGCCCAGCATCTAATACAGAACAGACCTGTTCAAGTACTATCGGACAACGCCACCACGGTGGCGTACATCAATCATCAAGGCGGTACTCGAGGCCGCATGGCAATGAGGGAAGTATCACGAATTCTTCAGTGGGCAGAACGCCATCTGCCGGCCATATCCGCAGTGTTCATTCCGGGGGTCCTAAACTGGGAAGCGGACTTTCTCAGGCGCCAGGACGTACACACCGGAGAATGGAGCCTCCATCCAGAGGTGTTTCAACTTCTTGTGGACAAGTGGGGCCTTCCAGATGTGGACCTGATGGCGTCTCGACACATTTACAAGGTTCCGGTCTTCGGAGCAAGGACAAGGGATCCTCAAGCAGCGTTGGTGGATGCTCTGTCAATCCCATGGAACTATCGGCTGCCGTATGTGTTCCCTCCGGTGTCACTCCTGCCCAGAGTAATATGGAAGTTCAAGCAAGTTCAAGTGGTCGCTCCAGTGTGGCCCAGGCGTCACTGGTTCTCCGATCTACAAGGCCTCTCATTGGATCGTCCACTTCTATTTCAACAACGACCAGATCTCCTCGTTCAGGGCCCTTGTGTTTACCAGGACTTGGCCCGTCTGGCTTTGATGGTATGGCTCTTGAAGCTTCCGTCCTGAGGGCCAAGAGTTTTTGTGAGGCGGTCGTTCAAACTATGTTGAAGGCCCGTAAGCCGGCTTCGGCTCGGTTTTACCATAGGGTCTGGAATGCTTACTTTACTTGGTGTGCGTCTCACAATCATGACGTTTTCAAGTTTAGCGCGGCCAAACTGTTGGCCTTGCTGCAACAGGGCCTGCACTTAGGCCTTCGTCTGGCCTCCCTCAAGGTTCACATTTCTGCCTTGTTGGTTTGGTTTCAGAGGATGATTGCTGCCCTACCCGATGTTCATACATTCACTCAGGGCATACTGCGGATTCAGCCTTCTTATGTCCCCCCTGTGGCCCATTGGGATTTGTCGGTGGTACCGGAGGCCTTGCAAGAGTCTCCATTTGAACCTCTTGTCTCTGCTGTCCTTAAGTGGCTGTCCCTTATGGTGCTATTTCTGCTGGCTATTGCTTCAGCGGGAAGGGTCTCGGACTTGGGTGCCTTATCCTGTAAGTCCCCTATTTGATTTTTCATCGTGACCAGGCGGTTCTTAGAACGCGGCCATGTTATTTACCCAAGGTGGTGTCTTCCTTCCACCTTTAACCAGGAGATTGTGGTTCCAGCCTTTAATTCTCCTGGGTTGTATCCCAAAGAACGGTCTTTGGATGTGGTACGGGCTCTCTGTATCTATGTGAAGAGAACTTCCTCCATTAGGAACTTCCAAGCAGACTTTGGCCAGATGGATTAGAATGGTGATTGCACATGCTTATGTACAGGCTGGTCGTCTGGTTCCTGCTACCATTAAAGCCCATTCTACTCGGTCGGTTGGACCTTCTTGGGCGGCCCACCGTGGTGCGACCCTTGAACAACTGTGCAAGGCGGCAACGTGGTCCTCCGGTAACACGTTCATAAGGTTCTATGCCTTTGATACCGCCGCTTCCCAGGATGCTTCCTTTGGACGCCGGGTTCTTGTGCCCGATACAGTGCGTCCCATCCCATGAGGAACTGCTTTAGGACATCCCCAATGTTAATCCTTGTGGAGCCCAGTGTACCCCGCAGCAGAAAATGAGATTTATGGTAAGAACTTCCCGTTATTAAATCTCTTTCTGCGAGGTACACTGGGCTCCACAAGGCGCCCACCATGACGCATTTAGCTTCTTTGGGTTGGTATTGGCATAGCCGCTGACATCCTCTCCTGTGGTGAGTGTGTGGTGTAATTGGCTACGAGCGATTGTCGTCTCTGGTACCTGCTACTGCATTGGGCTGGTTAACAAAATTGAGCTCCTGTGCACGGAGGCGGGGTGATAAAGGAGGCGGCGCTATGCATCTTGGGAAGAAGGTCAAAGCTTTGAGCCTGTTGGTGCCTCGGATCAAGATCCTACTCTACACCCTGATGTTAATCCTTGTGGAGCCCAGTGTACCTCGCAGAAAGAGATTTTACAACAGTAAGTTCTTACCATAAATCTCATTTTTCTTGTTGTCGCCATATCTATTTTTGATTGTCCCAGCCTAGCAATATTACATTCCCTGGCAGATTACCTGCTGGACAAGGCCCTGTGCTCCCCTCAGTGGCTTTCCACAGCTCATGGTTGCCCTCCTTACTGGATTCACAGGCCCTGAGACAGCAGCATGTATGAGGTCCAGAGAGTCCTGCCACTAGTCTTCTCCTTCCAGCATTGGCAGCTGGTACAGCAAATGTTTTCTGTATATTACTATGTCACAAGACAGGTCCCCGTTTTGAAGAATCGTGGCGGGTGCTGCCCTTCAAACGTGACATGCTGCGGCTGACGGGGCTGCAAGCGTCATTGCAAAACTCATTCAGCACATGCTGAGAACGGGTCTTGTGTCTATGCAGCCGAACAACCATCGGATACGTACAAATCTGACTTAGGAGCTCAGGTCTAAAAAAATAATATATAATTGCTAAAGCTTTATGTTCCCACTAGGGATCATAGAAATTAAACAAATAATAAACCATAGCAAGCGCTAAGTGCTACCAATATCTGCAGCGGGTTAGTGGAAGTATTGCTGCTATAGTGAAGAAAGACCAAAAGGAAATCAGCACATAAATATGGTAATAATAGAATGCCAATCTGACATATAAACATAATACAGCATATATCAAGAGTCTATACTTAATGGCCGACTCTGTTAAAAATGAAGGAATTTACTTAAGAAATTTAAAGTACATCTGTAGAAAAAAAAGTATGTATGTACGGGATGTAGTTATGATCCCAGCGGTCAACATACCGACGCCGGGTTCCCGGCTGCCAGAATGCCGGCAGGGGGCCCAGGACTATTCCCACTTGTGAGTGTCCACGACACCCATACAGTGGGGATACAACCTGTGGCGAGCACAGCTATACAGGGGAGGGGTCCTGGGGTGCACATCGGTAATGAGAGGTGCGACCCTGCGGAGACCTTTCAGTAGAACTGCATACAAAGAAAAAGGTTGCAGGTGCACAATTCAAACATTACCAATTTATTAATAATTATCTTTGCAATAAAATGTTGCATTTTAAGCGAGGTTCTTTGCATAGTTATGGCCATAAGTAACGGCTTGCCCACCGCGTCCAGGTGACCTCATTAGTCGGGCAAGTCCCTAACATTTTTTGGGGGTACAAATCTAGGGTGCAGAACCCCCCCCAAAAAAAAATGAAGCAGCTGAGTGACCCCAGGGCAACACAAAAGTGAAAAAATATATAGTGAAAAAGTGAAAATAGGTTAGTGAGGGAGGCTGCTGAAAAGAGCAGTGGTAAATTAGTGAGAGGTAATGAAGTGAGAGATAAAGTAGTGAGAGGTAAAGTAGTGAAAAGTGAAGGTAGGAAATGAATTGCATTGAAACAAAACACACGATAGGGATGAAAGTAAATATGAAAATAAGTGTTAATATGTGTTGCTCCTGAGGCAAAACAGCCACAACAGCTAGCCCACAAGGGGCTTCGTTGTGGTTGCCCCCTTGTCGGCAATCTGGCAGTCGGGATCCTGGCGTCGGTATGCTGACCGCCAGGATCCCGACCGCAGGCTTCCCGTACCCAACCCGTATGTACTGTCTGTATGTATGTATGTATGTATATAGTAATACAAACATTTCTTCTAAGATCCTGAAGAAATAGATAGATGTTAATAAGGAACAAATCCTCCCACATTGTTTAAATATTGGATTAACCACAAGCTTACGTTTTTAAATATACAGGTTGAGTATCCCTTATCCAAAATGCTTGGGACCAGAGGTAATTTGGATATTGGATTTTTCCGTATTTTGGAATAATTGCATACCATAATGAGATGGACCTAAATCTAAGCACAGAATGCATTTATGTTTCATATACACCTTATACACACAGCCTGAAGGTCATTTTTGCCAATATTTTTTATAACTTTGTGCATTAAATAAAGTGTGTCTACATTCACACAATTCATTTATGTTTCATATACACCTTATACACACAGCCTGAAGGTCTTATAATACAATATTTTTTATAATTTTGTGTATTAAACAAAGTTTCTATACATTGAGCCATCAAAAAAACAAAGGTTTCACTATCTCACTCTCACTCAAAAAAGTCTGTATTTCGGAATATTCCGTATTTCGGAATATTTGGATATGGGATACTCAACCTGTATTTTTATAATTAATGAATTTTCATGGGAAACAATTATTTGAGAAAAATCTGACATACTGTAGCATTAAGATGCCTTTTATCATTATCAAGAACAGCCATGGTGACAAGATGATGCTCGGTGGACCCTCTGCTCATCCTTTAGAAGTGCTGACTGTCTATACAGATGATTAGATGATTGGAACCTAACAAGACAGGAAGAATTGGGTTTTGACAGCATTTTACTTTTCAAGTGGTTTTTAGAATTTTCTTTCTTTTTATAGACATGTAAACTGTGTATCATTTAGCATCTGCGTGGAAAGAAAACATTAATGTAAGTTTGCTGATTGTTGCTTGTTTGACAGTGTTGGCACTGAGAAGAATAATACAGCTGCAGGAAAGCGGAAATTCTTGGAGACCTATATGCTTGATTTCCTAATTCTTCAACCTTAGGTTTCATCTCATTATGACCACATCAAACATCCTGAAGGCAGTGTTGTACTGTCTACTCTTTGTCACATGCTGAGCGGGATCTCGTGAATTCTCCATCAGATAATAAATAAGATGAACTGGATAAAACAGAATTATATGGTCTTTTAGTCTACAATACAGTGTATGTACAACACAAGGTGGACGCCCTAAAAGTGCACAGCCATCCTATTATAAGACGTTTGATAGAAACCGAAACATCTAGATCCTTTAGAAGTAATCATAGTAATAGATGGATCAAAAAATCCACAGTATACAGTGTCGGACTGGGGCATAAAGGGCCCACCGGAGAAATGCATTTGTAGGGGCCCATGTTTAGGGGTGTGGACGGTCTTCAGAGGTTTGCATACCTCCCAACTGTCCCAATTCCAGTGGGACACAACCGCTATTCGGAGACTGTCCCACCTGTGGGTCGCAATGTCCAGCAGGCAGGGGAGGGCAGTTGGAAGGTCCCTTGATCAACCGCTGCTCTGCTCTGCAATGCAGTGAGTGAACGCTGAATAGATGCCGTGCGCATGCGCACAGCATCTATTCACTGTTGGGAGGTGAGGATGGGACTGCCCAGCTGCTCGGGGAGTGCTGGGCACGCCCCTAATATGCTGGGAAATGGGTCCGTGCCTGTGAGACCACGTCCATTCTGCCATGGCCACGTCTATCCTACCTGAGGCTACACACCCTTCCCGGGTCCCATATCGTCCCGCCTCCCCTGTCTACAAAGTTGGGAGGTATGGGTTTGGCTCTCCATTAAAGAGTGCATGGTCTGGGCCCCTTGATACATACAGTAAATATTGCCAGATTATGCAGCAATGCACTGTAGAAAATACACCATAGTCTTGTGCAGTATAATATAACATACAGTATGTATAATGCAAGTGCACAGTGTGGAACCTGACTTCTTGAGGAAAGGTGGGGCCCACTGGGGAGTTTCCCCTGTACCACTGTGGACCAGTCCAGCCCTGACAGCATAAGTATAGAACCAGCAACTAGATAATTTAGTGCCATAAACAGTTGACAGGTGTCTCCTTTTATAAAGTTTCTAGAAAAGCTGAAGTTCATGTGTCCATATTAAAAAAAAAAAAAATAAGAATTTACTTACCGATAATTCTATTTCTCGTAGTCCGTAGTGGATGCTGGGGACTCCGTCAGGACCATGGGGTTTAGCGGCTCCGCAGGAGACAGGGCACAATAATAAAAGCTTTAGGATCAGGTGGTGTGCACTGGCTCCTCCCCCTATGACCCTCCTCCAAGCCTCAGTTAGGATACTGTGCCCGGACGAGCGTGCATAATAAGGAAGGATATTGAATCCCGGGTAAGACTCATACCAGCCACACCAATCACACCGTACAACCTGTGATCTGAACCCAGTTAACAGTATGATAACAACGAAGGAGCCTCTGAAAAGATGGCTCACAACAAGAATAACCCGATTTTTGTAACAATAACTATGTACAAGTATTGCAGACAATCCGCACTTGGGATGGGCGCCCAGCATCCACTACGGACTACGAGAAATAGAATTATCGGTAAGTAAATTCTTATTTTCTCTAACGTCCTAAGTGGATGCTGGGGACTCCGTCAGGACCATGGGGATTATACCAAAGCTCCCAAACGGGCGGGAGAGTGCGGATGACTCTGCAGCACCGAATGAGAGAACTCCAGGTCCTCCTCAGTCAGGGTGTGCCCCTGACCAAGTAGCAGCTCGGCAAAGTTGTAAAGCCGAGACCCCTCGGGTAGCCGCCCAAGATGAGCCCACTTCCTTGTGGAATGGGCTTTTACTGATTTTGGCTGTGGCAAGCCTGCCACAGAATGTGCAAGCTGAATTGTACTACAAATCCAGCGAGCAATCGTCTGCTTAGAAGCAGGAACACCCATCTTGTTGGGTGCATACAGGCTAAACAGCGAGTCAGATTTTCTGACTCCAGTCGTCCTGGAAACATATATTTTCAGGGCCCTGACAACGTCAAGTAACTTGGAGTCCTCCAAGTCCCTAGTAGCCGCAGGTACCACAATAGGTTGGTTCATGTGAAAAACAGAAAACACCTTAAGGAGAAATTGAGGACGAGTCCTCAATTCTGCCCTGTCAGAATGAAAAATTAAGTAAGGGCTTTTATATGATAAAGCCGCCCATTCTGACACACGCCTGGCTGAAGCCAGGGCTAATAGAATCTTCACCTTCCATGTGAAATATTTTAATTCCACAGTGGTGAGTGGATCAAACCAATGTGACTTTAGGAAACTCAAAACAACATTGAGATCCCAAGGTGCCACTGGGGGCACAAAAGGAGGCTGTATATGCAGTACCCCTTTTACAAACGTCTGAACTTCAGGCACTGAAGCCAGTTCTTTCTGGAAGAAATTTGACAGGGTCGAAATTTGAACCTTAATGGACCCTAATTTTAGGCCCATAGACAGTCCTGTTTTCAGGAAATGTAGGAAACGACCCAGTTGGAATTCCTCTGTAGGGACCTTCTTGGCCTCACACCACGCAACATATTTTTGCCAAATGCGGTGAAAATGTTTTGCGGTTACATCCTTCCTGGCTTCGACCAGGGTAGGGATGACTTCATCTGGAATGCCCTTTCAGGATCCGGCGTTCAACTGCCATGCCGTCAAACGCAGCCGCGGTAAGTCTTGGAACAGACAAGGCCCCTGCTGGAGCAGGTCCTTTCTTAAAGGTAGAGGCCACGGTTCTTCCGTGAACATCTCTTGAAGTTCCGGGTACCAAGTCCTTCTTGACCCATCCGGAACCACGAGTATCGTTCTTACTCATCTCCTTCTTATGATTCTCAGTACTTTTGGTATGAGATGCATAGGAGGGAACACATACCCTGACTGGTACACCCACAGTGTTACCAGAGCGTCCACCGCTATTGCCTGAGGGTCCCTTGACCTGGCGCAATATTTGTCTAGTTTTTTGTTCAGGCGGGACGCCATCATGTCCACCTTTGGTTTTTCCCAACGGTTTACAATCATGTGGAAGACTTCCCGCTGAAGTCCCCACTCTCCCGGGTGGAGGTTATGCCTACTGAGGAAGTTTGCTTCCCAGTTTTCCACTCCCGGAATTAACACTGCTGAGAGTGTTATCACATGATTTTTCGCCCAGCGAAGAATCCTTGCAGTTTCTGCCATTTCCCTCCTGCTTCATGTGCCGCCCTGTCTGTTTACGTGGGCGACTGCCGTGATGTTGTCCCACTGGATCAATACCGGCTGACCTTGAAGCAGAGGTCTTGCTAAGCTTAGAGCCTTGTAAATTGCCCTTAGCTCCAGTATATTTATGTGGAGAGAAGTCTCCAGACTTGATCACACTCCCTGGAAATTTTTTCCTTGTGTGACTGCTCCCCAGCCACTCAGGCTGGCATCCGTGGTCACCAGGACCCAGTCCTGAATGTCGAATCTGCGGCCCTTTCATAGATGAGCACTCTGCAGCCACCGCAGAAGAAAACACCCTTGTCCTTGGAGACAGGGTTGTCCGCTGATGCATCTGAAGATGCGATCCGGACCATTTTCCCAGCAGATTCCACTGAAAGGTTCTTGCGTGAAATCTACCGAATGGGATCGCTTTGTAAGAAACCACCATTTTTCACAGGACCCTTGTGCAATGATGCACTGATACTTTTCCTGGTTTTAGGAGGTTCCTGACTAGCTCGGATAACTCCCTGGTCTTCTTCTCCGGGAGAAAACATCCTTTTCTGGACTGTGTCCAGAATCATTCCTAGGAACATTAGACGTGTCGTCGGAAAAAGCTGCGATTTTGGAATATTTAGAATCCACTCGTGCTGTCGTAGAACTACTTGAGATAGTGCTACTCCGACCGCCAACTGTTCTCTGGACCTTGCCCTTATCAGGAAAGCGTCCATATTTCTTTTAGGAAGAATCATCATTTTGGCCATTACCATGGTAAAGACCCGGGGTGCCGTGGACAATCCAAACGGCAGCGTCTGAACTGATAGTGACAGTTCTGTACCACGAACCTCAGATACCCTTGGTGAGAAGGGCAAAATTTGGACATGTAGGTAAGCGTCCCTGATATCCAGTGACACCATATCGTCCTGGTTCGCTATCACTGCTCTGAGTGGCTCCATCTTGATTTGAACCCTTGTATGTAATTGTTCAAATCTTTTAGATCTCACCGAGCCGTTTGGCTTCAGTACCACAATATAGTGTGGAATAATACCCCTTCCCTTGTTGTAGGAGGGGTACTTTGATTATCACCTGCTGGGAATACAGCCTGTGAATTTTTTTCCAATACTGCCTCCCTGTCGGAGGGAGACGTTGGTAAAGCAGACTTCAGGAACTTGTGAGGGGAAGACGTCTCGAATTTCCAATGTACACCTGGGATACTACGTGTAGAATCCAGGAGTCCACTTGCGAGTGAGCCCACTGCGTGCTGAAACTCTTGAGATGAGCCCCCACCGCACCTGAGTCCGCTTGTATGGCCCCAGCGTCATGCTGCGGACTTGGCAGAAGCTGTGGAGGACTTCTGTTCCTGGGAATGGGCTGCCTGCTGCAGTCTTCTTCCCTTTCCTCTAACCCTGGGCAGATATGACTGGCCTTTTGCCCGCCTGCCTTTATGGGTACGAAAGGACTGAGACTGAAAAGACTGTGTCCTTTTCTGCTGAGATGTGACTTGGGGTAACAAAAGTGGATTTTCCAGCTGTTGCCATGGCCACCAGGTCCGATGGACCACCCCTTTATACGGCAATATTTCCATGTGCCGTCTGGAATCTGCATCACCTGACCACTGTCGTGTCTATAAACATCGTCTGGCAGATATGGACATCACATCTACTCTTGATGCCAGAATGCAAATATCCCTCTGCGCATCTCGCATATATAGAAATGCATCCTTAAAATGCTCTATAGTCAATAAAATATTGTTCCTGTCAAGGGTATCAATATTTTCAGTCAGGAAATCCGACCAAGCCCCCCCAGCGCTGCACATCCAGGCTGAGGCGATTGCTGGTCGTAGTATAACACCAGTATGTGTGTATATACTTTTTAGGATATTTTTCAGCTTCCTATCAGCTGGCTCTTTGAGGGCGGCCGTATCTGGAGACGGTAACGCCACTTGTTTTTATAAGCGTGTGAGCGCCTTATCCACCCTAAGGTGTGTTTCCCAACTCGCCCTCACTTCTGGCGGGAAAAGGTATACCTCCAATAATTTTCTATTGGAGGAAACCCACGTATCATCACACACTTTAATTTATCTGATTCAGGAAAAACTACAAATAGATTATTCCCACCCTACATAATACCCTTATTTGTGGTACTTGTAGTATCAGAAATATGTAACACCTCCTTCATTGCCCTTAACATGTAACGTGTGGCCCTAAAGGAAAATACGTTTGTTTCTTCACCGTCGACACTGAAGTCAGTGTCCGTGTCTGTGTCTGTGTCGACCAACTGAGGTAAATGGGCGTTTTTACAAGCCCCTGACGGTGTCTGAGACGCCTGGACAGGTACTAATTTGTTTGCCGGCCGTCTCATGTCGTCAACCGACCTTGCATCGTGTTGACATTATCACGTAATTCCTAAATAAGCCATCCATTCCGGTGTCGACTCCCTAGAGAGTGACATCACCAATACAGGCAATTTGCTCCGCCTCCTCACCAACATCGTCCTCCTACATGTCGACACACACGTACCGACACACAGCACACACACAGGGAATGCTCTGATAGAGGACAGGACCCCACTAGCCCTTTGGGGAGACAGAGGGAGAGTTTGCCAGCACACACCAAAAACGCTATAATTATACAGGGACAACCCCTTATACAAGTGTTTTCCCTTATAGCATTTTCACATATGTAATCATATCGCCAAATAAGTGCCCCCCCTCTCTGTTTTAACCCTGTTTCTGTAGTGCAGTGCAGGGGAGAGCCTGGGAGCCTTCCTCACAGCAGAGCTGAGCAGGAAAATGGCGCCGTGTGCTGAGGAGAATAGGCCCCGCCCCCTAAAACGGCGGGCTCTTCTCCCGGAGTTTGTGAGATCTGGCAGGGGTTAAATACATCCATATAGCCTCAAGGGCTATATGTGATGTATTTTAGCCATAAAAAAGGTATAATACATTGCTGCCCAGGGCGCCCCCCCCCAGCGCCCTGCACCCTCAGTGACCGCTGGTATGAAGTGTGCTGACAACAATGGCGCACAGCTGCAGTGCTGTGCGCTACCTTATGAAGACTGAAAGTCTTCTGCCGCCTGTTTCTGGACCTCTGGACCTCTTCAACTTCGGCATCTGCAAGGGGGGTCGGCGGCACGGCTCCGGGACGAACCCCAGGGTGAGACCTGTGTTCTGACTCCCTCTGGAGCTAATGGTGTCCAGTAGCCTAAGAAGCAAATCCATCCTGCACGCAGGTGAGTTTACTTCTCTCCCCTAAGTCCCTCGTAGCAGTGAGCCTGTTGCCAGCAGGACTCACTGAAAATAAAAAACCTAACTTAAACTTTTATTCTAAGCAGCTCAGGAGAGCCACCTAGATTGCACCCTTCTCGGCCGGGCACAAAGATCTAACTGAGGCTTGGAGGAGGGTCATAGGGGGAGGAGCCAGTGCACACCACCTGATCCTAAAGCTTTTATTATTGTGCCCTGTCTCCTGCGGAGCCGCTAAACCCCATGGTCCTGACGGAGTCCCCAGCATCCACTTAGGACGTTAGAGAAAGTCTAATATTTATCAACCAATGAAAACTAAGCAATTGTTTTTGTTTTCAAATGAATTAATTCCTGAACAGTGGACAGTAGGGTAGATACTAAAGGTCCATACACGTTAGACCAGGGGTGGCCAACCAGTCAGAGACAAAGAGCAGAGAAATCTTGTTAGGTACATCAAAGAGCCGACTTCGAGCTGAAGGCGCACTTGCAAAAATGGGGTGTGACCTTGTGCCTTCTAGACCACGCCCCTGTTATAAAATACATTGAAAAAGCCAGATCCAACATAAAATACAATGAAAAAGCCACTTCTACATAAAATAATTGAAAAAGCCAGATCCGCATAAAATATATTGAAAAGCCAGATTCACATAATAGACTTCAGTTCCCCCATGTGTTACTCCAGCCAGCACCCTCCTGTCACTCCAGCCAGCTCCCCCATGTGTATTTGGCTCCCTCAGTTCTCAGTCTACGTAGTGCTGCTGCATGTCTGGCTGGAGTGCAGCGGTTTACAGATCTCTTGTGGTCACGTGACTTTGAGTGTTGGGAGCCACATTTGAATGAAGAAAGAGCCGCATGTGGCTCAAGAGCCACGCGTTGGCCACCACTGCGTTAGACGATGTCGCTCTGTGAGCGACATCGTCTAATGTTTCCCCCTCCCGGGCCGGCTGGTCGGCGGCCAACTGTACACACTGAGCGATATGACCGCTCATATCGCTTAGTGACGTCACGCCTCCGCCAGCCCTGCATGCAGGTCGTGGACGACAGTCCAGATCCTGCATGCATGCACTGCCGACAGCGACGATCGTTGCTCGGGGGGGGGAATGAGCGGCGTCGCTCATTTTATCGGCAAGTGTGCATGGGCCTTAAGGCAGCATTAAAAAGTGTTGTGAAGAGGGATCCGTCTGTATTTACTCTGCATTGTGTGCATGGGAATAAATGTGTATATATTCGCCTGTATGCATCTTGCTGTGTGCCTGCCCCCTATATGTGTGCTTGGTTAGCTACTCGTCATCACCTGTAGCGTGTACTGGTGCAAATTATACTCCCGAGGCGAGTCTCTGGTTTGGTGGTTCAACACTATATGATCACCTGCCCTGGGTCATATGTTCATGTATTTATAAATCGACAACACTTGGTTCACTGCACCAGCCTATACTGGTGCAAATTATATACTGGCTCTCCTGTGTCCCTCCTGCATCTCCGGCGGCAGCGGCGTCTGAGTGGTAAAGGAAGTGCACGAACCGGCACTTCCTTTAACACATGCCGCTGCCGCCGGAGATGCAGGAGGGACACAGGAAAGCCGAGCGCTGCGCTCTCTGTGTCCCTCCTTCAGAAGACAGCGCGTGAGCGACGGAGCGTAAGTATCTAGCACTGTGGGGCATATCTGGCACCCCTGGCACTGTGGGGCATATCTGGCACTGTGGGGCATGTCTGGCACATCTGGCACTGTGGGGCATGTCTGGCACTGTGGGGCACATCTGGCACTGTGGGGCATATCTGGCACTATGAGGTCTGTGTACGGGTAGAGCTGCATTTCCCACCCTAGGCTTATACTCGAGTCAATAAGTTTTCCCAGGTTTTTGTGGTAAAATTAGGTGCCTCGGCTTATATTCGGGTCGACTTATACTCGAGTATATACTGTAATATTATTTAGAAACAACTGTTACAAATACAAACATATTATACCATCAATTTTCAATAAATGCACAAAGCATCATGCAGATTACTGTTGCTCTCTGTGCCCTTGCATATATAGGAATCATAAGAGCACTTCACATAGACTGCTATGCAATGGTTAACACCAAAATAATTAGATTACATTTAAATAATTTATGTCACATTGGGAATATTTGTACATAGTTTAGGAGTGTATCGGAGTTATCTCCATTATGTTACTCTACCCCAGGCATTACCAACCTCAGTCCTCAAGGCACACTAACAGTCCAGATTTTAGTGATATCCAGGCTTTAGCACAGATGGTTAATGAGATACTAATTAAGCAACCTGTGCTCAAGCATGGATATCACTTAAACCTGTACTGTTATAGGCCCTACACACTGGGTGATATCAGTCAAAGATATGAACGATCTTGTAATGAACGAGATACCGTTCATATCTTTGAGTATGGAGGCACCAGCGAGGAACGATGCACGGCCACGCGCTCGTTCATCGCTAGTGTCCTGACGGCTGTGCATGCAGACCAATATGGACGATCTCGCCCATATTTGCCTGCACTTCTATGGAGCCGGGTAAAGGGGGGAGTGAAGTATCTTCACTCCCCCCGTCACTGCCCCCCCCCCCCCCCGCGCGCGCCGGGTCGCCCGTCAGCTGTATACGCTGTCGGGCAGCTCGGCGGCGGGTCGACAAATGTGTAGGGCCCTTGAGTGTGCCTTTAGGGCCGAAATGGGAATGCCTGATATACCCCTAACCAGGCTGTCACACATAGGGCCTAATTCAAGGTTGATTGCAAAACAACATTTTTCTCTAATGGGCAAAACCATGTGCACTGCAGCGGGAGGGCAGATATAACATGGTTGTGTCTATGTTACCTTCGTGATCAGGACCTGGAAGTGACATAACAAGAGGGCAGGAGAGAACTTCCGCCCTTAAGAATGTTTTGTCCATTCTTCGTTCGTTTGAGGTTAATTTTTTTTCTATGCACCTTTACACTCGCCACGCTTCGGGCTTAGTGTCTCGCTCCGCTCGCCACAGGTTACTATTCCAAATAGTTTGTGACACGGACCCAGGGGCTTATGGGAAAGGTCCCTTGAAGGGAAACTAGACACTACCAGTATAACGTGCAGAGAGAGTTAGATTTGGGTGGGCTATTTTGTTGCTGTGCAGGGTAAATACGGTCTGCTTTATTTTTACACTGCAATTTAGATTTCAGTTTGAACACACCACACCCAAATCTAACTCTCTCTGCACATGTTATATCTGCCCCCCCTGCAGTGCACATGGTTTTGTCCATTGTTTTGCATTCAACCTTGAATTAGGCCCATAGGGGGTCATTCCGACCCAATCGCACGCTGCAGTTTTTCGCAGCCGTGCGATCGGGTCCAAACTACGCATGTGCTGCAGCCGCAATGTGCAGGCGCGTCGTTACCCGGCGACGGGGGACGCCAGGCAGCAATGAAACTAACGAAGATCGGTATCGCAGTGCCAAACGCAAGGTGACTGACAGCAGGAAGGCGTTCCTGGGTGGCAACTGACCGTTTTCTGGGAGTGTCGACGAAAAAGCAGGCGTGTCCACACATTTGCAGGGCGGGTGTCTGACGCCAATTCCGGGACCTGACAGGCTGAAGTGATCGCAGTGGCCGAGCTACTCTGAAACTGCACAAAACTTTTTGGAACAGCTCTCCTGCACATGTGTTCGCATACTTGCTAAGCTAAAATACACTCCCCCATAAGTGGCCCCTATCTGATTGCACGGGCTGCAAAAAATTGCAGCGTGCGATCAACTCGGAATGACCCCCATAGTGTACAATCTAACTCTGTTCAGTGGGTGTGTTATGGGAGTGTTGTGGGCATGGCATGGGGGTGTCTGGGCATATCATGGGAGTGTCATGGGTGTGCCATGGGAGTGTCAGTGGGCGTGTTGTGGGAGTGTCAGTGGGCGTGTTATGGGAGTGTCATGGCGTGCCAATGAAAGCAGCTGCGTACACTGACACACATACCCAGGCATAGGAGGCTATAATCAGATGGGGAAACTGCCAGGGCTGGTGCACGTTTCGATGATGTGACCAGTGGCATATCTATAATGGGTGAAGTGTGTGCGGTGCACATGGGCCCCTGGGTCCAAAGGGGGACCACACTGCACATACTGCACCCATTTCTTTTATACTTACCTTTCTGGTGTCCGTGTGTGGGATCCCTCCTCTCCCGAGTCCCGTAGCTGGCAGTGATGTTAGTGCTATGAGTGGGCGCTAAAGGCTCTGGCACAGTGCTAGAGTGTACAGCGCATGCGCAGGCCTCAGAAAAAATGGCCGCCGTGCCATTTTTTTGGACACCTGCGCATGCGCTGTCCACTCTGGCACTGTGCCAGAGTCTCTAGTGCTCACAGCGTTGCCGGCTATGGGAAAGGAGGGGGCCCACACATGGAGACTGCACACGGGTCCCCTCCTCTCTTTATACGCCGCTGGATGCAGGGGCGGAACTCTGGGAGGCAGTGGAGTCGGCTGCCGCCGGGCTCCTGACCTCAAGGGGGCAGATCTCCTCCATTGTTTCCAGCTGCCTGACCCTGAAGATTGTTCGCTGCGAGGAGCTTTCATGTCAGTGACACGGAAGCTGCCTCCTATTATATTTAGAGAGCTGGCTGTGGCTACAGCTAGGGGGAGCTCCAGAACGCAGCTCCTGCCAGGCCATTCCAGATGAGCTGGCCGAGTGAAGCTCTCTGTTCTTCCGTTGGGCTGATAGCAGCTGGTAGGCACTGGCAGCACTTTCCTCAAGCTGCACTGTGGGGGTGTGTGTAGTTGGAAAGGGGAGGGGTGCAGCACTGCATTTTATGTGTGCATGTTTAAGTGAGGTGTGTGTCCGTGTGTGTGTGTGTGTGTGTGTGTGTGCGTGTGTGTGTGTGTGTGTGTAAGTGAAGGAAGCATGTGTTTGTTTTTGTTTGTATATGTGTGTGTGTGTGTTTTTAAGTGAAAGAGGCGTGTGTGCGTGTAAGGGAGACGTGTGTGTGTGTGTGTGTGTGTGTGTATGTGAGAGAGAGAGAGGCATATGTGTGTTTAAGTGAAAGAGGCATTTGTGTGTGTATGTGTAAGTGAAAGAGGCATGTTTGTGTATTTAAGTGAAGGAAGCGTGTGTGTGTGAGTTTAAATGAAGGAGGCGTGTGTGTGTGAGTTTAAGTGAAGGAAGCATGTGTAAGTGAGAGGTGTGTGTAAGTGAGAGGCGTGTATGTGAGGAGTGTGTGTGATTAAGCGAAGGAGGTGTGTGTGTTTAAGCGAAGGAGGCATGTGTGTGTTTAAGCTAAGGAGGCGTGTGTAAGAAAGAGGCGTGAGTGTAAGTAAGAGGTGTGTGTGTTTAAGTGAAAGTGACGTTTGTGTGTGTGTTTAAGTGAAAGAGGCGTTTGTGTGTTATATATATATATATATATATATACTGTATATCGGCACACCACTGCGACAAAGCATCTACATTGTGACACGCTGGTGGGTGAGGAGTACTGTAGGTGTGCTATCAAGGTATGCTGGTGTCTATTTTATTGTGATGACCGACTTGGAGTGCCGTCCACTTTGTATGTGTATCTATATTACTATTGGGAAAGGTACCTGAGCACGCTACTACTGTTCAACATGAGTGCCGGATAGCTACATATGAAGGGTGTGTGTGTATACAGTATGTAGGGGGGGCACCAACATTTATCATGCCTCCGGGCGACTGGGGCGAACTTACGCCACTGGCTGGATGTGACCAATGGTGGACTCTAAGGATGCAGCAATCGGTATCACTGCATGTACAGATGATGAAAGTAGGCTTCTCAAGTCTTTCACTTCAGTCTGATAGATGTATGCCAGTGAAGGAGTTTGATGTGCCATTTGCATAAAATATTTATGTAAATATAATTTTCTTTATTTTTCTTACGTCCTAGATCACAGGTTCTCAAACTCGGTCCTCAAGACCCCACACAGTGCATATTTTCCAGGTCTCCTCACAGAATCACAAGTGAAATAATTAGCTCCACCTGTGGACCTTTTTAAATGTGTCAGTGAGTAATTAATACACCTGTGCACCTGCTGGGTTACTGCAAAACATGCACCGTGTGGGGTCCTGAGGACCGAGTTTGAGAACTTATGTCCTAGAGCAGTGGTTCTCAAACTCGGTACTCAGGACCCCACACAGTGCATGTTTTGCAGGTAACCCAGCAAGTGCACAGGTGTATTAATTACTCACTGACACATTTTAAAAGTTCCACAGGTGAGCTAATTATTTCACTTGTGATTCTGTGAGACCACCTGCAAAACATGCACTGTGTGGGGTCCTGAGGACCGAGTTTGAGAACTTATGTCCTAGAGCAGTGGTTCTCAAACTCGGTCCTCAGGACCCCACACAGTGCATGTTTTGCAGGTAACCCAGCAAGTGCACAGGTGTATTAATTACTCACTGACACATTTTAAAAGTTCTACAGGTGAGCTAATTATTTCACTTGTGATTCTGTGAGACCACCTGCAAAACATGCACTGTGTGGGGTCCTGAGGACCGAGTTTGAGAACCTGTGTCCTAGAGGATGCTCGGGTCCACATTAGTACCATAGGGTATAGACGGTTCCACTAGGAGCCATTGGCACTTTAAGAGTTTGAGAGTGTGGGCTGGCTCCTCCCTCTATGCCCCTCCTACCAGACTCAGTTTAGAAAATGTGCCTGGAGGAGCCGGTCACAGCTAGGGGAGCTCTACAGAGCTTCTTTAGTAAAAGTTGATTTTAGAGTTTATTATTTTACAGGGAGGCTGCTGGCAACAGCCTCCCTGCATCGTGGGACTAAGGGGGGAAGTAGTGTCCGCCCTGCGGGGTCTGAGCCACTATCTCCGCTGAAAGGACACTGAGCTCCTGAGGGGATAGAACGTTCCCCGTTACAGGGGATCACTTACCCTGGCAGTGTGCCGCCATCCCCTTACAGAGCCAGAAGATCAGTGGCGAGCGAGTCACCGGCCCCCCTAGCAAGCAAGGAGCCGGTGTGAAGATGGCGGCAACAGGGTATGGAGCGTAGAGATGAGCGCCTGAAATTTTTCGGGTTTTGTGTTGTGGTTTTGGGTTCGGTTCCGCGGCCGTGTTTTGGGTTCGAACGCGTTTTGGCAAAACCTCACCGAATTTTTTTTGTCGGATTCGGGTGTGTTTTGGATTCGGGTGTTTTTTTCAAAAAACACTAAAAAACAGCTTAAATCATAGAATGTGGGGGTCATTTTGATCCCAAAGTATTATTAACCTCAAAAACCATAATTTACACTCATTTTCAGTCTATTCTGAATACCTCACACCTCACAATATTATTTTTAGTCCTAAAATTTGCACCGAGGTCGCTGTGTGAGTAAGATAAGCGACCCTAGTGGCCGACACAAACACCGGGCCCATCTAGGAGTGGCACTGCAGTGTCACGCAGGATGTCCCTTCCAAAAAACCCTCCCCAAACAGCACATGACGCAAAGAAAAAAAGAGGCGCAATGAGGTAGCTGTGTGAGTAAGATTAGCGACCCTAGTGGCCGACACAAACACCGGGCCCATCTAGGAGTGGCACTGCAGTGTCACGCAGGATGGCCCTTCCAAAAAACCCTCCCCAAACAGCACATGACGCAAAGAAAAAAAGAGGCGCAATGAGGTAGCTGTGTGAGTAAGATTAGCGACCCTAGTGGCCGACACAAACACCGGGCCCATCTAGGAGTGGCACTGCAGTGTCACGCAGGATGTCCCTTCCAAAAAACCCTCCCCAAACAGCACATGACGCAAAGAAAAAAAGAGGCGCAATGAGGTAGCTGACTGTGTGAGTAAGATAAGCGACCCTAGTGGCCGACACAAACACCTGGCCCATCTAGGAGTGGCACTGCAGTGTCACGCAGGATGGCCCTTCCAAAAAACCCTCCCCAAACAGCACATGACGCAAAGAAAAAGAAAAGAAAAAAGAGGTGCAAGATGGAATTGTCCTTGGGCCCTCCCACCCACCCTTATGTTGTATAAACAAAACAGGACATGCACACTTTAACCAACCCATCATTTCAGTGACAGGGTCTGCCACACGACTGTGACTGATATGACGGGTTGGTTTGGACCCCCCCCAAAAAAGAAGCAATTAATCTCTCCTTGCACAAACTGGCTCTACAGAGGCAAGATGTCCACCTCATCATCACCCTCCGATATATCACCGTGTACATCCCCCTCCTCACAGATTATCAATTCGTCCCCACTGGAATCCACCATCTCAGCTCCCTGTGTACTTTGTGGAGGCAATTGCTGCTGGTCAATGTCTCCGCGGAGGAATTGATTATAATTCATTTTAATGAACATCATCTTCTCCACATTTTCTGGATGTAACCTCGTACGCCGATTGCTGACAAGGTGAGCGGCGGCACTATACACTCTTTCGGAGTACACACTTGTGGGAGGGCAACTTAGGTAGAATAAAGCCAGTTTCTGCAAGGGCCTCCAAATTGCCTCTTTTTCCTGCCAGTATAAGTACGGACTGTGTGACGTGCCTACTTGGATGCGGTCACTCATATAATCCTCCACCATTCTATCAATGTTGAGAGAATCATATGCAGTGACAGTAGACGACATGTCCGTAATCGTTGTCAGGTCCTTCAGTCCGGACCAGATGTCAGCATCAGCAGTCGCTCCAGACTGCCCTGCATCACCGCCAGCGGGTGGGCTCGGAATTCTGAGCCTTTTCCTCGCACCCCCAGTTGCGGGAGAATGTGAAGGAGGAGATGTTGACAGGTCGCGTTCCGCTTGACTTGACAATTTTGTCACCAGCAGGTCTTTCAACCCCAGCAGACTTGTGTCTGCCGGAAAGAGAGATCCAAGGTAGGCTTTAAATCTAGGATCGAGCACGGTGGCCAAAATGTAGTGCTCTGATTTCAACAGATTGACCACCCGTGAATCCTTGTTAAGCGAATTAAGGGCTCCATCCACAAGTCCCACATGCCTAGCGGAATCGCTCCGTGTTAGCTCCTCCTTCAATGTCTCCAGCTTCTTCTGCAAAAGCCTGATGAGGGGAATGACCTGACTCAGGCTGGCAGTGTCTGAACTGACTTCACGTGTGGCAAGTTCAAAGGGCATCAGAACCTTGCACAACGTTGAAATCATTCTCCACTGCGCTTGAGACAGGTGCATTCCACCTACTATATCATGCTCAATTGTATAGGCTTGAATGGCCTTTTGCTGCTCCTCCAACCTCTGAAGCATATAGAGGGTTGAATTCCACCTCGTTACCACTTCTTGCTTCAGATGATGGCAGGGCAGGTTCAGTAGTTTTTGGTGGTGCTCCAGTCTTCTGTACGTGGTGCCTGTACGCCGAAAGTGTCCCGCAATTCTTCTGGCCACCGACAGCATCTCTTGCACGCCCCTGTCGTTTTTTAAAAAATTCTGCACCACCAAATTCAAGGTATGTGCAAAACATGGGACGTGCTGGAATTTGCCCATATTTAATGCACACACAATATTGCTGGCGTTGTCCGATGCCACAAATCCACAGGAGAGTCCAATTGGGGTAAGCCATTCCGCGATGATCTTCCTCAGTTGCCGTAAGAGGTTTTCAGCTGTGTGCGTATTCTGGAAAGCGGTGATACAAAGCGTAGCCTGCCTAGGAAAGAGTTGGCGTTTGCGAGATGCTGCTACTGGTGCCGCCGCTGCTGTTCTTGCGGCGGGAGTCCATACATCTACCCAGTGGGCTGTCACAGTCATATAGTCCTGACCCTGCCCTGCTCCACTTGTCCACATGTCCGTGGTTAAGTGGACATTGGGTACAACTGCATTTTTTAGGACACTGGTGAGTCTTTTTCTGACGTCCGTGTACATTCTCGGTATCGCCTGCCTAGAGAAGAGGAACCTAGATGGTATTTGGTAACGGGGGCACACTGCCTCAATAAATTGTCTAGTTCCCTGTGAACTAACGGCGGATACCGGACGCACGTCTAACACCAACATAGTTGTCAAGGCCTCAGTTATCCGCTTTGCAGCAGGATGACTGCTGTGATATTTCATCTTCCTCGCAAAGGACTGTTGGACAGTCAATTGCTTACTGGAAGTAGTACAAGTGGGCTTACGACTTCCCCTCTGGGATGACCATCGACTCCCAGCAGCAACAACAGCAGCGCCAGCAGCAGTAGGCGTTACACGCAAGGATGCATCGGAGGAATCCCAGGCAGGAGAGGACTCGTCAGAATTGCCAGTGACATGGCCTGCAGGACTATTGGCATTCCTGGGGAAGGAGGAAATTGACACTGAGGGAGTTGGTGGGGTGGTTTGCGTGAGCTTGGTTACAAGAGGAAGGGATTTACTGGTCAGTGGACTGCTTCCGCTGTCGCCCAAAGTTTTTGAACTTGTCACTGACTTATTATGAATGCGCTGCAGGTGACGTATAAGGGAGGATGTTCCGAGGTGGTTAACGTCCTTACCCCTACTTATTACAGCTTGACAAAGGCAACACACGGCTTGACACCTGTTGTCCGCTTTTCTGTTGAAATACCTCCACACTGAAGAGCTGATTTTTTTGGTATTTTCACCAGGCATGTCAACGGCCATATTCCTCCCACGGACAACAGGTGTCTCCCCGGGTGCCTGACTTAAACAAACCACCTCACCATCAGAATCCTCCTGGTCAATTTCCTCCCCAGCGCCAGCAACACCCATATCCTCCTCATCCTGGTGTACTTCAACATCTTCATCTTCAATCTGACTATCAGGAACTGGACTGCGGGTGCTCCTTCCAGCACTTGCAGGGGGCGTGCAAATGGTGGAAGGCGCATGCTCTTCACGTCCAGTGTTGGGAAGGTCAGGCATCGCAACCGACACAATTGGACTCTCCTTGTGGATTTGGGATTTCGAAGAACGCACAGTTCTTTGCGGTGCTTTTGCCAGCTTGAGTCTTTTCAGTTTTCTAGCGAGAGGCTGAGTGCTTCCATCCTCATGTGAAGCTGAACCACTAGCCATGAACATAGGCCAGGGCCTCAGCCGTTCCTTGCCACTCCGTGTGGTAAATGGCATATTGGCAAGTTTACGCTTCTCCTCCGACAATTTTATTTTAGGTTTTGGAGTCCTTTTTTTACTGATATTTGGTGTTTTGGATTTGACATGCTCTGTTCTATGACATTGGGCATCGGCCTTGGCAGACGACGTTGCTGGCATTTCATCGTCTCGGCCATGACTAGTGGCAGCAGCTTCAGCACGAGGTGGAAGTGGATCTTGATCTTTCCCTAATTTTGGAACCTCAACATTTTTGTTCTCCATATTTTAATAGGCACAACTAAAAGGCACCTCAGGTAAACAATGGAGATGGATACTAGTATACAATTATGGACTGCCTGCCGAGTGCAGACACAGAGGTAGCCACAGCCGTGAACTACCGTACTGTACTGTGTCTGCTGCTAATATAGACTGGTTGATAAAGAGATGTCTATGTAACTATGTATGTATAAAGAAGAAAGAAAAAAAAACCACGGTTAGGTGGTATACAATTATGGACGGACTGCCTGCCGAGTGCAGACACAGAGGTAGCCACAGCCGTGAACTACCGTACTGTACTGTGTCTGCTGCTAATAATATAGACTGGTTGATAAAGAGATGTCGTAGTAGTATGTATGTATAAAGAAGAAAGAAAAAAAAACCACGGTTAGGTGGTATACAATTATGGACGGACTGCCTGCCGAGTGCAGACACAGAGGTAGCCACAGCCGTGAACTACCGTACTGTGTCTGCTGCGACTGGATGATAAATGATATAAAAAATATATATATATCACTACTGCAGCCGGACAGGTATATATTATATATTATATAATGACGGACCTGCTGGACACTGTCTGTCAGCAGAATGAGTTTTATTTTTATAGAATAAAAAAAAACAACAACACACAAGTGAAGTCACACGACGAGTGTTTAACTTTTTCAGGCAATCACAATATAAGTATACTACTAACTATACTGGTGGTCAGTGTGGTCAGGTCACTGGTCAGTCACACTGGCAGTGGCACTCCTGCAGCAAAAGTGTGCACTGTTTAATTTTAATATAATATTATGTACTCCTGGCTCCTGCTATAACCTATAACTGGCACTGCAGTGCTCCCCAGTCTCCCCCACAATTATAAGCTGTGTGAGCTGAGCAGTCAGACAGATATATAATATATATAGATGATGCAGCACACTGGGCTGAGCCTGAGCAGTGCACACAGATATGGTATGTGACTGAGTCACTGTGTGTATCGCTTTTTTCAGGCAGAGAACGGATATATTAAATAAACTGCACTGTCTGGTGGTCACTCACTATATAATATTATGTACTCCTGGCTCCTGCTATAACCTATAACTGGCACTGCAGTGCTCCCCAGTCTCCCCCACAATTATAAGCTGTGTGAGCTGAGCAGTCAGACAGATATATAATATATATAGATGATGCAGCACACTGGGCTGAGCCTGAGCAGTGCACACAGATATGGTATGTGACTGAGTCACTGTGTGTATCGCTTTTTTCAGGCAGAGAACGGATATATTAAATAAACTGCACTGTCTGGTGGTCACTCACTAGTAAACTCTCTGCACACTCTACACTTCTACAGTACTCCTCCTAGTCCTAAGCTCCAGTAAATCTCTCTCTCTTATAATCTAAATGGAGAGGACGCCAGCCACGTCCTCTCCCTATCAATCTCAATGCACGTGTGAAAATGGCGGCGACGCGCGGCTCCTTATATAGAATCCGAGTCTCGCGAGAATCCGACAGCGTCATGATGACGTTCGGGCGCGCTCGGGTTAACCGAGCAAGGCCGGAGGATCCGAGTCTGCTCGGACCCGTGAAAAAAACCATGAAGTTCGGGCGGGTTCGGATTCAGAGAAACCGAACCCGCTCATCTCTAATGGAGCGCAGTACTAACTGCGCTCTGGGGCTCAGCGGTACATAGTGCGGCGCTGTGAAGGGCGCCCTGAGCCAGCGCCTACACCCTACACTGACCTCTAAATCCTGTCAGGGTCCCGGGATTGCTGCCAGCATGAATCCTCAGGCCAGTATAATCTTCTGAAGAGTGGGAAGACAGCGCCATTAAGGGGGCGGAGCGTCTCCTCAGAGCGGACCCAGCAGCATTCAGCGCCATTTTCCTGCCTGCAGAAACGCTGTCAGTGAAGAGCAGTACCTCCAGAGCAACTCCAGCTATCTCTTACGGTACCAATGGGTTGTAGAAGGGGGGGGAGGCTGTGTACAGACTGTGTAACCTATTAAGGTGCACAGTCAGCGCTGGTTGGGGTCTCCCTATACCTTGAAAGCGCTGTGTGTGGGTTGGCTTTAATCTCTGTGTCTCTGTGCCATACTTGGGGGTGACACTCTGTCTATCCTCCCCTGTGTGTGTGTGGAGTGTTTGGGGTCTCCTTTTAGCTATGTCCAGCGACTCTGTCATATGCTGCAGAGGATATGTCTTCTCAGGATGATCTCATGCCATGTAATCAGGATTGCACTGTTTTAGCGCAGATACCAGCAAGGGAGCCTGAATGGTTATCCTCTATCAAATCTATGATTTCTCAGAATTCTACTAGGGTTACACAAAATGAATCTGCAACTCAGGTTTTAAAGACCTCTATGGCAGTTTGGTCTGAGTCTGTTACTGTTAGGTTCCTGGTGCTCAGAACAAGGGAGATGCTATGAAGCGAGTCCAGAGCACCAGGAAGTAACGCTGGGAAAGGGGAATGGAAAGGGAATAGCCCCTGGCACCCCACCTCCGTTGTCTCGCCCGTGCTGTCAGTACACTCTTGCGAGACTATGGTTGCTTGAGCCCACGGCAGCCGCGTTTGAAGGGCGGACTACGTCTGCCCAACTTCGATGCCCCCTCAGGTCTTGATGAGAGACAAAGAGTGAACCGAGACAGGGTGACAACAAGGGGCCCTCCTACCGAAACAACCAAAGCCAGGGGCTACCAACAAACCCAAAACCAAAGTATGTGCGGCTTGCCGCCAAAGGAAAAGAACAACAAAGGAAATGCTGACCACACGCCGACACAATACTTTTGTGTACCGGCGGTGACAGCATAAGCAGAACCCTCTGCAAAACACCAGTGACAGTAATAATAAGGGAATACAGTGGCCTAGACCGACGGATGCGGCAATGCCGCTACTCACGGAACCGGTACGAATACTGGCAAACGGACAGGAACTCCCAATGCTGCTGACACAGACTCTCAGAACTGGAGGACGGGCAGAATCCCAAACGACAGACCGGTGGACACCAAGAAGCCAGAAACTTGACCAGGCACAGGCAAAGGCACTGGACCTCAGGACAGGAACGCCTCACGGCAGGACACGGGATCAGACATAGGACTTGACACAGGGACTGACACAGGAATCGACACAGGAAGCTCAGGAACTAGCAGGAACCAAGCTCAGAACTCAAGCAGACTGGAAACCCAGAAATATCACCAGCGTCTGTGAATAGCACTGAGCCAGCATATAACAGAGAGGCCTAATTAATAATCTCATGCAGCTGCCCTGTTGCATGACTCCAAACTGACAAGATGCAATTAGCAGCCAGGTGAGGCTGAACACATGGGAACAAGCTGCAATTACACAGACTCATCAGCGGCAGCAACCAAGAGTACTCTAAAACAGAGCAACGGGAAATCCTGGCCTGCGAAACAACTTATAAACATAAAATACCTTACTGACATGCAAAACAGGAATGAGCCACAGCCGTGGCTCATAACAGTACCCCCCCCCCTTGAGGAGGGGTCAAAGGACCCCAAAATACAGACTATCCAAAACAAGGGATACAAAAAAAAACCTGACACACTGGTCTAACAGACACGAAAACAGAAACAAGCTGCAACCACAGCTTGTAACAGTGCCCTCCCCCTGACGGTGGCCACTGGACACAAGATAAGGAAAAAAAATCTTTTTTTTTTCTTTTTTTTTATACCAAGGCAAGGGTCAAAAATTATTTATTTTTCTTCTTCTTCTTTTTACAAAGCTCTTTAGGTCTGACCAAGGTAATTCCCCAAACATTGTCTGAACTGATGGTACCACCCAGCAAGGCTGCGTTCAAATCAGAGACAGGTTTCTTACCCTTGGGAGCTGAACTTTCTGGCAAAGTACTATTATTATTAGAAGAAGAAGAAGTCAGAAAAGCACATCCTGTAGTCAAAACAAAGGGCTGGGACTCTTGTGCCGAGTTTACAGTATTAGGTGGACTCTCAGCAGACAAGACGAGTGACTTAGAGGAACCTGAACCAATTTCTTTGGAACCATATCTTTTAATAATTGCATCACTGAATGCTGGGGGATCCTGAAGAATGGGATCTTCAGCTTTCATTAGGCTGATCGCCCACTCAAAAGGCTCTCCTCTAAAAGAATAAATCAGATAAAGCACAAGGTTCTCTGAAGTGATGCCCAGAAATGGTCTAGACAACATAATAATGTAATAGTGTTTGTAAAGCGCCAGAAATTGGGCTAAGTCCCCATCAAAGATTATGGATGTTGAGATATCAGAGTCAGGATCTGTTTCCTTCCCATCTGACTGACTGGAGTGCTTTGCTAGGACCTGGTCACTATTGACCTTACTCGAGGCTGAGACTCTCTGAACCACACCCGGGGCAGTGACTTTCTGAACCCCACCCGGGGCTGTACCTTTCTGAACCTCACCCGGGGCAGTGACTTTCTGAACCCCACCCGGGGCAGTGACTTTCTGAACCCCACCCGGGGCAGTGACTTTCTGAACCCCACCTGGGGCAGCGGCCTTCTCAACCCCACCCGGGGCAGTGACTTTCTGAACCCCACCCGGGGCAGTGGCCTTCGAGAACCCCGCTGGGGCAGTGGCCTCCAGGAACCCCGCTGGGGCAGTGGCCTCCAGGAACCCCGCTGGGGCAGTGGCCTCCAGGAACCTCGCTGGGGCAGTGGCATCCAGGAACCCCGCTGGGGCAGAGGCCTCCAGGAACCCCGCTGGGGTCAGCACCTCGGATTCCTTTACTGGGACCGAGCCGTCGGCCTCCCCCACTGGGACCAAGCCATCGGCCTCCCTCTCTGAGTCGATAATTATCGAAACTTCTCCCGGGACTATGACTTCCGGGACTTTTGCTGAAGCTATAACCTTCAGCACCTCCACTAATGCTACGCCTCTTAAGTTCTTTCCTGGGGAAGCGACCTCTAGACCCTTCTTAGAGGCTGCGTCTCTCGAGACCCCACTTGAGGATATTACTTCAAATATCCCTTCTGGGGTTTTGCTTCTCGAGTTCCCTTCTAGAACTATGGTTTTAGATACCCTTTCTGGGGTTGCGCTTTTCAAGTCCCTACCTGGGGTAACAGCTTCTGAGACCCCTTCTGGTATGGACACCTGAACTATAATATTTGATGTCCCTCTATAAGCTAGGGCATCGGGTACTGCTCCAGCACTCTGGGCATCGGGTACCGCTCCAGCACTCTTGGGCATCGGGTACCGCTCCAGCACTCTGGGCATCGGGTACCGCTCCAGCACTCTGGGCATCGGGTACCGCTCCAGCACTCTGGGCATCGGGTACCGCACCAAGATCCTGAGCATCGGGCACCGCTCCAGCACTCTGGGCATCGGGTACCGCACCAAGATCCTGAGCATCGGGCACCTCTCCAGGACCCTGGGCATCGGGCACCACTCCAGGGGCTTGCAACTCTGCTTCAACAGGAACCTCAAGAGAGGAGAGAAACATTCTCTTTTGATTCCTGAATCTATAATGGGGCTCCCTTGCCCAAGGACCCCAATTATAGAACAGAGAGCTTTTTAGTGTGGGTTGTGTGACAAGTACCTCTGCCACAGTAGAGACAGGAGTAGGTCTTGTATCCTGACTCAACTTGGCCAGAGGGCAAGACTCGTCACCACACTTTGGCTTGCGCAACTCACAGGTCTGCAGATAGTGGCCTAAACCCCCACAATATAGGCATAAGTTTAAGTTTCTGCGATGTAGACGCTCCTCTTCTGAGAGCCTGGGCAGCAGAAAACTTTTAAACCTTTTCTCTTCAATTAAACCAGAGGATTCTCTTGTCACCATACTGTGAACAAGAGTCTCTTTAGAGATAGATGTACTCTCAACAACTTCTGGCAAGATGAGCAAGATTTTAGTCAGAAGGTTTTGCAGTTGCTTTAGGGATTGCTGCAAAACTTCTAGTCGCTCTGGTCTCAAAGCACTGAAAGCAGAGTTCAGGGCTGCGAGAGATGCCTGCAGGGCTTGCATAGTAGACATAGGAGGATTTAAAACTAGACAAGACAAGACAAGGCAAGACTAGACAAGGCAAGACTAGACAAGGCAGGACTAAATTTTTGCTAAACAAAACAAGACTGTTTTTTTTTTTTTTTTTAAACACCGGACTGGATTCTAAACACCGGACTGGATTCTAAACACCAGATTGGATTCTGCACACTGAATTCTAGACAAGACTGGATTCTAGACTAGACACTGGACTGGGCCAAAAAAGAAAAAAAAGTTTTATTTCTTTTTTGTGGTATGGCTGGTGATAATGTTAGGTTCCTGGTGCTCAGAACAAGGGAGATGCTATGAAGCGAGTCCAGAGCACCAGGACGTAACGCTGGGAAAGAGGAATGGAAAGGGAATAGCCCCTGGCGCCCCACCTCCGTTGTCTCGCCCATGCTGTCAGTACACTCTTGCGAGACTATGGTTGCTTGAGCCCACGGCAGCCGCGTTTGAAGGGCGGACTACGTCTGCCCAACTTCGATGCCCCCTCAGGTCTTGATGAGAGACAAAGAGTGAACCGAGACAGGGTGACAACAAGGGGCCCTCCTACCGAAACAACCAAAGCCAGGGGCTACCAACAAACCCAAAACCAAAGTATGTGCGGCTTGCCGCCAAAGGAAAAGAACAACAAAGGAAATGCTGACCACACGCCGATACAATACTTTTGTGTACCGGCGGTGACAGCATAAGCAGAACCCTCTGCAAAACACCAGTGACAGAAATAATAAGGGAATACAGCGGCCTAGGCCGACGGACGTGGCAATGCCGCTACTCACGGAACCGGTACGAATACTGGCAAACGGACAGGAACTCCCAATGCTGCTTACACAGACTCTCAGAACTGGAGGACAGGCAGAATCCCAAACGACAGACCGGTGGACACCAAGAAGCCAGAAACTTGACCAGGCACAGGCAAAGGCACTGGACCTCAGGACAGGAACGCCTCACGGCAGGACACGGGATCAGACATAGGACTTGACACAGGGACTGACACAGGAATCGACACAGGAAGCTCAGGAACTAGCAGGAACCAAGCTCAGAACTCAAGCAGACTGGACACCCAGAAATATCACCAGCGTCTGTGAATAGCACTGAGCCAGCATATAACAGAGAGGCCTAATTAATAATCTCATGCAGCTGCCCTGTTGCATGACTCCAAACTGACAAGATGCAATTAGCAGCCAGGTGAGGCTGAACACATGGGAACAAGCTGCAATTACACAGACTCACCAGCGGCAGCAACCAAGAGTACTCTAAAACAGAGCAACGGGAAATCCTGGCCTGCGAAACAACTTATAAACATAAAATACCTTACTGACATGCAAAACAGGAATGAGCCACAGCCGTGGCTCATAACAGTTACCTCAGGGCCCCCCTCTGTAGGTTCCCACAAACATGCTCTTGTCCAGATTATGCCAGATGACACGGATACCGATTCTGACACGGCAGACGGTGATGGGGATGTTCTCAGGGGGGCTGCATCTCTTGCTAAAAGGGTGCAGTTGATGATAGAGGCTACTAGGGATGTGTTGAATATTGCTGATACAACACGTGAGCAGGTTGAGGAGGCTTACTTCACTGACAATAAGAAAGCCTCGCTGACCTTCCCTGCGTCCATAGAATTAAATGCTATTTTTGAGAAAGCATGGGAAAACCCGGAGAAAAAATTCCAGATCCCTAAAAGGGTTCTGGTTGCTTTCCCCTTCCCTGAGGAAGGCAGGAAAAAACGGGAAAACCCACCCATAGTGGACGCATCTGTATCGACTCTCAAAAAAGGTGGTTTTACCTGTTCCAGGATCTACTGCCTTAAAGGAGCCGGCTGATCGCAAGATTGATAATACACCGAAATCCATATACATGGCTTCAGGGGCGATTCTACGTCCCACTATTGCTTATGCATGGATTTCCAAAGCTATAGTAAAGTGGTCAGGCACGTTACTTGAGGATTTGGATACTATGGATAAAAGTGATGTTGAATTGTTTTTACGTAACATTCAGGATTCTGCAGGATTTATGGTGGAATTCATGAAAAACCTGGGTTCCATGGCTGCAGGGATATCTTCCATGTCTGTCTCAGCTTGTAGGGGACTTTGGCTCCGATGCAGATTCCAGGAGAGGTGTGGAGACCCTACCCTACACAGGTCAGGCTCTCTTTGGGGAAGCATTAGATGCGTGGATCTCCACGGCTACAGCGGGTAAGTCACCCTTTCTTCCCTCAGCTGCACCTGCTACAAAAAAAACTTTTTCTTCAGCTGCGTCACAGTCCTTTCAGGTTGATAAAACAAGAAAGGCCAAACCGTCCAACACCTTCTTTAGAGGAGGTCGACCAAAATCCAAGAAACCTGCTGCTGCGGGTTCCCAGGAACAGAAGCCTGCTTCAGGTACGCCAAAGTCCTCAGCATGACGGTGGACAGCGCGGCCTGGAGGTAGGGCCGGTGGGGGCGAGACTCAGACATTTCAGTCACGTCTGGGTGTCGTCCGGCCTGGATCCCTGGGTACAAGATATTGTGTGCCAGGGGTACTGGCTGGAATTTCAAGATCTCCCTCCTCACCGGTTCTTTAAATCAGGATTGCCAGCTTTGCCGGCAGACCGGGCTATCGTACAGGGAGCCATCCAGAAATTGGGGGTAGCACAGGTTATTGTACCAGTTCCTCCCCTGATGCAAAACAAGGGTTACTATTCGATCCTTTTCGTGGTACCGAAACCGGATGGTTCGGTCAGGCCCATTCTGAACTTCAGATCACTAAACCCCTTTCTGAGGGAGTTCAAGTTAAAGATGGAGTCTCTAAGGGCGGTGATATCAGGTCTGGTAGAGGGGGAATTCCTGGTATCCCTGGATATCAGGGATGAGTACCTCCACATTCCGATTTGGCAGCCGCGTCATGCTTATCTCCGATTCGCACTGTTGGACTGGTATTTTCAATTCCAGGCCCTGCAATTCAGCCTCTCCACAGCACCAAGGATATTCACCAAGGTGATAGCGGAAATGATGGTTCTCCTCCGCAGTCAGGGGGTGAACATAATTTCATATCTGGACGATCTACTGGTGATAAAGGCATCGTCCAAGGAGAAGCTGTTACAGTCCATTGCTCTCACGACCCAGTTTCTCAGGGAACATGGTTGGATCCTGAATCTTCCAAAATCACATGTGGAACCAACCAGGAGGTTGTCCTTTCTGGTAATGATCCTCGACACGGAAGTGCAGAGGGTGTTTCTGCCAGAGGAAAAAGCATTGGTGATACAAACAATGGTCCGGGATGTCCTGAAGCCAGCCCGGGTGTCAGTTCATCAGTGCATTCGCCTTCTGGGGAAGATGGTGGCCTTTTGCGAGGCTCTGCATCTCATCTACACATGCACCAGAGAATACGTCTGTCGCCAAAGGCCAGGATCTCACTCCTCTGGTGGCTGCAATTACCTCACCTTCTGGAGGGCCGCAGGTTCGGGATTCAGGACTGGATCCTTCTAACCATGGATGCAAGTCTCCGGGGCTGGGGTGCAGTCACTCAAGGGGAAACCTTCCAAGGAAGGTGGTCAAGTCCGGAAGCCGGCCTGCCAATAAACATTCTGGAACTCTGAGCCGCCTCCAACGGTCTCCTCCAAGCGGCCCATCTTCTGAGAAATCGGGCCATTCAAGTGCAGTCGGAGAATGTAACGACAGTGGCTTACATAAACCGACAAGGCGGAAGAAAGAGCAGAGCTGTAATCTTCATTCCGGGAGTAGACAACTGGGAAGCGGACTTCCTCAGCAGACACGATCTCCATCCAGGAGAGTGGGGTCTCCATCCGGAGGTGTTCAAGGAGGTAACAGATATTTGGTGTTTCATCCACTTCCACTCATTCCAAGAGTTCTAAAACTCATAAGGAGAACAAGAGTTATGGCAATCCTCATTGTTTCGGACTGGCCAAGAAGGGCTTGGTATGCAGATCTTCTGGATCTACTGCTAGAAGAGCTGAGGCCTCTTCCTCTTCGGGAGGACCTGCTGCAGCAGGGGCCGTTCGCTTATCAAGACTTACCGCGGCTACGTTTGAAGGCATGGAGGTTGAACGCCAGATACTAACTCGGAAGGGCATTCCGAACAAAGTCATTCCTACCCTGATACAGGCTAGGAAAGGAGTAACGTCTAAACACTATCATCACATTTGGAAAAAAATATGTATCTTGGTGTGAATCCAAGAAATTTCCTACGGTGGAGTTTCAACTGGGACGTTTTCTCCTCTTCCAGCTAGCAGGTGTGGATATGGACCTGAGGTTGGGATCCGTAAAGTTCTAGATTTCGGCCCTATCCATTTTCTTCCAGAAACTGTTGGCTGCCCTCCTTGAGGTTCAGACTTTTTTGAAGGGAGTTCTGCACATCCAGCCTCCCTTTGTGCCGCCTGAGGCGCCCTGGGATCTGAACGTGGTGTTGCAGTTTCCTCCAGTCGGACTGATTTGAGCCTCTACAGAAGTTTATCGCGTGGAAGGCTGTCACTTTGTTGACCTTGGCTTTGGCTAGACGTGTGTCGGAATTGGGGGCTTTGTCTTGTAAAAGCTAGTGTTCACTCTAGGCTGTTTTAGCAGGGCGCCGCGCCCTGCCCGTTTTTTAGCAGGCAAAACCCGCCCTGCCCCTTTTGCGGCGCCCTGCTAGAACAGCCGCCCGCTTTCTGCCCTCCCGGCGTGTATAGATGCCGTGCGCATGCGCGCGGCATCCATTCACGCATTGGGAGAGAGCTGGGGGAAGCCCAGCACCGACGGAGGTGCTGGGCACGCCCCCAACAGTGACGTCGCAGGCCACAGACGCTCTCTATAGTAGTGTCTGTGGGCCGCACCGCCCCCTAAAATGATGTAGGCGTGGCCGCGCCCCCGGAGTCCGGCGCCCTGCCCCTTTTCACTCCTAGAGTGAACACTAAAAGCCCATACTTGATCATCCAATTAAGTTAAAGCTGAGCTCCAGACACGTCCGCATTTCCTGCTGAAGGTTGTGTCGGCATTTCATATCAACCAACCTATTGTGGTGTCAGTTGCTACTGACTCCTCAATTTCATCAAAGTCCTTGGATGTTGTAAGGGCTCTGAAAATCTATGTGAAGAGGACTGCTTGTCACAGAAAATCGGACTCCCTGTTTGTCCTGTATGATCCTAAGAAACTTGGGTGTCCTGCTTCTAGGCAGACAATCTCTCGCTGGATCAGGTTCTCTATCCAGCATGCGTATTCTACGGCAAGATTGCCGTGTCCTATGTCTGTTAAGGCCCACTCTACTCGTAAGGTGGGTTCTTCCTGGGCGGCTGCCCAGGGCGTCTCGACTTTACAGCTTTGTCGAGCAGCTACTTGGTCGGGGTCGAACACGTTTGCAAAGTTCTACAAGTTCAATACTTTGACCTCTGAGGACCTGAAGTTTGGTCAATCAGTTCTGCAGGAGCCTCCGTGCTCTCCCTCCCGTTCTGGGAGCTTTGGTACATCCCCATGGTACTAATGTGGACCCCAGCATCCTCTAGGACGTAAGAGAAAATAGGATTTTAAATACCTACCGGTAAATCCTTTTCTCGTAGTCCGTAGAGGATGCTGGGCGCCCACCAAGAGCTTCATGATCCTGCAGTGGTTACTTAGTTCAGTACTGCTTAGTTCTTGGTAAGTACTGTTTCGTTACTTGGAAAGTAATATTATTCAGCCATTGCTGATGTTTCAAGCAAGTTAGCTTGGTTTGCCTTGTGTGTGACCTGGTGTGAATCTCGCCACTATCTGGTACTAACGTGGATCCCAGCATCCTCTACGGCAGGGGCGGCCAGACTTTTGGAGTCGGTGATCTACTGTGAAAGCTAAAAAGCTTTTGTGATCTACCTAGGAGGAATAATAGCGCGCGCCGCAGGCACGCGCACAAAAAAGTGGTGTGGTATAACAAAAAATGGGTGTGGTATAACAAAAAGTGGGCGTGGTAAAACTAAAAAAAAAAGGGACGTAGCCTTGCTGCACAGAGTGTAATGACTGCCTCACACGAAATAACACATTGGCCCCCACAGGTAAAAACCTCAAACACATATGCCCCCGCAGTGCCAGATACACATGCCCCCACAGTGCCATGTGCCCACAGTGCCAGATACACATGCCCCCACAGTGCCATGTGCCCACAGTGCCAGATATGCCCCCACAGTGCCAGATACAGATATGCCCCCACAGTGCCATGTGCCCACAGTGCCAGATATGCCCCCACAGTGCCAGATTACAGATATGCCCCCATAGTGCCAGATATGCCCCCACAGTGCCAGATATGCCCTCACAGTGCCATGTGCCCACAGTGCCAGATATGCCCCCACAGTGCCAGATATGCCCCCACAGTGCCAGATAGATATGCCCCCACAGTGCCATGTGCCCACAGTGCCAGATATGCCCCCACAGTGCCAGATTACAGATATGCCCCCACAGTACCCTGTGGCCACAGTGCCAGATATGCCCCCACAGTGCCAGATACAGATATGCCCCCACAGTGCCAGATATGCCCCCACAGTGCCAGATATGCCCTCACAGTGCCATGTGCCCACAGTGCCAGATATGCCCCCAGTCCCAGATATGCTCCCACAGTGCCAGATACAGATATGCCCCCACAGTGCCAGATATGCCCCCACAGCGCCAGATTACAGATATGCCCCCACAGTGCCATGTGCCCACAGTGCCAGATATGCCCCCACAGTGCCAGATACAGATATGCCCCCACAGTGCCATGTGCCCACAGTGCCAGATATGCCCCCACAGTGCCAGATACAGATATGCCCCCACAGTGCCATGTGCCCACAGTGCCAAATATGCCCTCACAGTGCCATGTGCCCACAGTGCCAGATATGCCCCCACAGTGCCAGATTACAGATATGCCCCCACAGTGCCAGATATGCCCCCACAGTGCCATGTGCCCACAGTGCCAGATATGCCCTCACAGTGCCATGTGCCCACAGTGCCAGATATGCCCCCACAGTGCCAGATACAGATATGCCCCCACAGTGCCATGTGCCCACAGTGCCAGATATGCCCCCACAGTGCCAGATACAGATATGCCCCCACAGTGCCATGTGCCCACAGTGCCAGATATGCCCCCACAGCGCCAGATTACAGATATGCCCCCACAGTGCCAGATATGCCCCCACAGTGCCAGATATGCCCCCACAGTGCCATGTGCCCGCAGAGCTAGATATGCCCCCAGTGCCACATATGACCCCACAGTGCCAGATATGCCCCACATTGCCAGATATGCCCCCACTGAGCCATGTGCCCACAATGCCAGATATGCCCCCATAGAAGAGCTCACCGTTGCTGTGTGGAGAGCGCAGCGCGCGCTTCTCCTGCCTGCCGCCCTGCTTCTCAGTCTAATGATAATCTCCGGCGGTGACGGCAGCGTGTATAGCTCAAATCAGGCGCCGGTTCGCGAGCTCTCATTGGCTAACGAACCGGCACCTGATTTGAGCTATACACTCGGCCGTCACTGCCGCAGACCAGACTGAGGAGGCAGAGCGGCATGCAGGAGAGGCGCGGCTCCGGGTGGCTGGGCGGCGGATCGCGATCGACTGGTCGCATGTCCGCGATCGACAAGTCGATCGCGATCGACTGTTTGGCCACCCCTGCTCTACGGACTACGAGAAAAAGATTTACCGGTAAGTAATTAAAATCCTATTTTCACAAAATTTAATGGCCGTTAATTTTTTTATATATATATATTGCTTGTCGTACTATTTTTTTCCCATGTGTAAAGAAGTGACAAATTTATATTGTGAATAGCGCTGGCTGATGACATAACTGCAGCATTGCCACATGCACTGAGAGTGGTCAGGGACTGGATGGTAATCAGGTCGCACCTGAAACCATCACTGCCATCCAGCGAGTCTCATTGATGGGCAGACAGTCCCCAAGTTAGTCTGAACACTAATACCCATTCCGCGGCGGCCCTGCTTCACTGATAATGAAGGTCTGTTTCAGACAATGGGCAGTATCTTATTAGCCCTGATGCGGCTGGATATCGTGATTAATGACTGATGGTCATTATTACGATATCCAATTAGAGGCCATTTTGATCTGCCAAAATTGGACCCCTTATCGCATAAAAACATATGGGATATGTCCCCAATCCCATGTGTTATCGCAACACTGACGGCGCCTCATCGTGCATAATCCCAGATAAGACGCCGGCATTGGGGCTAATAGGATAGCCCCCAGCAATCCTATTAACAGCAGTAAAGTACGGCTGCTAATAGGATACCACCCAATGTGCTGCTATTGTCCGTCCTCTGAGAACTGTGTAACCACATGCACTGGATAGTTTGCAGGGGAGGGAAATATCACCACAGCTGTTTAGAAGCACAGACATCGGAAGATCTCAGGGACTCGCTGTTTCTGCAAACCCAATAATGATAATACTGAAATATAAGTCATTGACTGTTGATGGCTAGCAACTATTGAGGGATTGCGACCAGTGATCAGTGGTTTTGCCATTCACGGTGGCAATTTGATAGTTCTCCGTCACCAATAGCAAAGATGCTGATTTTTTTGTTCTCTTGCCCCAGTGCAGGGAGAACGGCGCTTACCCACGCCCATCCATCACACCGCACAGCCCATACTCCCTGAGTGGCCCGCTGTGTCAGCGATGCCCATTGATGGGTCAATGGTTTCATAGTTAGTACCATTGATGGAGACCATAATCACAGTCATTTCTATTTTAGGTTGGGTTTGATGTTAGCACTATATAAAACCATTTCTGGTGCCTTGTTAGGCTTTCCGAGGCAGTTGTGTACTCATTACAAGCCGGATTCTCAGTCACACACATTTAGATTTTGACACAGTTGAGGGATCTTTTGTTACTGCGCTGCATCCAGAGCCCGTTCGCACAGAGTCACAATCACAAGGTTCAATATAGACATATGAGGTTCAATATAGACAAATGTAAAGTTATGCACTTTGGGACTAAGAACAATCAGGTAGCCTATAAACTAAATGGGGAAAATGTAGGGATAACGGTAGTTGAAAAAGATTTGGGAGTGCTCATCGATAATAAACTTGGTAGCAGTACCCAATGTCAAAATGCAGCAACAAAGGCTAATAAGGTGTTAGCATGCATAAAATGGGGTATGGAGACACGAGATGAGAGTGTAATCCTGCCACTGTATAAATCATTGGTGCGGCCACACCTGGAATATTGTGTACAATTTTGGGCACCGCACTATAAAAAAGATATCTTGGAACTCAAAAGGGTTCAGAGGCGAGCCACTAAACTGGTTAACGGGTTAGAGGCACTGAATTATGAGGAAAGACTTAAAAGGTTAAATATGTTCACACTGGAAAAGTGGCGACTAAGAGGGGACATTACTAATATTTATAAATACATTAAGGGACATTAAGGGACAATACAAGGATTTATCAAATGATTTGTTTACAAAAAAAAACACTACATAGGACACGAGGACACCCCCCTGAGGTTAGAAGAAAAATTTTTTCGATACTCAACGGAAAAAAAGGTTGTTCACAGTAAGAGCAAAAAGGATTGGGAATTCTCTGCCAGAGAAGGTAGTAATGGTGGACTCAATCAATAAGTTTAAAAATGGATTAGATAAATTCTTAGCAGAAAAAAATATCCAGGGACACAACATTTAATTAACAAAAATTAATTTTTTATTTTTTCCTTATAGTATAGGTTGAACTCCATGGACAATTGTCTTTTTTCAACCTCAACAACTATCTAATTATGTAACAATTACAACGGCAAAGAGGACGCACGGATATGGACCATGTTATGGAGGTGTTATGGGAGTGTCACGGGCATGCCACTGAAGTGGTTGTGTACACAGGCGCTTACTCGCCCACATTAGAGGCTATACTCAGCAGCAGGGCCGGCTCAGGGGCTTTTTGCGCCCCGGGCAGCCATAGGGGGCGTGGCTTCATACAGGGGGCATGGTCAGTTACGCCCCCTGTACAGTAGTAGCGCCGCTGAAATGATGTGCGGTGCGCGATGACGTCATCGCGCACCGCACAGCAAAGGTCCTCTCCACGAAGGAAAACTAGACGCTACGCGTCTAGTTCCCTTCGTGGAGAGGACCTTTGCTGTGCGGTGCGCGATGACGTCAACGCGCACCGCACATCATTACAGAAAAGGTCCTCTCCACGAAGGGAAACTAGAAGCGTAGCGTCTAGTTTCCCTTCACAGCGGGCAGCCCACGAAGGGAAACTAGACGCGTAGCGTCTAGTTTCCCTTCACAGCAGGCAGCAGGGGGCACAGCAGCAGCGGATCTTGCCGTGGTGCGGCGCCCTCCGGATGGCGACGGCGCTCTCCGGAAGGCGGCACCCCGGGCAAAAGTCCTGCTTGCCCGTGGCAAGATCCACTACTGCTCAGCAGATGGGAAATCTGCTCCTACCACAGGGCTGGTGACAGGTTTTTTTTTTTTTTTTAAAGAATATATTATTAGGTAAGGCAGAGTTAGGTTACATCAAAATAAACAGCATGGATACTAGAGAACCCCAAGCTATACATTGGTAGCAATTGTAAATTGTAAACTGAGGTTGAAGTCCAGTAGATATCGACAATGTCCACAATGAGAATTGACGGTGGTCCATACCAGGAATGAAAGCAGGGTTGTTCCATAACGGGACCAAAAGGGGATGAAGCGAACGAAGTTTGTAGAAGTGTGTACAGAAATACCAGGTGGATAGCGTGAACCGTTCCGTAGGAAGAAGGGAGAAAAGTGGTGGACGATGTGCGCGGGAGCACCACAAGAGGGTAGAGGGGGAATAGACTGACAATGTGTGTGCTTCAATGTGTGTGCAAACTTTCTGGCTTGGGGGGGCGTGCCAATGAATACAAGAGGCTAAATGGACAGCTCGATAGTATTTAATGAGATCAGGGACGCCCACTCCCCCCGAGGACTGATGTTTCTGCAATATTCGCATCTTAACTCTTGGTTTCTTGGTTGCCCATATAAAATTAGAGATATCTCGCTGTAAGTTCTTAAGAATTGAGGTAGGGATATGAATTGGTAGCGTCTGCCACAAATATAATAAGCGAGGTAGTACGTTCATTTTAACCGCCGCCGTGAGACCGAACCATGATATAAATTGTTTGTTCCAAGTTGATAAGTCCGATTTGATAGAGGCCAGCAACCTCAGGAAATTGGCAGCGTACAGCCTGGGATATGATTTAGTTAGATACACCCCCAAATATTTGAGTTTGTCGGGTTGCCACCGAAAAGGAAAGTCAGTTTGAAGCTGTGTTAGATCTAAGTGCGGGATGTTGATATCTAAAAATTCTGTTTTATCAGTGTTGATGTTGTAATTTGAGTGAAAACCGTAAGTGCGAGCTTCATCGAACAGAGTCGGAAGGGAGACAGTAGGATTGGTAATGTCAGTATTACATCGTCCGCGTATAGTGCTATCTTATGGTCCGAGTGTCCCACCTTTATGCCCGTGATACTGTCATTAAGTCTCACCCTTGCTGCGAGGGGCTCCATGACGAGGGCAAACAACAGAGGAGAAAGGGGACAACCCTGTCGGGTACCGTTCTTAATTTGGAAGGGTTCGGAGGAGAGACCATTTACCAGTACGGAGGCGGAGGGGTTATGATAGAGAGAATTAATGCCATTGAGAAAAGCTCCTCGAAATCCCATATGACATAGGGTTTGTGTCAAAAACGGCCAGGCGACCCTGTCAAAGGCTTTTTCAGCATCGAGCGCCACCACCAGGGTCGACAGCGAGCGAGTCGTCGCTACATGAATAAGGTTGATCAGTTGCCTCGTATTATCGGATGCTTGACTGTTGGGGATGAAGCCTACTTGATCCGGATGGACCAAGGATGGTAATATAGGGGTTAGTTGCATGGCGAGAATCTTAGCAAAAAGTTTTAAATCCACGTTTAGAAGAGAGATAGGCCTGTAGTTGCCCATCTCCAGAGGGTCTCTCTGTGGTTTTGGGATAATTATAATGTTGGCCCTGGTGGTGGCATCATCAAGCGAACCTCCCTCCAGTAACGAATTGAAGAGGAAGCGAAGCATAGGGAGCAGCGAGTCAGTACATTTTTTGTAGTAAAGGGCGGTGAAGCCATCAGAGCCCGGCACTGCAGAACGGCGTAACGATTTAATAGCTACTCTAATCTCTTCGTGAGTGATCGCTGCATTAAGGGTTTGGAGTTGAGTCGCGGATAACGTGGGCAAAGAGCAGGAGTCCAGGTAACGGGCAAGAGAGGCGGGGTCTAGGAGTGAGGTAGAGGGGCTACATGGGAGATTATAAAGTGATTCAAAGAACTGACGGAATTGCCTAGTCATTACTTGAGGATCGTGAGTAGCAGTGCCGTCAAGACATTTCAGCATAAGGATACGGTTGCGAGTACGCTTAACACAAAGCTTGCAGGCTAAGATGGTATCAGCTTTGTCAGACTTTTCGTAAAAAGTTTGTTGAACCCACAAAAGAGTCTGCGCAGCCTTTTTAGACAAGATTTGCGACAATTGTTCCTTAACAGCGAGTATCTTTAAATATGTGTGTCTTCTAGGATGGTTTTGGTGAAGATCCGTTAGGGAGGCTAGTGACGTTTCAAGCTCTAATATTCGTGTCATCTGCGCTTTTTTAGATGCAGACGCTAAGCTGATAAGGGTACCCTGCAGTGTAGCCTTATGAGCTTCCCATAGAGTGGGTGGGAGGATACCAGGATTGGTGTTGAGGGTAAAGAAATCCGTGAGAGCTGTGTTGATAGCCTCAATGTTGGCTTGTTTCAAGAGGAGGGATTCGTTAAGTCGCCAGTGGCGAGTGGGGCGAGGACCCATGTGAGAAGAAATTTCCAATTCCACAGCTAGATGATCTGACCATGGGATTGGGAGGACCTGAGCGCCGAGAAGAGCTTGGGATGTAGCACGATCTACAAAAAATTAATTAATGCGAGTATGTAGGTCATGGGGGGGAGAGGAGTGCGTGAATCCTCTCGCAGAGGGGTACTGTATTCTCCAAGCATCATATAGGTCGTGGAGAGCTAATTGTGACAAAAGCGTCTTGGACATTTTGGCGTGTCTGGGGGGAGTATCAGAGGAGCGAGATCTATCTAGTTTGGGATCTATGATAGTATTGAAATCCCCCCTATAATGGTGAGTCCCCGGGGTAGTTGGGCAAGTCGATTAAAAAAGGTAGCGTAGGGAGAACCTTGTTGGCCGTTAGGGGCATAAACTGAGGCTAATATGATTGGGGCTTGTTTGTACATACCCGTGAGGATAAGGAAACGGCCCAGTGGATCAGAAATAGAATAATGTATAGTGATAGGCGTATTATGATGGATTAGAATCGCAGTGCCTCGACGTTTAGCACTCATTGAGGAATGAAAGACCGTGGGATAGTGTTTGGTTGTGAGGGAAGGATGGGGAGTTTTAAGGTGGGTAGCTTGCAACATAACAATACAGATTTACGTACTAGATTTACGTCTAATGGCCATGGCTCTTTTGATGGGGGAATTGAGGCTGTTTACGTTAAGAGTCAAAACTGTCAACTTCATGGCGGATCAAAAGAAAACGAGCTCAACAGTAAACAGGGTCCACACCCCGACTGGCGGGAAGGACAGGGAAGGAGACCAAGAAGGGGGCCAAGAATAGAGAAAGAGGAAATAATAACCAGAGAAGAAAGAAGGCGACCTACTCCTATAGCGGGGACAGGTCTGGAGTGAAAAGAGAGGGTGTCGCGAAGACACAACCATCTTATGGAGACATGGGTGAGTAAAAGCAACAAAATTCGCAGCAGATGAAACAAATTGAACATATTAGGTAATAACGAGAACGAGATGACCTAAGGGAGAGAAAGGGCATACAATAACACAATAACGTCTGAATTATGAACTAGTGGAAACATGAAAAAATGGGAATCCGAAGTTTATAATGACAGCTAGAAGAATTAGGGCTGAAAGAGTAGACAATAATGAGATAGACAGGGCAAGAGCAGCAGTTAAGAGCATTTGTTCAGATACTTCCCTATAATAGGTAGTAACTAAAGAGAGTAGTAACAGGGGGCTGGTTCGGCTATAATCAACAGAAGAAAAAGAATTACTATTCAGCGAGAGAGCGTCAAAGCTGTCTAAAGAGCTAATATTAAAGAAACAGTAGAATACAACTTATTAGAACAATAGAAAAAGAAGATTTAACATCCAAATCATTTGAGGAGTCAACAGTAGTAAATTGTAAAGCAAAACTTCTATAACAACAGAGTAATTAAGCCGTGGACCAGTCCCGGGACGGCGCCACAGGTCTATACGGTGAAGCAGACTGTTGTCGCCATATTTCTGGGACGTCTTCAAGGAGGCCAAACGACTTCAGCAGGTCATAACCTTGGGCTGGAGTCTTAACAGCATGAGTAGTACCGTTTTTAGTAACCAGTAATTGGAAGGGGAAGCCCCACTTATATTTGATAGAGTGGGTTCTCAAAGTCTTGGTGACATTCAGTAGATCCCTCCGTTTCTTAAGTGTCGACGGGGCCAAATCCTGGAACAGCTGGAGTTGAGATCCAGAGTAGGAGACAGTCGAGAGCGGTCATGACCTGCTCTTTCGCTTTAAAGTAATGAAAGCGGAGGATAACTTCCCGTGGCGGTTGAGTCGAGGGCGGCCTGGGGCAGAGAACCCTATGGGCCCGGTCAAGATGGAGATGATCAACAGAAATGTCGGGAACTAGTTGAAGAAAAAGGCCCTCTAGGTAGGCAGGGAGAGAATCGACATTCTCCGTTTCCGGGATGTTGCGTATGCGGATATTGGGACCGCCTATTTCGATTTTCAATGTCCTCGAGATGGTCCTTGTATGATTCCAAGTCAGCCCGGAGATACGTGAATTCTTGGTCCATGACGCTCTGATATTGACAGATTTCATCCACCTTCTGTTCAAGAGTGTCTGTTCTGGAACCAAGATGAGCAAGCTCCGACTTAAAATCTGCAAGGGCAGACCGCATCTCTGATTGTATCGTTTTTGTGACTATAGAGATCACATCATTAGCCGACAGAGGGGGGTCAGTGGTAGGGACGCCGGCCATATTTAAGGCACCTTCTTCTACTGGCAGCTGTTTCGGAAGAGAACCGGCTTTTTCCCACGCTCTAATGATACTAGGTTTGGATGGAGCAAGGGCCTTCCGGCGCTTCTGTGGCATACCGTGCAAAGGACCATACACCAGAGCAGAGTGTCAAAAAAAAAAAAGAGCAGGGTGAGACTGATATTGTAGGGCTTCCCTTAGTAGAATGGTAGAGTAGTTACGGTCACATGAGAATAATTGTAATGGGAGCAATAGGCAACAATAGCATAGACGTGCAGTTAGGCCCTCGCTCGGGTCAGGTCATCTCGTGAGTTAAAGGGGAAGCATCATCGTGCGAGTTGAAGAGAGCACATGAAACGAGGAGTTAGCAACTGTAGTATAGGAATGGAGGACGTAGGCAACCAATATTGCACAGAGATGTATAAAGGGTATGGCAGTACCCCCAGGTGGCTGCGTTTTTTATCTATTGGTAGGACAGCCAGGGCCGTATGAGATATCTGATCAGGGGAGACATCTCCTGGGTGTACTTCCAGCAACACACTGTGGATGAGTTTGGGAGCTGGAGCGAGCCTGCGGCCGCACTGGGCGAAACAGATGAATCAGCCAGACAATGATGATGACTCCCTAATATGTTGGTCCGGAACCTCCGGGCAATAGAGCGGCCCGCGGGTGAGAAGGAGAAGGAAGCGTATGCCAGGCCATTGGGGGGGGGGGGGGGAATAGGGAAATGTTGAAGGAGTGGAGCACAGGGCACAGGAAGAGTCAGCAGTGTATGAAAAAGGGTGTCACAACTGAGGGCCTGAGCTGACGGAAGGCAGCCTCAGTTGTAGGGGCTGAGATGTACCGGAACCTGGGAGGTTGTATCAGACCCCTGGACATGTAAGTAACATGAAGAGAAACCGCCCGAAGGCGTGACCACGACAACTTGCGTAAAAGTCAATGATATTTATTTATGACAAACTCCATGCATCACAGTAGCAGTAAAAAGTAACATAAAAATCAGCAGAGAAATAATAATACAGTTCCTGGGTACTACAGGGTGGCAGGGGCCACAGGGCTCTGGTGGTATGAGACAGTTCTTATTATCTGCAAGTTGGAAAGTCCTTACCAGGCTCAACCGTAGCAATGAGGAAAGCCCAGGGTCGTACCAGCTGGTGTTCCAGGGAAAGCTGGACTGCTGTAGATAAAATGCTGCTGTGGGTACTGGTTAGAACCAGACAGGTGTTGGCACGGAGTGGATACTGGCTGGAACCAGTTAAATAATAAATAAAGCTTGAGAGCGATGCAATGTAGATGAAATTTAGAATTTGAGAGCGGAGAAATAATAATACCGGTGGAGAGTGGTAAACTGCAGAAAGGACACCGGCCCTTTAAGAGAAGCTGTACACTGCTGGAAGCTGAGCTGGAAGCAGGTGATGTTGTAGCTGGAAACAGGTGAGTCCAGAATGGATCGGAGAGTCAGGCTACACCGCAGATGGAATGCTGGTGCGGGTCTCTATAGCAGAAGTCTGGAGACAGGAGCTGGAACCTGAAAGACATTCACAGAAGAGAGACAAACTGGAACTAGGTTTGACAACCAAAGCACTGACGCCTTCCTTGCTCAGGCACAACCTATTTATACCTGCAGCAATGAAGGCATTGGCTAGGCAATTATGCAAATTAATAATACTGACAACGGATTGGTAGGAATGATCAGCTGACAGAATCCAAGATGGCTGCGCCCATGCAGACACTTGGAGGGAAGTTTGGATTGTAATCCATGTGGTCTGGAAAACAGTAATGGCGGCGCCGGCCACCGGAGACAGGAGACGCCAGGCTGACAGATGCACATCCGACCACGCGGACACAGCGGAGGCCGCGGCTGACGTAATCGCCACTCTGAATGCAGAAGCTCAGGGACGGCGGCGGAGGCCGCGGGAGAAGCCATGCCAGATGTATAAGGCGTTACTGTGACTGCGTCCAGAGAGACAGGAGAGGATGCGGGAATGTGCACATCAGGATAACAGATGGGATCCGGTCCTGGAGCGCTGAGCCAGCCTTAGGAGGCATCTGATAGGTAAGAAATGGCGTCCAGATACCCGGATCGTGACAGCACCCCCCCCTTTAGGAGTGGCCCCAGGACACTTCTTTGGCTTTTGAGGAAACTTGGAATGGAATCTCCGGACCAAGGCAGGAGCATGGACATCAGAAGCATTGGTCCATGAACGTTCCTCAGGGCCATAACCCTTCCAGTCAATAAGATACTGAAGTTGACCGTAACGGTGACGTGAGTCCAGGATCTTGGCTACTTCATACTCAACGCCTCGTTGAGTTTGGACTTTCAGAGTTGGAGGAAGTGAGGAATGAAACCGATTCAAGATTAGCGGTTTCAACAGGGAAACATGGAATGTCCTGGGTATCTTTAAGAAGGGAGGCAACTGGAGTCTGTAAGCAACAGGATTGATGACTTGATCAATTTTAAAAGGACCGATGTAGCGAGGTGCAAACTTCATACTGGGAACTCTTAACCTCAAATTCTTCGTGGATATCCATACCCGATCACCCACCTTGAGAGCAGGAACTGCTCGACGCTACTTATCCGCAAACTTCTTGTACCTGAACGATGCCTTGAGCAGAGCTGATCGTACGCTCTTCCAGATATTGGCAAACTGATGCAAGGTGATATCCACTGCGGGAACAGAAGTTGCTGGAAGCGGTTGGAACTCAGGGACTTTAGGGTGGAATCCAAAGTTGGTGAAGAATGGTGTTGAAGAAGATGAAGAATGATACTGGTTGTTATGACAGAACTCGGCCCAGGGAAGTAATTGAACCCAGTCATCTTGAGAGGAGGACACATAGATGCGGAGGAAGGACTCCAAGTCCTGATTCACCCTCTCAGTTTGACCATTGGTCTGAGGATGGTAAGCCGTGGAAAACTTTAGCTTGACTTGGAGGGCTTGACATAAACTTCGCCAGAATTTGGCTGTGAATTGAACTCCTCGATCTGAGATAATTTCTTCTGGAAGACCGTGGAGTCGAAAGATCTCTTGTATGAATACTTGAGCCAACTTGGAAGCTGACAGAAGACCGGTGAGAGGAATGAAGTGTGCCATCTTGGTGAACCGGTCAACTACCACCCAGATGGTATTAAACTTGTTGCACATGGGCAAATCTGTAATAAAATCCATCGACAAATGGGTCCATGGTCGACGGGGAACAGATAGTGGAACCAGTTGCCCCGCAGGCGACTGGCGGGATACTTTATGTTGAGCACACTTTGGGCAAGATGCAATAAACTCCAAAACGTCCTTTTTCAGAGTTGGCCACCAATAGGACCTAGAGATAAACTCCAGGGTTTTTTGGATACCTGTATGTCCGGCAAAGCGGGAAGCATGGGCCCAATGCATGAGCTTCTTCCTTAGTGTCGGCTTCACAAAACTTTTCCCTGATGGGGGCGTAGAGTCCATCCCTACCGTGGAGAATGCCAACGGACTTATAATAGGATGCTTGTCTGAAGACTCTGACTCATTTTCTTGCTCCCATGAGCGGGAAAGGGCATCGGCCTTGCGATTCTGAGAGCCCGGACAGAACTGGAGTTTAAAGTCGAACCTGGAAAAGAAAAGTGCCCATCTGGCCTGACGAGGGTTGAGACATTGTGCGCCTTTCAGATATAGAAGGTTCTTGTGGTCTGTAAGGATGGTGATTGAATGAGAAGCTCCCTCCAACAGATATCTCCACTCCTCTAGAGCGAGCTTGATGGCTAGCAACTCCTGGTCGCCAATGGCATAGTTGCGCTCCGCTGGGGAGAACTTCCGTGAGAAGAAACTGCAAGGATGTAAATGGCCATCTTTAGCCCTCTGAGATAACACCGCTCCTACTCCAACGGAGGAGGCATCCACCTCTAGGATGAAAGGAGAGTCGATGTCAGGCTGTTTCAGGACAGGCGCAGAGATGAACCTCTGTTTTAAAAGATGAAAAGCTTGCATGGCTTCTTCAGACCACTTGGACGGGTTAGCACCCTTCTTGGTGAAAGCAGTAATAGGCGCCACAATGGTGGAAAAGTCTTGTATAAACTTTCGGTAATAATTGGCGAACCCTAAGAACCTCTGGACCCCTTTGAGGGTTAAGGGTACCGGCCAATTCTGGATTGCTTGTAGTTTCTCAGGATCCATCTCTAGTCCGGAACCGGACACAATGTACCCTAGAAACGGAATGGACTTGACTTCAAAGACGCATTTCTCTAATTTGCAATAGAGATGATTGACACGGAGACGGGACAGAACCTCCTTTACCCAAAAACGATGTTCCTCTAAATTGTTGGCAAAAATGAGGATATCATCTAGATAGACCACGACATGACGGTATAGAATGTCTCTGAAGATCTCATTGACGAAATGCTGGAAGACAGCTGGAGCATTGCTCAATCCGAAGGGCATGACGAGGTACTCATAATGTCCGTCACGGGTGTTAAATGCGGTCTTCCACTCGTCACCCTCACGGATCCGGATGAGATTGTATGCACCTCTCAAGTCCAGCTTTGTAAAGATGGTAGCTCCGCTAACTCTGTCAAAGAGCTCAGTAATCAGGGGTAAAGGATAGCGGTTCTTGATGGTAATGTCGTTCAAACCTCTGTAGTCGATGCACGGCCGCAGACCACCATCTTTCTTTTTTACAAAAAAGAAGCCTGCGCCGGCTGGAGAAGAAGAAGGTCGAATGAACCCCTTTGCTAGGTTCTCTTTAATGTATTCCTCCATAGAATGCGTCTCGGGCAGAGACAACGGATAAGTTCGGCCTCGAGGTGGAACCTTCCCTGGTACGAGATCAATCGGGCAGTCCCATTCTCTATGAGGAGGAAGGATATCAGCAGAAGCTTTACTGAACACATCCGTGAAATCTTGATATGGAGGAGGTGGAACATCAGACGACCTGGGGGAGGAAGAACAGACAGCCAACACTTTAAACAAACATGTCTCAGCACAGGAGGGACCCCATGCCAGGATTTGCGTAGTCGTCCAATCAATTGTAGGATTGTGAAGACGGAGCCATGGAAGGCCCAGGACCACAGGATGTGTGGCTCTTGGAATCACTAAAAGTGAAATAAGTTCGGAATGAAGAACTCCCACTCTCAGACGAACTGGTAGAGTCCTTAGAGCAATAACTGTATCAAAAATTTTACTGCCATCCACGGCAGTTAAGGAAAAGGAGGAAGGAAGTCTCTCGGTGGGTAGGGACCACCGTTTAACATAGGCTTCGGTAATAAAGTTCCCAGCTGCTCCGGAATCAAGGAGGGCAATGACGTTCCGATAACGTTGAGCAATTTGGAGCGACACTGGGAGATTACAATCATGAGGAGATCATTACTCCTAGCCGGCCCTCTCCTGGGCGAGCTAGGGTTTGGAGTTTTCCCGGACGTTTGGGACAGGCATGAATAGTGTGAGACGGGGCTGCACAATACAGACAGAGAGACTCAGAGAGACGTCTTCGGCGCTCAGCAGGAGTTAAACGGGAACGGCCAATTTGCATGGGTTCATCTTTAGTTGGTGACAGTTGGCGAGGAGGAGGAGCAGAAGATTTTGGAGCAGATGATCTTCCACGCTCAGTTGCTCTCTCTCTGAAACGTAAGTCAACTTTTGTACAAAGTGAGATTAGCTCATCTAACTTGGAGGGTAAGTCTCTGGTAGCTAACTCATCTTTAATACGCTCGGATAAACCATGCCAGAATGCAGCATATAGGGCCTCGTCGTTCCATGCCAGTTCAGATGCCAGGATCTGGAACTGTATAAGATATTGTCCTACAGTATGTGATCCCTGGCGTAAACGGAGAATCTCAGACGAAGCTGAAGTTACCCGGCCTGGCTCGTCGAAGATGCGCCTGAATGTTGACACGAATGCAGTGTAAGAAGATAGCAGGGTGTCGGACCTCTCCCATAACGGTGATGCCCAATCAGGGCTGAGCCACTGAGAAGAGAGATAATGTAGGCAATTTTTGTACGGTCACTGGGAAAATTGCCAGGTTGTAGCTCAAACTGAATCTCACACTGGTTGAGAAATCCCCTGCAGAATCTTGGAGATCCGTCAAATTTTGCTGGCGTCACTGTGGTTGACGCACCGGACGCGTCTGATCCACGGAGAGTTGTCTGAATCCCATCCAGCCGAGTAGAGAAATCCTGGAGACAGCGGATGATGTGGCCCTGTGCAGCCTCCTGATGTTCAAGTCGGGCTGCCAGTTCTTGCATCGGCCTGGCCGCTTGATCCTGGTCTCCGGCTGGATTCATTTGGTCAGTGCTTACTGTCACAACTGAGGGCCTGAGCTGACGGAAGGCAGCCTCAGTTGTAGGGGCTGAGATGTACCGGAACCTGGGAGGTTGTATCAGACCCCTGGACATGTAAGTAACATGAAAAGAAACCGCCCGAAGGCGTGACCACGACAACTTGAGAAAAAGTCAATGATATTTATTTATGACAAACTCCATGCATCACAGTAGCAGTAAAAAGTAACATAAAAATCAGCAGAGAAATAATAATACAGTTCCTGGGTACTACAGGGTGGCAGGGGCCACAGGGCTCAGGTGGTATGAGACAGTTCTTATTATCTGCAAGTTGGAAAGTCCTTACCAGGCTCAACTGTAGCAATGAGGAAAGCCCAGGGTCGTACCAGCTGGTGTTCCAGGGAAAGCTGGACTGCTGTAGATAAAATGCTGCTGTGGGTACTGGTTAGAACCAGACAGGTGTTGGCACGGAGTGGATACTGGCTGGAACCAGTTAAATAATAAATAAAGCTTGAGAGCGATGCAATGTAGATGAAATTTAGAATTTGAGAGCGGAGAAATAATAATACCGGTGGAGAGTGGTAAACTGCAGAAAGGACACCGGCCCTTTAAGAGAAGCTGTACACTGCTGGAAGCTGAGCTGGAAGCAGGTGATGTTGTAGCTGGAAACAGGTGAGTCCAGAATGGATCGGAGAGTCAGGCTACACCGCAGATGGAATGCTGGTGCGGGTCTCTATAGCAGAAGTCTGGAGACAGGAGCTGGAACCTGAAAGACATTCACAGAAGAGAGACAAACTGGAACTAGGTTTGACAACCAAAGCACTGACGCCTTCCTTGCTCAGGCACAACCTATTTATACCTGCAGCAAGGAAGGCATTGGCTAGGCAATTATGCAAATTAATAATACTGACAACGGATTGGTAGGAATGATCAGCTGACAGAATCCAAGATGGCTGCGCCCATGCAGACACTTGGAGGGAAGTTTGGATTGTAATCCATGTGGTCTGGAAAACAGTAATGGCGGCGCCGGCCACCGGAGACAGGAGACGCCAGGCTGACAGATGCACATCCGACCACGCGGACACAGCGGAGGCCGCGGCTGACGTATTCGCCACTCTGAATGCAGAAGCTCAGGGACGGCGGCGGAGGCCGCGGGAGACGCCATGCCAGATGTATAAGGCGTTACTGTGACTGCGTCCAGAGAGACAGGAGAGGATGCGGGAATGTGCACATCAGGATAACAGATGGGATCCGGTCCTGGAGCGCTGAGCCAGCCTTAGGAGGCATCTGATAGGTAAGAAATGGCGTCCAGATACCCGGATCGTGACAAAGGGTGAGTGCAATGCGCTCTGCACACTTACCCACCAACTCTTGTGGAGGAATGTAGAATCCAGGGTGTGCTGTGCAATGACCACGGAGGCAGATTGCGGCCCTGGGAAGGCAGGCAGTGCGGGTTCCACTGTGTGCAGGGTTGAGCTGTGTCAGACGTCCCCCCCGTGCAGGCAGCGGCGTGCAGTGAGCGCCAGGCTCTATCTAAGATGTCCGCCGGGCGGGCGGTCCGTGCCGCGAATGGTGCGCTCAGCAGCGGGGCGGGTGATCAGAAGCAGCGGTGAAGGCCGTCGTAGCGGGTCCCACGGGTCCGGCGGCGGTCAGGGCGCACAGGGAAGGTCAGGTCGCCCTGCTGTGCCTGCCACGTGCAGGGCGCCGGAGAGACGCGCCGATCCCGGCTCCAAATTGAGGCCCCGGTCTGGAGGGGGCGGACAGGCTGCAGTCCGCAGGAGCTCCAGCAAGATGCTCCCCCACTCTGCAGCCGCTGTCCGGGCACCCCACAGGAAGGTGTAATGGTAAGACTGAAGGAGGGGATGTATTACGGGCTGAGGATGGGAGGATCAAGGCTATTTATTCCCCTGTGCATATGGAGCATGAGGTGAACACGTCCTGTCTCCTCTGCAGCTAGGCCACGCCCCCCCCCCCCCCCCCCCTGGGCTGGTGACAGTTTTCATGGTGCAACCTGAGGTGGCGTTTAAAGAAGCACCAAGTGGTATAACAGCATCTGAAGATGCTCAAAGGGCTGATACATTAGCATACAGTCACATTCTAGACTATGGCAAAAGGTGTTAAAGCGGTCACAGCAGCCTATGACCCTACATGCTAACAGGAGGTAAATGTATAGCCAGGAGATGCAGGCGTCAGGGCGAATCTGGCGAGTATGCCTGATGTTTAAAGTGTCAATAATTTGAAAGGCATAACCAACCTGGCATGGTTCCTGACTTGCCGGAATCACCACGATCAGAGCCGGCCCTAACCAATATGATGCCTTAGGCAAGATTTTGGCTGGTGCCTCCTAACACCACTGCTAGTTACACCTCTGACCCTGCACCCCTTTCCCAGCACCATAACCCCTCACCCATAGCAGTCCTTATTTTGGTGTTCCTACCCCCTATACTTTAAATAGGAACAGTGCGCACATTCGGCGCACAGCTTAAAAAGGGGTGTGTTTTTGCTGGCAAGGGGCATGGACACACAATAGTACAATAGTACTCCCAATTCAAATGCCGCCACACAATAGTGCACTTTATTCACATTATATCACACAGTAGTACCACTTTACACCTTATTCACATTACACTGAATTGCTCCTTATTCACATTACATCATACCATATTGCTCTTTATTCACATTAGACCTGATAAAGCTAAATATTTATCGTATATATAACCCAATATGAGGTCTTAGAACACTGTACGCTATCTACGTAAGAAGTACCGTAAGGGTACGCAAGTTGCGTATCGATCGCTTAGCCGTGATCGAGACGCTCAGGCGTCACGTTCACTCACGGCCAAGTGATCACAGGCAGGCACGCTATTGGCTGTTGACTATCGTAATGATTCGCTATAGCGTAGCGGCGCTCGGGACCACGAGGAGATCACCAGCGATGCAGACGCTCACAACGTTAAACCTTTATATCTATACCTTTGGCAATGAAATACACAGCAAACCTTAGTGTAGAGACAAAGTGTAAGTGCAACCTTGTGTAACCTGATTAACTACAAAGCTGCTTGAGCGTCACCGATGCTCAGGGAATACTTAACACTAAAAAGAATACACAGATACCTGGGCTTACGGTCCGAAACCTATTATATGTATTATGACTATTATACTTGCAAAAAGAATCACAGTACAAAGCATACACTACAATATAACATAAACCAACTAACCAGATAACTATACAGGAAATACAATACAATACAATTAAGTCTAATCAAGGGAAAATACGAGAGAAAGAGAGGAGAGGGAGAGAGAGAAATGGCTCACAGTAAGACAATATGATTACGGAGAGAACTTACGCACAAGAGGAAACGATCGCATGCGCCTCGATATCCAGCTCCCGATTATCAGCAATGAGAACCGTTGAAGAGAGTGAAGTTGGATATGGTCGGCCCGCTATTTATGCCCCACACACAATACAATTCAATGGTCCCTACAATCTCATTGTTCATTGGACACGGGAATTCGGCTCTGCATTATAACAAAAGGTCATAGGTTGATTCATACAGGTGGGCTGTGACTATTTCCAACTGCTCAGGTGGGAGGGAAACTGGGTTTCCCGCCGCATGGGTAATAAAGTGCAAATAAAGTAAATGTTCATAAACTTCTTATGTCCATAACTATTCGCACGAGCGATTGATCTGCTTCAAACCAACACCGGAATATTTCTAATTAAATATTCTTCCGATGGATACTAAACACCACTGTATTACTCCTGTCTGACCCTTCGTATCAAACAAAGAGGGATTCCTCTGTTCATAAACATTCTATATTAACCAAACTTTCAGAATCTATCAAAGGGACCATGATCTACAAAATACATTATTACTGAAAATATGTTACGATTGAGTCGCATGCTACAACCACATAAACTCTACCGTAAATACGCATACCATGCGCCTGCGGGTGCCCGCGACTGTGAGTATGCGCACGTACGGGAGAGCGTACGCATGCGCAGCACGGACCTGTGTGAGGTGCAAATATGGTAGTGTGCATAGAGATATTTTTCTGACTTTGACAGTCCACCCTTTGGCAGTCAATAATAACTGCCACTTCCTGAAAACATTTCAAAAGGAGAAAAATATATGTTAGGGGTTAATTCATTTCAATGGTTGGGTAAGGGAGGAGAGAGGAGTAGGTGTGAAGAGGGTATGACCTAGTGAGATAGCAGAAGCATGTGTGTATGAATCCGTGTTTGGGGGGTCATGTATCATCGTGCCGTACGTGTTGTAAATCAAGCTTCGAGGTATTGCGAAGTATACATTTGAATTCCTTCTTATCCCGTGGTACGGGTCTGTGGATGGGCTGTCAAACTTTACCGAGCTCTTTTCGGATTTTGAACAAAATGGGGAGCACATTTTAGTTGATGATACATGAATGGGGGAATATGTGATTGCTGATATCTGTGCCTGTATTCCCTATACTATGTGTGTCATTACCTGAGGGTTGTAGAAATGAAGAAAAGACATAATTACGGTAAATGCGGTGGTATTCTATGTCAGGTTAATGTACATCTGTCGGTTGAAGTTTTGTTCGGTATCAGTTGAAAGTCGTCTTCTTTGCGCTGTTTTGCTCATTAGGCGTGAGCAATAAGCTTTGTCAATGCCATAAGATTTACAAAAAATGTTGGGCTAGCGTAAGTTTAAGAATTCTAGGGAAACTGGGGATCCATGGCAAAGTTCATCAAGTGTCCATATCTCAAGTGGTCAAAACTTCTTCTTTGGTCTATCTGTTGTCTGTATAGCGTCTCGTCGTCTTCCTCGTCCAAGGGGGTCTTTTTATCTTGGAGAAAAGCAGAAAAACAGGTGAAAGAAACGGACCGTAGAAATCGCATTTTCATCACATCATTGTTTCTATCATTGGGTCATAAATCAAATCCAGGTTAATTACAGTTTCCTCACTCCTCAAACTCATCACTCTGGTACTTTGTTTGCACCTCATTAAAGCCTGCCCGCATCTAAATATCAATCCAATCGATATAACGACACCTAAGATACATAGTAGAAACTTCCCAACATCCATTATGACTCCTTGAGCCCAGTCTCCCAAACCGGAGAACCAATTTCGCGGGTTCAACCATGACACCCAACCAGTCAGCTCATTACCTACAGCAGCAAGAGTGAGATTGTGTTTTCGGCGAAATTCCCACTTCAATTGGAGAATATCGTCCATCTTTTGGTCTATGACCTCGACCGGATCCTCGGTGCTATTCGTGATATACGTGCAACACTTCACGCCGTACTGTGTTGCTAGTGTGACACAATATCCGCCTGTCACTGCTGTGAGGTAATTGAGAACCATTCTATGCTGTACCAGTTCTGTTTTGTAAGCCTGAAGTTCTCTTCCAGTATACCTAAACGTATCATCATACATTTCAGTGATATTATCTAACAAATTTGCGAGCGCCGATATGTATTTATAATTCAGCACTCCTCTAGCGGTGCGGGTGAAATCTAACGCGATTAAGAATTGAATCCCGGTGGATTCACTTATCAGATCAGAGGCCGGATGCTCTGTCTTCTCTATCAGGTGCCTTTTAACAACGTGCTCGTAATGGGTGTGAGTATAAGGAGCTTGGGCACCACGGTGTATGTCTTTCATTTTGTCATGTGATACAGTCATTACTTCAGGCAGTACTTTTCCAATATAACACAATCCTTCAGAGTTTGGGGCAAGCCACTTGTACGCCTTTCTCCCGCATATGAAATATGCATCATCGGGGAGAACATATGGGACGGAGAAGGACATAACCATATTACACACCTTCCAGGTGAAATCTCCTAACCCTAATTCTTCCATCTGCTTAATGCACGTATCAGGTTGTGCGATATGTGCACAGTATCCTGGTGATACTTCTCCAACTCTAGTAATCCTATTTCCTAAGGTGTATCTATACCGGAAAGATTTTCCTCTACTGGCTATGTGGCGTACAAGCTCTGTATCTGTAGGCATTCTATCTGCTCTATGTGAAAAGGTCATGCTGTGGTTACTCCATGACACTTCCCAATTTCCCGGCTTTCTGGGATTGGAGATGTTAAAACATAATAGGGACCTATCCACGTGGTATTGGTGGAGCTTCAAACTAGGAGGGCTGGAGATATTAAACCTCCTGTCCACCGGTCTCCCACCATTTAACTCAAGTACCTCCCCTATCGTTAAAGGAAATGGCACTAGCCCTGATTTGCTATGACCTTGAGGTACTTGAGAGCATACCCAACAATCTGTTTTGTTTAATACATTACCCACTAAGGAGTGATAATCACTCAATGGATGCCGGTCCATATGGATATTAAAACTGGATTGGCATTTCTTTATGCACCCATCCTCAATGACATTGTTACAGAGCCTACAGATACAGTTTTCTTCAGCTAACAATCCGTCACAATTTCTTCTATGATCAATGCTATCGGATCGTTTTCTGATACTCGCCTTTGCTTGTTGGTTAGGTTGATCTTGGAAAACTACGCCTCCATCTTTATCATCAGAACCCATTCCAGAACCTCTATCGACCTCCATGGTACTCTCGCCGGAACAGACTGTTCTGGTCAACATCATGGTCAACAGGAAAATCCGGATCACAGTCTCTTGGGGCAAGTCCATCTTATAGGAGGAAACGGAGAAGAATGAGAAGGAGGAAAAATAAATTTGAGGGAGAGGGGATGGGAAGTGGAGAAAACAATAAAAGGGAGTGGGGAGTTGACAACAGCTTTCGGTCTTCAAGGCTCAGCTGCCGCCTCAGTCCTCCTGGAACAGACACTCCAGTGATACAACCTCTACCGTCTGTTCCTTATCACGGGACTTCTCTGGATCAGCAACCTTCTTGCAGTGGGATGAATGGACCCAAGTCTCTCTCTCAGCAACTTTCAATGCTGTAGTGCTAGTCAATAAGACCTGGTATGGTCCTTCCCATCTGTCAATAAGGCAACCTGAGCGTAGAAAATTCCGTATCATTACATAATCCCCAGGTTCAATGTCATGACAATTACTATCAGGTAGATCAGGAATCACCAACTTTAGATTATCATTTTGATTCCTTAACTGTTTACTCATGTTAATCAAGTACTTTACAGTTACTTCATTGTTACATTTCAAATCATCCTGAGGGTTAATCATGACATGCGGTTGTCGACCAAATAAGATTTCAAAGGGGGACAGATTAAGAGGGGACCTGGGAGTGGTTCTGATACTGTACAGTACAATGGGTAAAGCTTCTGGCCATGTCAATCCTGTCTCTGCCATCACTTTACTCAATTTATTTTTAATAGTGCTGTTCACTCTTTCGACCTTCGCACTCGCCTGTGGACGGTACGGAGTGTGCAGCTTGCTATCAATTCCCATCAACTTACACATTCCTTGAAAGACATCACCTGTAAAATGGGTACCCCTATCACTTTCGATTATTCTAGGGATACCATATCTACATACAAATTCCTGCACAATTTTCTTAGCTGTAAACATAGCGGTATTTGTAGCTGCAGGAAATGCTTCGACCCAATTCGAGAAAACATCTATACAAACAAGTACATATTTCAAATTCCGACAAGGGGGTAATTGTATAAAATCAATTTGTATTACCTGGAAAGGGCCGCCGGCAGGTGGGATATGGGATGGTTCTGTAGGTATTGCCTTTCCAATATTCTTTCTCAAACAGGTAAGGCATGACATTGCTCTTTTACCTGCATGAGAGGAGAATCCTGGGGCGCACCAATAGGCTCTTACCAATTTGCACATTCCCTCCTTGCCTAGATGAGTCAGCCCGTGAGCTGCTTCAGCCAGACATGGAAGATATGCTCTGGGGGCCACTGGTTTACCATGTCCATCCGTCCAGAGTCCTGAGGACTCCTGGCCACATCCCTTTGCCTTCCAGACTGCCTTTTCCTGTGTGGAACACAAATTTTGCATTTCACACAACTTCTGTGTGTTAATGGTATTAAATACCATCAATTGTGTGGTGTCTGTCTGTATGGGGGTAGCAGCTGCTAACTTAGCAGCTTCGTCTGCTCGGCTGTTACCAAGTGATACCGGGTCTTGGCTATATGTGTGTGCTTTACATTTGATAACAGCCACTCTGTCGGGTTCCTGTATCGCTGTTAGAAGCCTTTTTATGTGAGCTGCATGCGCTACCGGTGTACCAGCTGCCGTCGTGAAATTTCTGAGACGCCATAGGGCTCCGAAATCATGGACTACCCCGAATGCGTATCTAGAATCGGTGTAGATATTGGCTGACTTACCCTTAGCCAATTCACATGCTCTGGTTAGGGCGACCAGTTCAGCAACCTGGGCTGAGTGAGGTGGGCCTAGCGGTTCCGCTTCTATGGTGTCTTGGTCATCTACGACTGCGTATCCAGTACACAAGTCTCCCGAGTCTGACTGTCTATGACAACTACCGTCCGTGTAGAACGTGAGTTCTGCATCTTCCAGTGGGTTGTCACTGATGTCAGGCCTTGCGGTAAAATTTTGGGTCAAATATTCCATACAATCATGTGTATCTTCCTTTGTATTAAATCCTCCTTCCCCATCACTCTCACCTTCCACCCTTTGTGCCTGACCAGGCACACCTGGGAGATATGTTGCAGGATTTAATGCACTGCATCTCCTTATGGTGATGTTTACGGGGGCCATTAGTGCCAATTCCCATCTTGTAAATCTCGCTGATGAGACGTGTCTGGTTTGGGCAGAATTCAATAAGGCTGACACTGCATGTGGCGTATGGATTGTGAGGTTGTGGCCTAGCACGACATCTTCGCTTTTTGTCACTAGCAATGCTATCGCAGCAACGCTTCGCAAGCATGTGGGGAGGGATCGCGCTACCGTGTCTAGCTGAGCGCTGTAGTATGCAACTGGCCTGCTGACATCACCGTGTTTTTGGGTTAGTACTCCTGCCGCGCAACCAGCATTTTCTGTTACGTATAGTTCAAAGGGTTTCCCATAGTCTGGCATACCTAGTGCTGGTGCCTGCGTTAGGCACTGTTTGAGTCTCTCAAATGCTGTTTCGGACTCGTCTGTATGCGAAATCCTATCAGGTTTGTTTGAGGAGACCATTTCCTGCAAAGGTAACGCTAAAATGGAAAACCCTGGGATCCAATTACGGCAATACCCACACATTCCTAAAAACGTTCTGATCTGTTGCTGGGTTTGTGGCAGAGTCATGTTTCTAATTGCTTGGATTCTATCAGCGGTCAGGTGTCTCAGTCCTTGTGTTAGACAGTGTCCCAAATATTTTACCTTAGTTTGGCATAATTGCAACTTGTCTTTGGACACCTTGTGTCCGGTGTCTGAAAGATGAAACAGGAGCTGTTTCGTATCCTTCAGAGATGCTTCCAGTGAATCTGAACACAGTAATAAATCGTCCACATACTGTATCAATACTGATCCACTGTCTGGTTGGAAAGACTGTAAACAATCATGCAAAGCCTGGGAAAATATACTTGGACTATCTATGAAACCTTGGGGTAATCGAGTCCACGTGTATTGGACTCCTCTGTATGTGAATGCAAACAAATATTGGCTGTCAGGGTGCAGAGGTACCGAAAAGAAAGCGGAGCAGAGGTCAATAACAGTGAAAAATTTGGCAGTGGGAGGGATTTGCATTAGGATGACAGCTGGATTTGGCACTACGGGGAACTGACTCTCAACTATTTTGTTAATCCCCCTTAGATCCTGCACTAGTCTGTAACCCCTCCCCCCACTCTTTTTCACAGGGAAGATGGGACTATTAGCAGTGCTGGACGTTCTTACCAGAATGCCCTGTTGTAGCAAGCGCTCTATTACTGGGTAAACTCCTAACTCCACCTCTGGCTTCAGAGGGTACTGTGGGATTTTTGGAGCTATCCTACCATCTTTTACTTGTACAACTACTGGAGCTACATTTGCCATTAATCCAGTGTCCTGTCCGTCTTTTGTCCAAAGTGACTCTGGTATCTGAGATGTCATCTCTTCTATTTGGGATGGATTCCTATTTGTCATAATGGTATGTGACATTAATTTTGATGGGGAGTCTAACATGTCTCGCACTTCCTGAGCGTGTTTCTCAGGTATGTCCAAGAATACACCTTCAGGAGTACAATAAATGACGCACCCCATTTTACACAGTAAGTCTCTTCCCAGGAGATTGGTTGGTGCCGATGCAGCCAGCAAAAAGGAATGCTTGGTATGCAAAGGTCCTATTGTAATCTCGGCTGGTTTGCTAACAGGGTAGTGCTGGACTACTCCTGTTACTCCCATGGCTGGAATTGTCCTACCAGTGGTTCTCATGCCCACTGTCGAATTTATCACTGACTTGGCCGCCCCTGTGTCTACAAGAAAGTTTAAAGTTTTACCAGCTACATTAATTGCGATCTCGGGTTCACTTCCAAGATTGGCAATTAATTTTACTGGCTGCAGATTACAGGTATGGCCACACCCCTATTGGGTATGGTGACCTCCCTGAATCCCGCTGGCAGCAACTACTTGTGAGGGAGATAGTTGGGAACTACCAGAGGCATGCCAGTCTCTGTTTGGGGGATATCTTTTTGTTTCCCCTGTATGTGGCTCATAACTCCGTTTCTGCGGACCTTGCTCCCAATGTCGTGTGTCGTGTCGTTGTCTAGGGGTTTGGTATGAGTTTCGTGGATTCTTTACTCTACAATCTCGTGCATAGTGTCCCTGTCTTTGACAAGAATAACATGTTACCATAGTTGACTTACCCACAGGGTTTGGTGGTACATACGCAGGTTGCTTTGTGGTCAAGGCCTGTATACTTACCGACATTAGCTTATCACTCTGCGACTCCCTGTGTCTGGTGATGTTTCGGTCGTGATCAATAGCAGCCTCTCTCAAAGTGGACACTGACAGACCTCGCCAACATGGTTGCGTGGTCTGTACCCTTGCCTTTAATGTTTCCTTCAAACCATCCATTAGTACAGATACTGCTACTTCTTGATGGTTTGGATTTGTCCTAATGTCCTCTATACCAGTGTACTTTGCCATTTCTAATAGTGCCCGGTGAAAATATTCTGCAGCTGTTTCTGACTCTTTTTGTTTAATGGAAAATATTTTGTTCCATTTAACAACTGCTGGGAAATGCTCCTTTAACTGTAAGTTTATTCTTTTTACGTTATCTTTGTTGTACACATCTGTAAGAGGTACATCCAGATCTAGTCCACAATCAGCTAAAAATTGAGCTGAGTCGACATTGGAGGGTAAACAAGCTCTTAGCAATATCTGCCAATCTTTATTATTGGGCTCTAAAGTGTTTCCTAAGTCTGTGATGTATTTTTGGCTGGCAACTAAATCTTTTCTAGGGTCAGGGAATTCAGACACTATGGTCCTTAATTCCATTCGGGAAAATGGGCTGTACATGGCAATGTTCCTTATGGGAGTGGCTCCGGAAGCGTCTGTTTTCCCATTTGGCACTGCTATTACTCTAACAGGTGTGATTCTAACAACCTCATTCTGTGTAGATTCTACAGGCTGTGGTGAAATAGTTTCAGCATAATGCATGGTGCCGTACTTACCAGTTGATACGACCTCACCTATCCCTCCGCTAGGGGCCTTTACTAATCTCGTGGGTGGAGCTGTGCCTACTGTGGTCTCTGCTATGGTGGCTGCTAGAGAGAGCGCTGAAATCGTTGCCGATTCGTCCTCTTGATCACACTCCTGAGGAAAGTTCAAAACAGGGTACAGCTTGCACGGGTTAATACTTGCATGGGTTAATGGGTTAACATTATCATTAACATTTACACAGTTACTAAGTGATTTTGTGTTACACCTTAGTGCGTCTTTCTCCGCAATCAACTTCTCTCCTGATATGTATGGTGGCGGCGGGGCCGTGGCAATCAGTTTTCTGTTAGAGCCAGATCCCGCCGCCTGAGCCAAACCTCTCTGTATCTCACCTTCCTGTTGCCACAACTGTAAATAATCATAATGCTGGATTCGTCTCTTTGTTGATTTTATGAGACATATCCTCCTCCTTAAATTTTGTAACACCTCTGGGCTGAAGCTACCTATTCTTGGGAATTTCTCCCGGTCTTGTACCGTCATTCTCTCCCATTCATCACATAAAACCTCTGTGTGACTTCCATATTTCTCACACATTACGTACCTGGCCGATCCTACTGGACGGTTTACAGGATCAACCCGAACCGAGGTTGATCGCCCCCTACCTGAACAACTGGCCCCCATAACTGCAGGCGTTGCTTGCTCTACCTCTGATCTCTATATCAAGGTCTTCAGCGAACCCTTACAGAAAACCAGATTGTTCACAATAGGCTGACGGTGGCGGTTTACCGAGTACCCCACTCACTCGCCCACGCCGACCAATGCGACCTGATCACACCGATATGGTGCTGGCGCACTCGACCCAGGGCACCTATAAAAACCTTTGTTTACTGGAACATGCGAGGGTTATCCGCAGAACACTTACTCTTTCCAGTAAAGGTGAGGTTGTCAGATAGTTCCTGAGTGACCAGCGAACTTCCCTTCTTGAAAAAATAAAAAATTACACAAATCACGTCAGAATGTACAAATAGCGTTTGTGACCCCTTTACTCTAATGGTACTAGGTCAGATTACTAACTACTGTACACAATTACGTGCGGTCCAGTCGTTCAGTACACAAACAACTAAGCTTATGTACGGAAAGACCAATGGAATCGAAACTTACGACTGCGAATTCCTTCAGCCAGAGCTTGTACGGCCTATATGGGTCTTGCACCAACCCTTCCTTTGGTGTTGTGCCTCTGAACTGTATAGCGGACTTCCCTGTTTACTGTACCTGGACCTGCTGGTCTACTATGACCTCCTGGTCTTGTTTCTATACTGGTCCGCTATACTCTAATGCTCAAAATTGTATATTTAACCAGAGATGCCTCCCTAGCCACCGTGCACGTCACTTACACGTATGTCTCTCACGAGTACTCGACTTTTCTTTTTGGTTCAACCTCTAAGTTATATAAACTTATGTAATACAAAAACACTCACTCATCACATGTACACTTTTGCTTCTATTTCTATTTCTGCGCAGAAATTTTTCTTTAGCCCGGCTGTGTTACCAATTAGAAGCAGGATCTGTTAATTTAAATTTCAGATTTCCAAAAATAGACTTGCGTTATTTATCGCCTGTGGCGCTATTTACCGCTTTGCGTTACTTATCGCGTTGCGTTAAAAATCAACTTATCGTGACTTGAGCTACGTGGGCGTAACCGGACGCTCCGTTGCGTAATGTACGCTGCGTGCGTCGGCCTTTGGATTGCGTACGCAAGTCTTTGTTAGAGACACGTATACGCAAAGCAAAGATCCACCGTAACACAATTTATACTTTTATCAATGTAGATGATCCTTGATCATCTACCACACAAACACACTGACTTCGCCTTATCTCCCAGGCAAAACTGTGTGTTTGTCTATCTTTTAACTATATTACTCTTAAACTATGAAATAACGGCAAATCTCTTTTAGCACTTCTATCAACTATAAAAACTGGCAGACAGGAGAGTGATATACGAAAATGAAAAAAAGAAAAAGAAATGCAGATATATATGTGTGCGTGCGTGTGTACGCAAGACAGAAAAATAAACAGTTTTAAAAGACACTAGCGTTTTGTTCTTACCTCCGGTTCCCGGATTCGTTCAGCACTCTTTTATCTAAGCGAAGCAGACGCTTATCCCGTCAGCACTACGAGACAACCTCCCGCCCTTTGCTGAGGGATAATGTCTGCTGATCTACCTAGTGCAGATATGTGAAGGACAGGACGAGCCGCCAATTGATAAAGCTAAATATTTATCGTATATGTAACCCAATATGAGGTCTTAGAACACTGTACGCTATCTACGTAAGAAGTACCGTAAGGGTACGCAAGTTGCGTATCGATCGCTTAGCCGTGATCGAGACGCTCAGGCGTCACGTTCACTCACGGCCAAGTGATCACAGGCAGGCACGCTATTGGCTGTTGACTATCGTAATGATTCGCTATAGCGTAGCGGCGCTCGGGACCACGAGGAGATCACCAGCGATGCAGACGCTCACAACGTTAAACCTTTATATCTATACCTTTGGCAATGAAATACACAGCAAACCTTAGTGTAGAGACAAAGTGTAAGTGCAACCTTGTGTAACCTGATTAACTACAAAGCTGCTTGAGCGTCACCGATGCTCAGGGAATACTTAACACTAAAAAGAATACACAGATACCTGGGCTTACGGTCCGAAACCTATTATATGTATTATGACTATTATACTTGCAAAAAGAATCACAGTACAAAGCATACACTACAATATAACATAAACCAACTAACCAGATAACTATACAGGAAATACAATACAATACAATTAAGTCTAATCAAGGGAAAATACGAGAGAAAGAGAGGAGAGGGAGAGAGAGAAATGTCTCACAGTAAGACAATATGATTACGGAGAGAACTTACGCACAAGGGGAAACGATCGCATGCGCCTCGATATCCAGCTCCCGATTATCAGCAATGAGAACCGTTGGAGAGTGAAGTTGGATATGGTCGGCCCGCTATTTATGCCCCACACACAATACAATTCAATGGTCCCTACAATCTCATTGTTCATTGGACACAGGAATTCGGCTCTGCATTATAACAAAAGGTCATAGGTTGATTCATACAGGTGGGCTGTGACTATTTCCAACTGCTCAGGTGGGAGGGAAACTGGGTTTCCCGCCGCATGGGTAATAAAGTGCAAATAAAGTAAATGTTCATAAACTTCTTATGTCCATAACTATTCGCACGAGCGATTGATCTGCTTCAAACCAACACCGGAATATTTCTAATTAAATATTCTTCCGATGGATACTAAACACCACTGTATTACTCCTGTCTGACCCTTCGTATCAAACAAAGAGGGATTCCTCTGTTCATAAACATTCTATATTAACCAAACTTTCAGAATCTATCAAAGGGACCATGATCTACAAAATACATTATTACTGAAAATATGTTACGATTGAGTCGCATGCTACAACCACATAAACTCTACCGTAAATACGCATACCATGCGCCTGCGGGTGCCCGCGACTGTGAGTATGCGCACGTACGGGAGAGCGTACGCATGCGCAGCACGGACCTGTGTGAGGTGCAAATATGGTAGTGTGCATAGAGATATTTTTCTGACTTTGACAGACCACACAGTAGTGCCCTTTCTATATGTTACACCACACAGTAGAGCACCTTATACACATAATGGCACACATCATTAATGCGTTTATACACATAATACCACACAGTAATGCCCCTTACACATATGACACACTTTATTAATGTCCTTATAAACATATTGCGCCTTACACATTATGCCAACCTTTATTAATTCCCTTATACACATAATGTCCCTTATACATATTCCGCACATTATTAATGCCCTTATACACATAATGTCACTTACACGTCACACATTAGTAATGCCCTTATACACATAATGACACACATAATGCCCCTTACAGATATGCCAAACACTGTTGCACAACCAACCCACCCGCACACAGCATTCACACGCCCGCTAACACTGTTACCTCTTGCCTCAATGCGCCATGCAGCAGGAGATGCCTGGCGTGAGTCAGCTGGCAGCTTTGCTAACGTTGGGTGCCTATTTTTGATGAAAAGTTATCTTATTTGCATTGCTATGTGGCTAGGATGCACTAGCAGCTTCTGCTGATTAAAGTGATATGTGGCATGCCTATATACTGTGTGCGACTGTGGCTGTATCTGCATACGAAATGCTACACACAGAATATAGGCATGCCGCATATCATTTTAATCAGCAGAAGCTGCTTGTGCCCCTAGGTGTACCAAATGCCCTAGGCATTTGCCTAGTTTGCCTATGCCTAGGACCGGCTCTGACCCTGATGCCTGCATCTTGCAGGCTATTACATTTCCCCCTTGCATTTACAGGAACTACAATGTTAATTATGGCCCTCATTCCGAGTTGTTCGCTCGCTAGCTGCTTTTAGCAGCATTGCACACGCTAAGCCGCCGCCTACTGGGAGTGTATCTTAGCATAGCAGAATTGCTAACGAAAGCTTCACTAATTTTCTCGTAACGATTACCCCGCAGTTTCTGAGTAGCTCCAGACTTACTCAGCCACTGCGACCAGCTCAGTCCTTTTCGTTCCTGGTTTGACGTCACAAACACACCCAACGTTTGCCCAACCACTCCCCCGTTTCTCCAGCCACTCCTGCGTTTTGCAACTTGAACGCCTGCGTTTTTCCACACACTCCCATAAAACGTCCAGTTTCCACCTAGAAACACCCACTTCCTGTCAATCATACTACGATCAGCACAGCGATAAAAAAGCTTCGGTATGCCGTGAGTAAAATACCTAACTTTTGTGTAAAATAACTAAGCGCATGCGCTCTGCGAACCTTGCGCATGCGCAGTAAGCGACTAATCGCAGCATAGAGAAAATCGTCAACGAGCGAACAACTCGGAATGACCCCCTATGTCTTTTGAGTGGCAAACAGATTTTTGCAGCAGACAAACAAGCATCACGGGATGGAACTCTTAAGAAGGGGTCTCCATAATATATGGTTACTGTATATTTGTACTCTTACCCCCTCTGTGAAAGATTCACTAAGATGAGTGGTTTCATTAAGCTCTTATAACATGGAGATTGTATCCATGGGCAGCCCTCCGTTTTGATGGTGGACCTCTACTAGGGCTGGCTGGGCTATATGCTGGCAAATATAATTCCGATACAAGCTGGTGTAACACGTGCGGATCTCTAGTCCAGATGTTTTTTTGTACTTATGTGATTATTTATATTTATATTTGTATATGATATATATCACAATGTTCACACAATTACTTTTTGACTGTATTTTTATTTGTATATATTGTGCAGTTCTACAATAAAACATTTTGAAAATAAAAAAAGGATCTCCACGTGTATATAAATATCTCTTACAATTAGAAGAAAATATAAATAAGAGCGGAACATATATTCCAGAACAACTTGTTCTCTTGTCACTAGGATCTAGTTCTGAGGCAAATTGTTTTACATTTAAAGGAAGCAAGATTAGCATTTCAGCGAGCACATTCATGTATTCAGCTGCTGCCGCCTTGCTTTGGAAATAAACAAAGCAAAAGGTGGAACAGAAATGTCACCCTAAGTATGTATTCGTATTCAGTATAATAGTATGCTGTGTATTTCCATCTGCCTCACAGGAAGCTCCTTCACTTTGTTCTCTGATACTTCCACTCTGTATGTTTTTGTTGTTGTATTAAGACTACAGTGGGTGCAAGGGGCCTTTGCTATGGGGTGCTGAGGCTCGAGGGGGGGGGCGGGGGGGGGGGGCTGGACCCAATTTATACAGTTGCATACCAATTTCACAGTGGCTAGCTGGAGGGACGCTGTGGGGACCTGGGGATAGGGGGCCCCTAAAAAAATGGGTGTACAGGGCCCCATGATTTCTGTTACCAGCCCTGAGTTGATGTTATAGTTATAAGAGAGTACTGTTATGTGACTCAAAATAAACTGGAGGTCTCTGTAATGTGTCATAATCTAATCTGCTCATTGTAATGTGGAGGGCACTATAATGTTACATAATAAGAACCTGGGCACTATGTGGCACAATATGACATGGAGGCACTATAGCGAGGCATAATATGAACTCAGGACACTGTATGTCATAATATGAATTGGGGGTCCTGTGTGACATAATGAGCACTGGCAGCCCTACAGTGTGACATCATGTAAACTACGGATCTTTGATGGTTCATAAAATAAACCAGGGCACTGCTATGGGGCATAATAAGTAGGACATTACTATTGTACAGAAGATGAACCCCGGCTTTATATGTAGTATAAAATGAATAACTGCTGCAGGGAAGCGTCTCGCTAGAAGTACTGGGACAGGGACCCCTTTCTGGTTACATCCCTGTTTACAGTTTTCCATATAACTGGACCAAAGCCGAAGGAAGACTTTTTGTTTAATTCATCCACAGAACCCTAAAAATACTTGAACATGGTAAACATCACCAATTTCTCTTTACAGATAAACGAATGCTATTCTGTAATGATGAGTTTAGTGACAAACTGTGGAGATGTTTAACATAAAGGGGCCTATTCATTAAGATGAATGGGGTCCATTATACATGGGGAAACACTCATGTCCGCATGTTTTATGTAACGGCTCACTCATCCTTACTGCTCTGATGTAGGTGCCGTCACTGCAGTCCAGTCATCAACCTACAAAAACTGACAGTTCTCAGAGCATGACTGAGGGAACTAACACTGAGCTTGCTCCTTCCTACTCCAACTCCACCAACCATCGCTGTGCACATGCCTGAACTAAGCTCATGCATGCGCAGTAACACTGCCTGGCAGTGTAAAGTAGTAAGCTGTGGCAGTAGGAGTGGTAAGGCTCGTGAGACAGCTGTCTCAGCACTGGCAGTATATTGAGATGCTCCGGTGTAAACTGGTATATATGATACATCCTGCACCCAGTCCCTTCCCTTTGTTGCTGTTCAGCTACAATGGACTGCTGCAGAGGCCTCTTCAACTATTACAGATGAGCGTCCTTGACAGAGGGGGAATAGAGAAGGAGAGAGACAGTCAAGGAAGAATAATGGGGAAAAAGAGAGTAGAAAAGGGCGGATTCAATTCAATTCAAAGTGATGTCTCATTGGGCACATAACGGCCATTTACATTAGTGTCAATATCTCACGTTTTCACCCAACTTCTAAGTGGTGCGAGGGAGAACTTGTGATGCCTGTGACTGTGATTTGATGCTACTGTATAGCACATTGCGTGCATCACTTTGAATTACTTGAATTTCCCCCAGAGAGAAGAGGAGGAAAGAGTTGGGGTGGGGAGGAGGGGGGTAATAAGGGTGAGATAGGAAGGGAGATGAAAAATAGCCCTCTAGCTAGCACATCGATAGAGGATCTAAGATAGATAGATAGATAGATAGATAGATAGATAGATAGATAGATAGATAGATAGATAGATAGATAGATAGATAGATAGATAGATAGCAATGGGGCATTCTTAGCAGAGTTCTTTGCAGTCCTAGTAGAGAAGCAGGACAATATACATGCACAATAAGAATCCAATAGCTAATATTTACAAGATAGTTTAAAAATGTTGTAGTTCTTAGTATAATATTCTACATATTTCTATTTTTCAAGTTAAGTATCCATCACTGGCAGGCTTAATGTGACAGGAAAGCATCACTGACTGCTGTTGCTTCAGGCGTACAAAGACTTGAGTTATGTAGACTGTGTGATAAGCAAGCATGTAAAATATGTACCTGCAAAAATGAAATGAGAAAAGTGTGACTAGATTCCTTCCCTCTAGGAGTATAGTAAAAGTAAGATACATACGACACATTCCACATATGATCAGAGGCCAGTTCTAACGTTTTGTGAATTTGTGCAACTATCTAACACACATATTTTGGGTCAGATTTACAGTTGACAAAACCATGTTCTGCTTCAGGGGGGAAAATTTTAGTATACGGAAAGATATCAGAGGGGCTTGCCATTGATCAACTCCAATATAGTTTATTTCTATGCCACATGCAGAAACAGACAGTATTTTTCTTGCATGAAAAAGTTGTTGTTTTTTTTGTTGGACTCTACCTATTATTGTTTGCCATTCTACAAACAACGCCCACCTCCATATTACCCACAGTCCCCCACCCCTCTATTTGAAAATGCAGTTTGGTGTGATTTGTGGACTAGCATACTAATTGGCCTCTGTGAGTTGTAGGCTAACTGCCCAATTACTAAGCCTATTTATAAACAAATGCGGCAGTGCTTCGATTATTAATAGTCAATGTCTCAACAGACTTTTTTCTTTTTAAATGTGTATTTATTGGGGGCAATTCAAATGTGTTTTTTAAGGTGCCCAAAGTAATGTGCACCCATCAGAGCAATTAAATTCAATAGATGGGTTTAGCCACAAATAGCGTCTAATCCCAGCTAAAGTCCTAGTTAGGGCGCCCAAATAGATTCCACGGGCTTTGCACACATTTCTTCTCGCATCTCAGAAGGCAGTGATAAGAAATGTCACCCCCATGGATAACTGGCATCTAAACGGAGCAACTATTGAATTGCTTTGTATTGTGCCCCCCTAGTGGTAGCTGTGGGGGAAAACAATTGCATAGCCCCAATCGAGTGAAGAACTGGCAGATAACAGTGGTGGTAAAATAAATAGCGTATATTACAAACATTGAGATCACACCAAAAAGTATAATTTCCAAAAGGGAATCTACAGAATCGTCCAATAGCAAGAACAAAAAGAGATTCATCGTCCTTTTTCCTATTGTTTCATCACTGAGCAGCTGAAAGAGAGATTAAAATACAATACACAAGATCATTTTTGGGGTACGAGCACCAAAGGCCTTATTTCCTAATTCAGGTCCCAACACTGGTGCTTCCCGTGTTTCAAATTGCTGATGTTTGGTACTTTGCGCATGTGTGGGAACTGTACTGCGCATGTGCAGTATGGGTCCTGTGTCTTCAGAAGCAGAACGATTGCAGATGCAGATATCAAGTGACTGACAGTCTGCAGCCATTCGGGGGCGGGGAGGGGGCATCCAGGGCCTCGGTTTCCCAAAACCACCCCACGTCACTCAGTTTCTTTCTACCCTCTATATTCCTTTAACTCTTCCTTTTCGCTACACTTTTCTTTTTCTACTGTATGAAATCTGTATATTTTACCACGCACAGGGCTCCCATCATCTGGGAATGTAAAGTCAGTGTGACGTGAATTTTTTTCTGAGGTGTATTGTGAGATAAAAATTTTGATTGATTAAAAAAAAAAAAAGGGAAAAAAGGGACACACAATATTCCCAAATATGGAGGGTTACTGCTGCCACCTTTTTATAACTAGCTTTGGATTCAACCAAAACCTGCAACATAGGAAATTAGACAGAGATGTGATAGGCCATACTATGGTTGTACCTTTGTTACATTTCTCATGGCCAGTTCTAGACACATCTTCTGGGGGGATCCGTTTCATTTGCCAGCTGTCAGGATCCCGGCAGTCAGGCTACCGACACTGGAATTCCAACAGCCAACAATGCCGCCAGCCGAAATCCCGGCAAAACAGGACTATCCCACTCGTGGGTGCCCACGACACCCATATAGTTAGGAATACAGTGCATCTGGAAAATATTCACAGTGCTTCACTTTTTCCACATTTTGTTATGTTACTGCCTTATTTCAAACTGGAATAAAAAAAAAATTCCCCTCAAAATTCTACACACAATACCATATAATGACGTGAAAAAAGTTTTTCTGAGATTTTTGCGAATTTATTAAAAATAAAAAACTAAGAAATCACATGTACATAAGTATTCACAGCCTTTGCTATGAAGCTCAAAATTGAGCTCAGGGGCATCCTGTTTCTACTGGTCATCCTTCAGATGTTCCTACTGCTTAATTGGAGTCCATCTATGGTAAATTCAGTTGATTGGACACCTGTCTATATAAGGTCCCACACTTGACAGTGCAAGTCTGAGCACAAACCAAGCATGAAGTGAAAGGAATTGTCCGTAGACCTCCGAGACAGGATTATCTCACGACACAAATCTGGGGAAGGGTACAGAAAAATATCTGCTGCTTTGAAGGTCCCAAAGAGCACAGTGGCCTCCATCATCCGTAAATGGATTAAATTCGGAACCACTAGGACTCTTCCTAGTAGTTTGCCAAAATGCACCTGAAGGGCTCTCAGACCATGAGAAACAAAATTCTCTGGTCTGATGAGACAGAGATTAAACTCTTTGGCGTGAATGCCAGGCTTCATGTTTGGAGGAAACCAGGCACCGCTCATCAACAGGCCAATACCATTTCTACAGTGAGCCATGGTGTGGCAGCATCATGCTGTGGGGATGTTTTTCAGCGGCAGGAACTGGGAGACTAGTCAGGATAGAGGGAAAAGATGAATGCAACAATGTACAGAGACATCCTGGATGAAAACCTGCTCCAGAGCGCTCTTGACCTCAGACTGGGGTGACAGATCATCTTTCAGCAGGACAATGACCCTAAGCACACAGCCAAACTATCAAAGGAATGGCTTCAGGACAACTCTGTGAATGTCCTTGAGTGGCCCAGGCAGAGCCCAAACTTGAATCCGATTGAACATCTCTGGAGAGATCTGAAAATGGCTGTGCACCTATGCTTCCCATCCATCCTGATGGAGCTTGAGAGGTGCTGCAAAGAGGAATGGGTGAAACTGTCCAAAGATAGGTGTGCCAAGCTTGTGGCGAACGTAGCGAGTCACCGAACCCACAGCGTGGCGAGCGCAGTGAGCCCGCAAAGGGGACTCATATCGCTCGGCCCGCTGCCAGCATTCTGGCGGACGGGATGCCAATACTGATTCCCTTCTGAGCCACACAAGCACTGGAGAGGTGGAGTCACTTGATAAAATGCAGCATCCCCGGGACCTGATTTAGCACCTGATCAATTCCCAATGGTGGCAGTGCAATCATCTGCCACTCCCTAAGCACACTCCTTGTTGATAACGGAGTGTCACCTGGTAGTTCCACCCTCCTGCACCTGTTTAGAAGATGGCAACTCATATTCAAAAACTTATGGAAGAACTCCCTCAAAAAAAATATTGTGAAACAAGGTTCTTTAATATGAGGTACACACTTGAAAGATGTGAGGAGTGACCAACCCATGTAATTATGTAGGAAATGATGCACACCAACCATACTTAGCAATGGGCCACACGGTAGGCCTGTTCCGGATAATCCATTTAAATGTGCCCGCCCTGCTTTGATGACATTTTCAAGGATTCCTGCGTCCAACATATCATGCGGCCGTTTGGTTGTCTGTACACACATGATGTGGACAACATATCTGAAAGAAGATATATTGCATCTGCCGTGCTGCAATGCTAACACAATATATAGTATCTGTCTTTTCGGCCTGATCGCGCGATTTGTGACCAATGATCATTATTGTGCTATCCAATTATAGGCCATTTTTATCATCCAAAAAGGGCCCACGATTGTGTAATAATACATGGGATCCAGGATAAGTTCCCGATCCCATGTGTGCCTAAGGCATCCTGAAGCATAATCCCTGATAAGTGCAGCGTATAGGGTCTAATAGAATAGCCCCAGCCAAATCCATTTGCTGTGGTAAATTACTGTAGCTAATTGGATACCGGCCCATATTTTTTAGATATATTCCCATAGACTCAACAATAAAAAGAATGGACAAAATCTGCAACAAACTGTTTTGTTTTTGTGTTTCTTTAAACTGTACAATAGAAAATATCTGTTTTTACGCCCACATTTTTAAGATAAAGAAGTTAAATGACACGTCCATGGGGGTCATTCCGAGTTGTTCGCTCGCTAGCTGATTTTAGCAGCATTGCACACGCTAGGCCGCCGCCCTCTGGGAGTGAATCTTAGCATAGCAGAATTGCGAACGAAAGATTAGCAGAATTGCGAATAGAAAATTCTTAGCAGTTTCTGAGTAGCTCGAGACTTACTCCTACACTGCGATCAGTTCAGGCCGTTTCGTTCCTGGTTTGACGTCACAAACACGCCCTGCGTTCACCCAGCCACTCCCCCGTTTCTCCAGACACTCCCGCATTTTTCCCTGACACGCCTGCGTTTTTTAGCCAACGCCGGGAAAACGATGAGTTACCACCCAGAAACGCCCCTTTCCTGTCAATCATTTACCGAACACCAGTGCGACTGAAAAGCGCCGCAGAAGCCACAGCAAAACAGCTAAGTTTTTATTAAAATAACTAAGCACATGCGCTCTGCATACCTTGCGCATGCGCAGTAAGCGACTAATCGCAGTATAGCGAAAATCGGCAACGAGCGAACAACTCGGAATGACCCCCCATGTGCACAGGCAGGGGAGACAATCATCTGTAATTACTGGACGATCTCACGTTACCCTCCACTCATGCATACACAGACGTGGATGTGGCAACACAAATATTTGGGGTGCTCACGTATCTCCAGCATCTACAGAGCTGCTCCTTTGTGCACAGGCTCTACGGGGCTTATTAGTTTGCAGTGCAGTGCAGGTGGGGCAGCTATAACCAGTGTCGGACTGGGGCATGAAGGGCCCACCGGGGGAATGCACTGATAGGGGTCCACACTTAGTGGCGTGGTCAACCTCCAGAGGGGGTTTGGCCAGCATTCACAGTGCCTTGGCTAACCATTACAGTGTACATGGTCTGGGCCCCTTTATAAATATACAGTATATATAGTAAGTACTGCTCGTGCATGTATGATGATGTACCATATTATTAACAGCAATGCACTGTAGAGAATACACCATAGTCCTGTGTAGTATAATGTAACATGTATATTGTATAATGCAAGTGCATAGTCTGAATCTTGATCCCTAGAGGAGGGGGTGGGCCCTCAGGTAGTGGGGCCAACCGGGGGTTTCCCCTATACCCCTATGGGCCAGTCCAACCCTGGCTATAACATGTGCAGAGAGAGTTAGATTTGGGTGGGGTGTGTTCAAACTGAAATCTAAATTGCAGTGTAAAAATAAAGCAGCCAGTATTTACCCTGTACAGAAACAATATAACGCACCCAAATCTAACTCTCTCTGCACATGTTATATCTGCCCCCACTGCAGTGCACATGGGCCCTCATTCCGAGTTGATCGCTCGCAAGGCGAATTTAGCAGAGTTGCTCACGCTAAGCCTACGCCTACTGGGAGTGTATCTTAGCTTCTTAAAATTGCGACCGATGTATTTGCAATATTGCGATTTCAAACTACTTAGCAGTTTCAGAGTAGCTTCAGACTTACTCGGCATCTGCGATCAGTTCAGTGCTTGTCGTTCCTGGTTTGACGTCATAAACACACCCAGCGTTCGCCCAGACACTCCCCCGTTTCTCCGGCCACTCCTGCGTTTTTTCCGGAAACGGTAGCGTTTTTATCCACACGCCCCGAAAACGCCGTGTTTCCGCCCAGTAACACCCATTTCCTGTCAATCACACTACGTTCGCCGGAGCGAAGAAAAAGCCGTGAGTAAAAATACTATCTTCATTGTAAAATTACTTGGCGCAGTCGCAGTGCGAATATTGCGCATGCGTACTAAGCGGAATTTCACTGCGATGCAATGAAAATTACCAAGCGAACGACTCGGAATGAGGGCCATGGTTTTGCCCATTAGAGGAAAATGTTGTTTTGCAATCAACCTTGAATTGGGCCCAATGTCTGCAATGAAAATGTGTTGGTATGGAGACAAATACATAGCTCAGAGGAACATAATAATAAGCTAAAACATCTTCTGGTTATTAATCTTCAGTCTTAAGGGCCCTACACACTTAAAGATTATCTGTCCAATCTGCCTGATTGGAACGAAAATCTGGAAATGTCTGGGAGCAAATGACAATTGACTATTTGCTCTCAAACCCTGGAAAATAGACAAAAATGGACTTACAGACAAATTGGTTAAGTTTGTTTCATTAAACAAATTTATCAGAACAACCATTTGTCCATTTTCTTGATTTTGGGAGTAAATGGTTGATTGTCATTTGCTCCCAGACATTGCCAGATTTTCTTTCCAATCAGCCAGATTGGACAGATAATCTTTAAGTGTGTAGGGCCCTTTAGGGTGTGTACACACGGTGAGATAAATCTGTGAGATTTTGACTATATAGTCAAAATCTTATGAAAAGTTAGTGCATATCTCATGGTGCTAGGCAGCTTGCGATACAGATTCGATCCCGATGCGCGCTCCCGTGGGGTCGGTATCGTAAGGCTAGATAGACTGTGCAGGCAAGTCAATCTTGACTATCTAGTGTACAATCTAGTACAAAGTATAGTCAAATTGGCACTTAGTCAAAATCGTACATAGACAAAATCTCAAGCACAGATAGTCAAAATCTGTACTATCTGGGCTCTGGGGGAGTTCAAGGGAAATCGCATAGTCAAAATCGAACATAGCAAGGATCTCACCGTGTGTACACACTAAGCATCTGCAGAGGATATAAATGAAGACGCTCAGCAGCATGTGACATTCTGAAACATCATCTGACAGACAGGATCATTATTTCCCTATGCATATGTATAGCCCACAAATCTTGCTTCATGTAAAAAAAAATGTGCGCGACAAGGCATAAACTGGCAGAAAATGCCCCTTTAGAATCGGCATTTATTCAGTTATTGTTTGTCGTGAAGGAAGATTGGTTACATCCTGTTGCTGTAAATGAGATAGGACTTTGAACAGCAAAAGATTTTAACTACTTTAGTGCAACTTCCATGGACTGAAAATTGAGGGTGATCCTGTTAGCTGAAGGTGCTGTTAAATCAGTTTGATATACGCACACCTATTATGACACAGTGCCTAGAAGAGTGCATGTAAACATTTTTCAGAAATAATTTCATAAAATCTCCATAATACAGAAGATATTGTATATTGTTAAAATAAATGTTATTGACAATAGAGAAGATCAGCTGAAGCAGATCTAAAAATAATGATACATTCTGTGGTTGCATCATATGAACTTACACTGCGGTTCATCTATTGTCTTACAGTGCTGGGAGTGAGTAAGGTACAGAAGTACATGACGCTGAGTCCTTATAGAACAGCACTGGGATGCAGATAGTGGAAAGGCAGGAACATGGCATTTCCGGCACCTGTTTAAATGACTTCATCTCACTAAATAAACATTACCCCTCCCCTATCTTTGTTCAATGTTATTGCTTCCGCAAATGTCCCAACCTAAACCCTTCCTGCTTCCATTTTCACCATAAGTCTATTTTGTTGTGCTTGATTTTGTTGCACTTAATGTTAGATCCTAACAACTAATATTTAAGTCCATGAGAGGCATGATAAAGACAAAGATATACAAAACATATTATAATAGAGTTTTGCATAAAACATTTAGAATCTGGTCTCTTTCATTTCAATAGGCCTATTCATTTAGATGTTGTTTCTACAGCACAGAGCAGGGGTGGGGTGTAAAATATAGCATGACCTCTCCCAGAGACTACTTGCCTTTTAGATGATCTAGGCTGTAACAAGGTGGGAGGTTCACTCAATGCCTAGTCCACCTGCCTTCTTCTTCTTCTTTTATTTTTTTATTTTTACTATGCTAAGACCAGATCTGAGTGGGGTCCCAGATTCAGGGATGGTGGGTTTGGTCTATGAGGGACAATGGGCCCTTGCTTATGCTGCCCAAAGTCAGTGTACTTCATGGCCTATAGGAAGCCAGCACTGCTATTTTTTGCTGAATTTCTTGTTGGATGGCTCCATCCTGGTACTAACCCTCTATGTGCAGCACCCAGGGCTGGCTTATAGGCAGGGTGGTCATCCAAAGACCCTCACACATTGGGGGCCAGAACACTGCAGTAAATATTGCCGTAGACCGGCCTACTCTACTCCTACCTGTCCGGCTCCTGGCAGTAGGGCACTGTAGTGACACAATTCAGGTGGGAAGGGGGTGGGGCCTAAAGGCAGGAAGTGCCCGTCCCCATCAGAGACCTGTGCTGAAGCCTAGCCAGGCTGTAACAGGTAGTGTCTCTCCCACTCGCTCCCCCTCCCTCCCTTTCTCCCCTCAAGGGGCGAAGGTAGCCAAAGATGGCCCTCACAGCCAGATAAGGGGGAGGGGCGCAAGGCAGCTCATGAGGGCAATGGAGGGAACCCCCCAGGCAGGGGGGATGGGAGTGAGGTAGCAGCCAGCACACCGGTCCCCTTTTTAGCACCTGGCTGATCATAACGGCCAGTGAGGGTTAGAGGATTTAATTGCAGGGGAGTGGGCAGCAGGAGGTTTATATGCTGGGAGCCGGGAGGGCTAAGTGCATTCACCCCCCAGCAAGGACAAGACATAGAACAGCAGCAGCATCATCTTACCTCCAGCCAGAACAAAGGACAAGCCAGAGTCCAGGCAGCAAGGGTGTTTTGGTCTGCATCCACATCAAATCAGGGTCAACAGCAGAGGCATCGGATTACATCCAGCCACGTCCAGGCAGAAAAGCAGGGACACATCATACAGTGAGAGGGCATGGAGGTTAATCACACAGCCCCAGCAGTCCAGGGCATCAATCAGGCAGCACGGAATGCAGGAGGTCGGCCTGAGCGGAGGAGAAATCAACCCACTCGGTACAGAGAACATGTGGGCAGCATACACAGAGGCACTTCCTGTCCAGGGAACATGCAGCCCAGCAAGAGGAAAGGGAGCAGAGGGGCGTCATCTGGTGGTCGGAGAGCGGAAGGACGGACACAGGCAGGACATCCGAGCAAGAGAGCGGCGTGCAGAGGGGTAAGCACTGCCAGGGACAAGGATGCAGCTGCGGAAGCGGAGAGCCAGTGCATGCTGGTGGATGTGTTGGCAGAGGGCACGGAGTCGGACGGGCATGAATCAGGGGAAGAGGAGCGGGGCAGCAGCATGGTGCTGCAGGAGAAAAAACAGCCATCCACAGGATCGTATCATCAGCAGCGCTCGCCTACGCCACGTATCAAGGCACAGGGGAGATAGCGGAAGCAGCAGAGGCAGCCGAGCAAGGTCACCAGAGATGAGGGGAAAGTGGGTCTTTCTTGCAGAAACCCATAAATACAACAGCCCCGCACGGCAGCCAGGATTCACCCCCAGCCGCCAGGGATATATGGAGCATCACCGGGCGACATCAGAGGACAACAGATCCCGGGAGGGTAGGCAGGGGTTCTTCACTCATTCCCCCGGTTGATCTCCCCCCCCAGGAGAGGTTACCACGACCTTACTACCCCCTCCAGCGGACAACAGGCGATGCAAGTTTTTCTGACGGAAGCCAGAAGAGGGGGGACGGCGAACCAAAGTGTACCCAAGAGCATCGTGGCACTGGCCTCTTCCAGCCAGGAAGCAACAGAGTCGGCCGCCGCGGCAAGCGCAGCAGAGGGGCTGAGGACAGAGGCCGTCACCCAGGCAAGCGTGGCGCTGGGAAGCAACGGATCGCCATCACACAGGAACGGTGAGTTAACTATTGCGGGTAATGCTTATGCTGTAAATTGAAAGTGAAAGTGAGTCTGGGTCAGAGGATAATGAGAAGTGTAAAGAGCTAAAGGAGCGGCTACGCTTGGCACGTGAGAATATTAAAAAAAATAAGTTGGCAGCCCCAGGGGCTGACGCGGTATTGAGCAGAATAGGGCAAGCTGAGACGGTTAAGTCGGGTTTCTTGCAGCAGGGAGGAGCGATAGACCATGAGTTAGATGCGCTAGACTCGCACCTACCCATGCGGCTCAGGAAGGAGATTGTGAAGGGAGACTTTATAGATATATGCTACCTTACTGAGGAGGGCTGGATGGAGAAGGAAAGATGTAGCGAGAAAGGGAGTTGGCAGAAAGAATCCTATAAAACTGTTGAGCACTCGGTAACTGGTATGTTGGTGTACTCAGGCTGTTATGTGGCCACGTACCCCGACATGGCGATGAATATGTTGAAGTACATTAACCTCATCTACTCCATGTATAAGGATCAAGGGGGACAAGCTTGGTGCAGATATGACGAGGCGTTCAGGCACAGAGCGCAGGGACAGAAGCCAATTAAGTTTGGCGCAAGAGACATTGGGCTATGGTTTAAAGCACAGGCTAGGGGCGCAGTTGAGAAGGGTAGCGCGACGCAAAAGCTAGCAGGGAGGCCTGGCACGGCCAAGCAAGACAAGTTTAAATGCTATGCCTTTAATGATGCGCGTTGTACCAGACCCTCCTGTAGATTTAAACACGCTTGCACCCTCTGTAACGGGAGTCACCCAGCAAAAGAGTGCTTTAAGCAAAAAGGACAGCAAGGCGTGAAGGTATCCGGAGCGACTGTCTCTGGCAAAAGCAACTAGCCCAGTGAGGCTAGGGGGAATCTGGGAGTGGCTGTCCAGATACCCCAGGCGGGCAGAAGCCAAGCTGCTACAGGAGGGCTTCCTGGGGGGTTTTAGGATCCCCATAAGGAAGCCCGTCGCCCCAAGCGCATGCACCACGAACCTGCACTCCATCTGCCCGCAGCCAGAGGCAGCACGCGAAAAAATTGTTAAGGAATTGGCCCTAGATAGGATGGCGGACTGTTCAAGGCCCCACCGCTACCAGGCTTGGTAATTTCCCCTTTGGGCCTAGTACCGAAGAAAGCAGAAGGGAAGTTCAGGCTCATTCAGCACCTATCTTTCCCGGAAGGGGAGTCAGTAAATGACGCCCTAGACGAGGAGCAATGTTAGGTGCAATACCAGTCATTTGATCAGGCAATTGCTATGGTTAAAGGGCAGGGGAAAGGAGCATTGTTAGCAAAGCTAGACATTGAATCAGCATTTAGATTGCTCCCCCTGCACCCAGACAGTTTCCATCTCATGGGGTTTTGCTTTGACGGTTATTTTTTCATAGACAAGTGCCTGCCCATGGGCTGCGCTATATCCTGCGCAGTGTTCGAAACATTCAGCTCATTCCTGCAATGGTGCCTGGAGGTGCGCACAGGGCGCCAGGCGGTGGTGCATTACTTAGATGATTTTCTCCTGGCAGGTCCAGCGCAATCAGATCAATGCGGGCAGTTGCTGCAGGAGCTAGAGCGTATGCTAGGCAGATTCGGGGTTCCAATTGCCACGGAAAAGACAGAAGGCCCAAAAACAGTAATTTCTTACCTGGGCATAGAGATAGACACGGTGAGAATGGAATGCCGGCTTCCAGCAGAGAAGGTGCAGAAGCTAGGCTACGAAGTAGGGGCATGCGCCAGGGCTAACAAAGTCACCCTAGAGAAGATGCAATCGTTGCTAGGCCTCCTCAATTTTGCCTGCCGGGTAATCCCCATGGGTAGAATTTTCAAGAGAAAGGGCAACTGCTGGTGTGAAGAGAAGACACCACCTCATACGCATCAGCAGGGACCTGAAAGATGATTTGTTGATATGGGAGGGGTTTTTGCAGCACTTCAAAGGCCTCACAAAGAACCTGGCAACCTTAGAGTTATTTCCCATAGTGGTAGCGGTAGGCATCTGGGGCCAGAGGCTCGCGAACAGACTTATTCAATTTTGATGCGACAACATGGGAGTGATGCAAGCAATAAACAATCAGTCTGCTTCGTCACCCCCGGTAGTAAAATTACTGCGAGGTTTAGTGGCAGCATGCCTCCGCCACAACATCAAGTTCAGGGCAAAGCATGTGCCCGGCGAGTAGAATGTGATCGCAGATGCACTGTCACGTCAAAAATGGGAGCTATTTAGGGCAGCAGCACCGCTTGCGCAGGAAGAAGGCTTAACATGCCCCTCTCATCTTTGGCAGATAGTCGAGCCTGTCTAGGCGAGCTGGTGGAAAGGTCCCTGGCACCCAAGACGTGGAAAGCCTACAGGGCAGCATGGGGGAAGTGGCAGCAATTTCAGGGGAGGGGAGCCTCGCAAGGGCAAGACCCCTTGCGGCAGTTACTGTCCTTTCTAGGTAAGATGAGGCAAGAAGGGGTGTCAAAAGCCTCGGCCAGCACCACACTAGCAGGTATTTCCTTCTTTTCCAAGTTGCTTGGCAAAGGGGACGATACTAGTCTTTTTGGTGCGCACCGTGATGAGGGGATGGGCCAGGGCAGAGCCAAGGAGGCCGGATAAGCGCGAGCCAGTAACTGAGGAAAGGCTCAGGAGCATTTCTCGCGTCATACCGGGCGTGTGCACTGATAAGTATGAGGCAAAGCTGTTCAGGACAGCTTTCACTATGGCGTTTGGTGGAGCATTTAGAGTGGTGGAGCTGGTAGCGCAATCAAGCAAGACAGCAGGTACCGGCCTGCTATTCAAAAACGTGGTGGTGAACGAAGATATGGTCTTGTGCAGGATCCACAGGTCAAAGACGGACCAAGGGGGAAAAGGGAGATGGATCCGGCTAGGCCGGCACCAGGACTCAGCAATTTGCCCGGTTGTGGCAGCGCTAAAGTTCCGGGGGGTCAGGCCAGCAGGAGGGGAAAATTTTCTGATTCACGTAGATAGGGCAGCCCTCACCATGTACCAGTTTGCAGCAGTTTTTAAGAGATGCGTGGCAGCATTGGGCTGAAACGAAAGCAAGTACGGGACGCATTCCTTCAGGATTGGCGTGGCTACGTCGGCAGCCAGTCAAGGGCGCACCACAGAGGAGATAAAGGGGCTGGGGAGGTGGAGGTCGGACAGTTATAAGACGTATGTCAGGTCTGTGGTAGCGACAAGCTATCATTGTAACCTGCTCACAACTCTCCCCCCCCCCCCCCCCCCCCACGTGCTTCACAGGGATCGGTGCAAAAAGGAGGATTTGGATCGTGGGCCATCCGTACGTGCATTGGGCAGCGCAGCGTGCTGCAGTAAGGCCATACGGGCGGCAGCTGGGGCTGCAGCCGGAATCATGGAAGGTGTTTTGGTACGGCAACAGGGGCATGGCATGGTCACAGGCCAGAGAGACACTGTGCAAGGCAGAGCAGTTGGCAGGGCGGCCGGACGTAATAGTGTTGCACCTTGGCGGGAATGATCTGGGCAAGGTCAAGTCGCTAGACATTATTAGGATGGCCCGGGAGGACATTGCGTGGATAAAAGGGCAGTGGAGCAACGTTCACATAATATGGTCAAAAATCATCCCAAGGCTAGCATGGAGGGGAGCCAGTTTATGGTCAGGAATTGACAGGGCCCGTAAGAAGGTAAATGCAGCCATCAGCAAGTTGGTCACAGCCAGCGGTGGTAGTGTCATTCAGCACAACGAGCTGGCCGGTAAATGCAAAGGTTTGTACAGGAGCGATGGGGTGCACCTGTCCGACATAGGCCTGGACATTTTCAACAATTCCTTGCAGGACGCCCTGAAGCGAGTAAGGTGGTAGCGCAGGGTGGGGCTTCGGTCCCCGCCCTGCGGGGACCTCGTGTGGCGGGGAGGGAGCGGTGCACAAGGCATTAAAGTAGGGGATTTACAGAATGCCTCGCATAGTCACCAATAGGTGGCCGCACGCCAGGTTCCAGCATTAATACGGCAGGGGCCATACGGGTTGCGCGCCAAGGTAGGGTGCTGTGCAGATGGTAGCTGGTCCCAAAATGGTAGGGGGCGTGGTCCCATAACCACATGGTGGGGTCGGGCATGCCCCGGGTACTACCAAATTGTAGGAGGCGGGGCCGCATACCCACGAAGGTGGGGCGGCCAAGCCTCAGGTGGTACAACGTTGCGTGAGCATGGCGCACCGCTCCCCTTGTTTTTTGTGCCTTGCAGTTTGTTTTGGTTGTGATTATGTATTTAATCAATAAAGCTGTGACCTTTTGATTTGCCCAAGAACGAAGTTGTCTTGTCTCGGTTATTGGTTGACCAAAGAGAGGTGCCGGCATGTCGCCCTCTCCCTCCTTATCTTTGTCTGACCCTCCTTCTCTTCATGATGCTCACTCTCTCCTTGATGTGCTCTCTGTCCATGAAGCATGCGCTTTCTCTCTCCCCCTGACACCCTCCTTCTCTCTCCCACTCTCTCTTCTCTCACTCCCTCTCTTTGTCTCTCCCTCTCTCTTGCATCCCTCTCTCTGTGTCACCTTACATCTCTGCCACTCTCTCTTTCCCACTTGCTCCCCATCCCTCTCTCTCCCTATCTTTGGCTCCCTTTTTCCCTGATGCACTCTCTCTCTCTCTCTCTCTCTCCCTATCACCATATCTCTCTCCTGCTTGCTCCTCCTCCCTCTCACTGTCTATCCTCTTTCTCTCTATACATGACACACTCTCTGTTGCTTCCCTTTCTCTTTCTCTCTCTCGCTCCCCCTCTCTCTCACTGTCTCTCCTCTATCACTCTCTCTCTCTCTCTCTCTCTCTCTCTGACACTCTCTCTGACACTCACTCTGTCTCTTGCTTCCCTCTCTCTTTCTCCCTGACACCCTCTGTCTCTCTCCCACTTACTCCCCCTCTCTCTCTCCCTGAAACTCTCTTTGTCTCTTTTTCACTCCCCTCATTCTCTCTCCTGCTCTAGAAGCTATAGGGGTTATGACAGTGTGAAATACATTTTAGATTATTTTTTTTGTATACCTGCCACCAGCTGAGACTATATTTTTAGATCACTTAAAAATAAAAAAACATAGTTCTATGCCATCAGTGCCACTCTTAATTAGTTTTCTACCACCCTTTTTAATGGGTTCCACAAGTCTTTATCATTTTTGTGCCCCAAGTTTTTTTTTTGCAACCCCTATATAACCCCTTTGCTTGAGTCTTTTCTTACCTATATGGTGATTTCTCTGCAATGTGGGACTGCTGAAGAAAATTACCCTCCCAAGGTAGTGTTTTGAGCCAGTATTCGGTATGCATATAGGAGATCATGTGGTACGGAAGCCACGTGTTTGTGCAGCAACAATTGGAATTACAGCGCTCAATAGGTCTAGTATACAGGATATCTTAAGCAGCCACTAATATAATGAGGTGTCCCAATCTCATGTATAACAAACAATTTAAACATAGTATTTTGGGCACTCCAAAAGAACCAACATCCAGCACAGTATATATTAGTGTCTGGCGAAAACAAAACAATTAGTCCAGCAAACTGTTATCACAAACTTGTCCGTCATATACACCCCTTACACACGGGTGTAGTAAGGCTGACCGGCGGTCAGGAGACCGTCGGTCAACTTACCGACGCCGGGATCCTGGCAGCATACCGACGCCGGGATCCCGGCGGGGAGGGGCGAGTGCAGCAAGCCCCTTGCGGGCTCGGTGGCGACCTGCGGTCGCTACGGGTTCTATTCCCACTCTATGGGTGTCGTGGACACCCACGAGTGGAAATAGTCCATGTTGGTCGGCATGCCGACCATCGGGATAGCGAGCCGTCGGAATGGTGGAGGAGGTCATGTGACTGTCGGTCAGCTGACCGGCGGTCACATGAATACCACCCCTTACTCACATGTACTACATGGCTCACATGAAAGCACAGCAAGCGAGGTTCAAACAGCTAATACATAGTAATAGAAGTTTTGGGACAGGACAAAATGTGAACTTTCCTGATCAAACATCCTGGAGAGACATCATCCTTCTATGTCTTTCTGCATCTGTCCAACACCAAACTCCCCTGTGTCTCTTCAGCAGCAGATCATCCCACCTGTGCCCTGAAGCAGCCCACCCCACCTGTGCCCCTCCAAAAGCAGATCATCCCACCTGTGCCAGCAGATCATCCCACCTGTGTCACTCCAGCAGCAGATCATCCCACCTGTGTCACTCCAGCAGCAGATCATCCCACCTGTGTCACTCCAGCAGCAGATCATCCCACCTGTGTCACTCCAGCAGCAGATCATCCCACCTGTGTCCCTCCAGCAGCAGATCATCCCACCTGTGTCACTCCAGCAGCAGATGATCCCATCTGTGTACCTTCAGCAGCAGATCTCCAGCAGCATATCATCCCACCTGTGTCACTCCAGCAGCAGATCATCCCACCTGTGTCACTCCAGCAGCAGATGATCCCATCTGTGTAACTTCAGCAGCAGATCTCCAGCAGCATATCATCCCACCTGTGTCACTCCAGGAGCAGATCATCCCACCTGTGTCACTCCAGCAGCAGATCATCCCACCTGTGTCACTCCAACAGCAGATCATCCCACCTGTGTCCCTCCAGCAGCAGATCATCCCACCTGTGTCCCTCCAGCAGCATATCATCCCACCTGTGTCACTCCAGGAGCAGATCATCCCACCTGTGTCACTCCAGCAGCAGATCATCCCACCTGTGTCACTCCAACAGCAGATCATCCCACCTGTGTCCCTCCAGCAGCAGATCATCCCACCTGTGTCACTCCAGAAGCAGATCATCCCACCTCTGTCCCTCCAGCAGCAGATCATCCCACCTGTGTCACTGAAGCTGCAGATTATCCCACCTGTGTCCCTCCAGCAGCAGATCATACTACCTGTGTCCCTCCAGCAGCCCACAACACCTGTGTCTCTCCAGCAACTCACTTTACTGAAATAACTTCTGTGACAGCCTGCAGACCCTCCAACATGACCCGCCCGACTAGGTACAAAATGCTCTGTTCCTGGACTTCCCTCTTAATTTATGATTTCCATCACCTGTGTTGAACTAGTTAAATTATAAGAAAGCTGTTTCCTCACAGGTGATGGCAATAATAAATTAAGAGGGAAATCCAGAAATAGAGCATTTTGTACCTAGTGGGGCGGTTCATGTTGGAGGGCATGAGCCTGGAGTCCTGTACAGTGGCTCACACAACACAAATGCCATTGACATCCGCATGGATCCTCCTTCATTCCACTTCTCTCCCTCTGTGCACTAGGGATGGCTATCAGTGATTCCAAAACATCCATGATCTATGGTTGATGTTGAATACTTTTACCATCGATGGTGCATAATCAGATGGAAAGACACCATCGATGGTAGCTGCTTGGGGGGCACAACTACTGGGGTCAAATCTACAGGGGGCACAACTACGCCGGGCACAGCTACAGGGGGCACATCTACTGGGGGCAAATCTACAGGGGAACAACTACTGGTGGCAAATCTACAGGGGGCACAGCTACAGGGGGCACAACTACTGGGTCCATAACTACAGGGGGCATAACTGTGGCCACGCCCCTTCCCTATGAAGCCATGCTCGTATTTTTTGCTGCGCGCCTTTGGCGCGCACTATGTTTAACCTGTGAGTGTGCGGGGGAGGTGCACCAAAGGAAACTTCCACAAGGTCTAGAACCGGCCCTGGTGGCCACTCCCCCAATTCAGTACAGGGAAGGGGGGCCCCGAAACATACCTTGCACCAGGCACCACGACACCTTGCTACACCTCTGCCAGCTAAGCATTTTTTTGCAAATCCAGATATACACTTTTTAAATGCAGGTAGATATTCCCATTGTCAGATAATGTCTCTGCATAAGTTCTCTAAAGTTCAGTATCAGACTCCCGCACGTCTTCATTGTGTGAGCGCTCTAGTTAGAAGAAAACAAGAGATGGTAGGAATAGGATGGCTGTGTGGTTTATGGGTCTTCACGGTGTCTGACCGTGGGTGTTCCTGCAAGCGGTGACTGGTGTCGGGGCTCCGGACTCGTCCTTCTTCCTTTAACCCACCTCTCAGTGGTACGTCCGGTTGTCCTCTTTGTAGCGGTTGCTCGGTTCCACCCCGTTCTGGCCCAGGTGACATGTAGGTTTGGATTTTGGGTGAGTTATGTGTTATGAGGGATTGGTGAAGTGAGTATGCTATTATAATGTGGCGTGTGAGAGGTTATTCATTTTATGTTGAGGACAGCTTTTGGGTATTAGGTGGTGACAATGTATCAATGTATTGGGGATGCAGTTAATTTGCCAGCTTACTGGATCCCGGTGGCCAGAATACTGAGGCCGGAATCCCGACAGCTGACAATGCCAACAGCTGGAATCCCGACAAAAAAGGACTATTCCCACTTGTGGGTTTCCACGACACCCACAGAGCGGGAATAGAACCTGTAGCAAGCGCAGCAAGCCACCGAGCACGCAAGGGGACTCTTTGAGTTTGCCCCATTCCCGGCATACTGGCGGCTGGGATGCCGCTGTCAGTATACTGACGGCCCACATCCCGGCCGCCTGTAAATCATACTGATCTCATGCAGGGGCGCAGCAATATTTAGTGGTTGCGGTGATGCATAAAAAAACAACATGTTGGCACTCCCCCCCAAACCTCCCCACCCCATCCCTCAAGTGCGGGTGAGCGATTACCTACAGTACAGCAGTACCGCCGACTCCTCCTGTAGTGTGCTTCCGCAGCCTGCTGCTGTGCCCCATGTCCTCCTAGCCGTCTCTTCATAGATGCATTACTGGGAGGAGGCAGGGATGTCCCTGCAGGCACAGATTGGCCACGCCTCCTCCCAGTAATGCCTCTGTGAATAGCCTAGGACAGGACGTGGAGAATTGCAGACTGCGGCAGCACACTTTTTAAAGGAGGACTTGCCCGTGAGGATCCGGGGGGAAGCGCTCCTTCTCACAAACGCCTGTGCTTCTGTCTTGTTTGGGGGGTAAGCTGACCCCTTCCTCCCTCACTTGACATCACCGATCCCATGTATTGTATCAGTTTTATGTAGTGGCTCTTTATTGAATGTGGGATAATTAACAAGCATCTATACCAGCACAGAAATATACAGTATATACCTACAGCTGCTCAAATGGATCTGAGTACTCAGAAAAGCAACTGTGCAGAAGAAGATTGTTTCATTTGAGCAGAGGCAAGCTGCAGCAAGTAGTGCAACATGTGTGTGTATCATTACAGTAGTTAATGCAGGAGAAAATTAGTGAACGGATAAAGGTAAAGACCATTTAAGTGTAGCGTTGGACATGGGATAAAAGAAGAGGAGAAAGATCAGCGGAATAGTGGTAGATTAATAATAATAATAATAATAATAATAATTTAATTTAAAGTATAGCTCTTTCTCTAATAGGACTTAAGGCACTTAACAGTTGGTATGAACGTAATACAGTACTGAAACAATGGACATAATAAAGAGGTTTAGCTTTGCATGAAATACAGAAACCATGAAGAACCATACATTCTTCATTCTACACAGAGCACCAGGCAAGGCAGCCATGTTGGGCTCACTACATTATTTACAGTGTGCGAATAAGCAATACAGGGAAATTAGACATACAAGGATAAAATGAACCGTGAACTAACATGATATCCACTGCATAATAATTCAATGGGTTGCTCATCCTGCCCTTGAAAGTACCAGGTACGGGTGTCATCTGCAAAGTGGTAGTGAAGGCCAAAGAGTGGAGTATAAAGAGAGAAAAGTAGAAGGCTGAGAACAGAGCATAGACCTAGCCCAACAGATACTGCAGAGGAAGATGAGGAGTGGCAGTTGAGACATAAAAGCTGCATTTGGAAAGGGAAGCAGAGGGAATGGTGCTGTAAAAGCTATGGTGGTGAAGATCGTACAGAAGAGGGTTGTCAACTTCATCAGAAGAAGCAGAGAGGTTAAGGAGTAGAGTAAGGGGGGGCATGGCCTGACAGGAGCTGGAGCTGGACGTGTGGTGGCCGAGCTCCCACTTCACGGCTCCTTTTGTTCTCCCTCACCTTTGTTTACCGCTTTTCCGGAGTCCCCGCTTACATTCGTCACTCCACTGACTTTCTTCTTCACCTCCAACAATCCTGGCTCAATTACACCACAGATAACAAGGAACAAGAGGCAGATGTGTTTTGTTGTGCCGCTAAGGCCGTCCTCAGAGGCCACATTATGTCGTACACCCATTCCAAACGAGAAAAATTCTCCTCCAAACTACAGGAACTGAGCACAACACTCACGTTGTCGCACTGACGGTATAAACACAGTGATTCCCCCACCCATAAGGAAGCGTACTTATCAGCCAAACTAGTTTACGATACCTTCCTTACTGAACTCGCCCAATTATCTTATGATTTTCAGAGGAATAAGTTTCATAGGTGGGGCAACAAATCGGGCAAATTGCTAGCTAATCTGATTAAGGGACCTAGGACCCGTACTTGGGTCAACTCCATTTCTGCCTCGGGGAAGATTATCTCTGACCCGGATGTTATCTGTGCCGAATTTATGCGATTTTACAAATCCCTCTACAGTAAGGGCCCTGACGATGTGACTGAAAGTCTCTCTTTTATTAAAAGAGCTGAACTCCCCACCCTCTCTCAAGAGGAGAGGGACTTCCTTGATAGCCCAGTCACCACAGACGAGGTCATTAACACTAGCCTGATGGCTTCAGCGCTGAGTTCTACAAAATGCTTCAAGTAGAAACGGCCCCTTATTTAACGACTTTATACAATCACATACTTACCTCTCACCAGACCCCACTTCAGTTTAACAAAGTCAAGATTATTGTACTAGCTAAACCTGGCAAGGACCCTTCTTTGGTCAGCTCCTACCGGCCAATCTCCCTTCTCAACCAGGACTTTAAGATCCTGACTAAATTAATGGCTACTCGTCTACAATCATGACTCTCCCGTTTAATATCACCTGTGCAGCTGGGTTTTATTAAAAATAGTCAGTCGGTGCAGGGTGTTAGTGCAGCTCCGGCTGCAATAATTTACTCCCGCACTCATAACCTTAAACATAATATTCTTATTAATCTTGACACTGAAAAAGCATTTGACAAGATTGCATGACCTCATCTTGACAGGGTTTTACATTGTCAACACTTCGGAACTAAGTTTTGCAATCTTGTCCAGACCCTGTACACTGACCCTATTGTGCAGGTGACAGTAAACAATATCTCTTCATCCCCCTTCACTCTAGAGAGAGGTACTAGACAAGGATGCCCTCTTTTCCCTCTCCTCTTTAACCTGGCTTTGGAACCCTTTATTCGTTATATTACTCATCTTATCTACCTTCTAGGGTATTGATATTGGTAATAGGGAGGTCAAAATAGTGGCTTTCGCATACGATATCCTTCTCTTCACCTCTAATCCTAAACAATCTGTTCCTATCCTACTGGACGCCATTCCCGATTCTCCTCATTTGCAGGCTTATCCATCAACTTTGATAAATCTGAAGCACTAGCTATATTTCTACAGGCGAAGTTGGTCAGGGACACCCCTTTCCCGTTTCGATGGGCTCATACTTATATTACATATTTAGGCGTTTTGCTTCCTTCTGACCCTTCCCATATTGCCTATGGCAAACCCTACCACTTAATCTTTTAGGTCGATGTAACCTGGTTAAGAAGGCATGTTCCCAAAACTGCTTTATGTATTGCAAATGGTTCCCATACTGCTCACAAACTCTGACCTCTCTCTTATTGATTCTCACATTTCTGAGTTTATTTGGTCTGATAAATGGGCAAGAATAAGCTTTATGAATCTATCTCAAACTGCAAAATGGTGGGCTCAATTTGCCTAACATAGAGCAATATAATCAGGCATGCCTTCTTCGTATCGCCATGGATTGGCTTAGGGGCACAAACCTCTATACTGATTCTACGCTAGATTCCCAACTCAGTTGCTCAGCTACATACTACATGCATGCAATGCTGATTTGAAATCACCCCAACTTGATAATTTGCTCCTGACCTCCACTATCAAGGTGTGGAAAATGTCTAGAAAATCGCTTGGCCTCCAAAACCTTCATTCAGTATTCCTGCCCCTTCAAAATCCTGGCGCTCCACTGGTATTACACATCTCCGTAATTTTCTTAACTCTTCTAACAAAACTCTCACCTTTTATGAAGCCATGGAAAAATATGACATTAGCCCCCTTCATAAATTCCACTACTAATAAGAATCTCATAACCTTTGTTCTGTCCTATCCAAATTGGACAAACAGGACTTTTTGAATACGCTAGACACACTTATTCTCTCTGGCACATATTCTATCTCGACTATCTATGCTCGCATACGCACTGATATCATTCTTACCTCTGACTTAACACAATTGGAAAAATGGGCCTCTCAAATTCCCTCTCTGACCCCTGAAATTATAAATGGATAACTTTATTACATCTTTGAAACTCATTCCAGCTAGTACGTATCGGGAGAAATCTTACAAAATTTTACATCAGGCATATACTGTATCTCCCCTAAGCGGAGTTATCTGATGGGCCTCTCTGATACAGCGAAATGAATTAAATGCTCTGCACCAGAAGCGGATATCATGCATTGCTTTTGGCACCGCCCCCATATTCAACAGTTTTGGAATGAGCTTCGGACATATAGCGGCTCTGTGTTAAATATTAAGTTTACCTGTACTGCTTCTTGGGTGCTATTTGGTCACTTGCTTGACCAACCTGACGTCCCTAAGCATGACAAGAAATTGGTGGCACTCCTTTCAGCGGTGGGACGGAAGTCCAAACTTCAGCAATGGATCTCTGAAACTAGCCCTACTGTACCTATGGCGACCTCCAGATTACTCTTTTTATTTACCGTGGATTGGCTGGAAACATCCTTGAACAAGGAGACCCTGACCCCAGCATTATATCAGTGTTGGGGCACATTTATTAGCACCCCATTCCACAAAATTATCAATCAAGCAATGTTTCCAATCCACTACATGGTATGAACATCAGCTTTTGGACAATAGACCCCCTATTTCCCTCTCCTAGATTCGCTTCCACATTTATGCTGCTATTACATGCCCCCCTCACCCCACTTTCTTACACCTTTTACACCTTCACCTTCTCTCTCTCCTTTTTTTTCTTTTCTCGATTTTATTCTTCTTCCCCTCTTCACTCTCGAAATCTCCTCTATATTTGCTATTTTCGATTTGGTTGGATTTCTCCATGGATGGGTCGGCGGTCTCCGGTTTCTGGTAGGCAATGTTTATGTTTATATCCCTGTTTTGTTTACATTTCTGTTTCTGTATCTATTTTCTCTTCGGGTTTTTTTTTTCTTTTCCTTCCATTCCTTCTTGGGCATTTCAGTACACTGCATTACATCTTTTGACATGTTTGACCAGATTTATTTCTGGATTCTTTTTTACGAGTTCGCTTATCTACTAACATGATTTCATTTATGATATTCATGTATAATGTCCCGCCTTGGAATGTCATCCTTAAATGTGTGTTTAATTTTGGAGGAAAATTAGAAAAGTTTGAGACATTTAATGGTGACACGTTTTTTCTGTGTTTCCTCTATTATGTTATGTATTTTCTGTTTACGCGATTTTCATTGTATAGTTGATGTCTCAATAAAGAATAATAAAAAAGAAGTAGAGTAAGCAGCAGCAACCTTTTGACATATTTATACTATTATTTGTATGCCCACGTCGGGCGATCCTGGTTCGGAGGGGTTAAGCACTAGGCAATGTCGCTCATGGAGCACATCGCCTAGTGTGTACGCACCTTCAGGGGTATATTTACTAAAGTGCAGGCTTACAAAAGTGCAGATGTTGCTCATAACAACCAATCAGATTCTAGCTATTATCTTCTAGAAGGTGCTAGATACTGTAAATGATAAGTAGAATCTGATTGGTTGCTACACTTCTGTAAACCCGCACTATACGCAATATACCCCTGTGAATCTTGCCCTCAGTAACGGAAGAGACAGAACAGGACTGAACAGGGCAGGTGAGTGGCGGAGATTGCTCTAGTTGAAATGATCTGGAAATAGAAGATTTTATCTTTCAAAAGTTTAGTGGATGACTGGAAGAAACATCAGCAGTAAAAAAAACAAATGTGTACATGACTTCAGAAATGTGCAGTGTAAAGATATAATAGTAAGTTAATAATATAAACAGAAATTATTTACATTTATGTGGACATTATATAGGATAGGAATGGTATGTAGAGTTAGGATTGCTAGATAAGACATTTCCTATCTGACACATATGAAATACATCATATTTTCCCGCTGATTGAAGTTAGCTGCGTCCACCATGGTGTGGACACTGCTACGATGTTTGCCATTACAGAATTGCTGATATTTATGTTATACACATCCTCTGTGCTCTTTGAAAATCAGGATGCGGCATAAATAGAATGAGCTGTGTAGCAGGGGGGTTATTCAGACCTGAACGCACGCTAGGTTTTTTTGCTGCACTGTGATCAGGTCAGAACTGCGCATGTGTATGCACCGCAATGCGCAGGCGCCTCACACGGGTACAAAGCGGATCGTTGCTGTGCGATGGGTTTTTACGAAGAATCCATTCGCAAAGCCGATCGCAAGGAGATTGAAAGGAAGAGGGCATTTGTGGGTGGCAACAGGCCATTTTTTGGGAGTGGTTGAAAAAACGCAGGCGTGTCCAAGCGTTTGCAGGGCAGGTGTCTGATGTCAATTCCGAGACCAGACAGGCTGAAGTGATCACAAGGGCTGAGTAAGTTCTGGGCAATTCAGAAACTGCACAAATATTTTTCGTACCGCCCGGCTGCACATGCGATCACACACTTGCAAAGCAAAAATACACTCCCCTATGGGCGGCGACTATCTACTCGCAGCAGTGCAAAAAACCCCAAGCGAGCGATCAGGTCTCAATTAGGCCCCAGGTGTGTCCTGCTATTTGTAGGTTACAGATGAGGCTAACACAATGATCTGCTGTATATGGGGGTCATTCCGAGTTGATCACTCACTAGCAGTTTTTAGCAGCCGTGCAAATGCATTGTCACCGCCCACTGGGGAGTGTATTTTCGCTTTGCAGAAGTGCGATCGCTGGTGCAGCAGAGCGCCTGCAAATATTTTGTGCAAAACAAGACCAGCCCTGGACTTACTCTTCGTGTGCGTGATGCTAACGTTGGAGGGTTGGATTTTGACGTCACACACTCGCCCAGCGTTCGACAAGCCACGCCTGCGTTTTCCCTGGCACGCCTGCATTTTTCTAAGCACTTCCTGAAAACGGTCAGTTGACACCCAGACACGCCCCTTTCCTGTCAACCTTCTTGCAGCCGCCAGTGCGAATGAGTACGTCACTAGAACCTGTGCAAAACCACAAAGGCCTTTGTACCCATACGTCACGCGTGCGCATTGCGGTGCATACGCATGCGCAGATTAGCAATTTTTTACACTGATCGCTGCACAGCGAACAACGCCAGCTAGCGATCAAATCAGAATGACCCCCATTATCTGGAGGTGGCCTAGCTGCATTCACCATGTGGTAGATACAGGTAACTAATCTGTGTGTGACGCCTTAGTTTCAGTAATGCCCCACTATTCACTCTGCTGTGGGACAATAGGTTTCACAGCAGAGTGTGCATAAGGATTTAAGGGTTTATTTATTAAATGGGTGAAAACCCTATACATCAAAAAGTTACCATGGGAGACAGAAATGGATGAGAGCAGTGCCGTAACTAGACATTTTGGTGCTGTGTGCAAGAAACAGCATCGGCGCCCCCCCACAAACACCCCACACCCACCCCCCCTCCTCATGTTTTGAAAAAAATTAATGTTTGGAACAGTTCCCTGCTGCCCGGGAAGAGTAGGCGGCTCTCCTGCTTCCTAGTGATGTGGGCAGGATGGTATGATAATTGCCACCAGCAGTCGCGAGCCGCGGGGAACTGGAAGGAAGCGGGGCTAAATGACTAGCATTACTTCATTTAGCTCCGCCTCTTGTCACGGACCCGCAAATTGAGGGTGTTTTTGATTTGGGGCAGAGCCTATAGCTCAACCCCTCGCCACGGACCCGCGAATCTCGGGTATTTCACCGTATCGGGGGTGGGACTAATGACGCAACAGTCCAGCCCCGCCCCCATAGAGGAGACTTGAAAAGTAGGTAACTATGCTGCACATATATCCCGACGGTTGCAGTTTAGAGACACAGCCCATGGGGCTGGTGCACTGATGGTAAGTATGCACAGAGATGGATTAGAGTAGCAGCCGGTTGAACTCTAAGTAGGAAAACCATCGGAAGCTATCACTGGGAGATGGCGCCCTTCTTAAGTATATACTCAGGAGGATGAGGGGACAGGCCTGGGACCCCGCTGGGCCCCTCCAGCAGCAAAGGCCCATGACACTCCCATAACACCCGCATGATACCTCTTCTTTTTGCAATGACTTTTAGTTACTTCCCATTCTCTACCGTGAACTGTCCTTGGACTGCAGAAGCTGTCTCAGGTTAAAGCAATGCTGTATGTAATTGCATAAATTGTACGCAACTGCACCAAGTTCATGTGTGCACAGTAAGAGTTTCCTAGACATTTTGCAAGGGCAAGTGTGTAGCAAGGGCCAGTGTACTAGCGCGGTCACTCGCACTGCTACTGTGCACCATTACCGTCTTTTGCTGGAGAGGCCCTGTGCATGGTGACGCACCCGAATCCAGAGGGATCCTGGCATCGTCCTATGCGGCGGGTTCCGGCGATGGGATCAGGCAGCACTGGGGACCCAGACCTTGTCTGGTCTAATCCTCACCTGCCTCCATAGCAGCAGAGCTCGGCGGTGGCCATGGAGGCGGCGTTGAATTGCCACCGCCACTCAATGTATGCAATGGCAGCGGATTTGCATCCGCAAGGCTTCAGGCCACGCCAATCACAGTGCAACATTTTGAAACTGGCACCGAGGAGCCAATCACAGCTCACTTGCTTGTGGTCAGTCAGAAGTGGCAGTGGCGAGCCAATCCCGGCTCGCCATGTCATAGCCCTGGCTGATATTAGCCAGCGCCAGGTGCGGGAACTCAGTTCGTCTGCCGGATGAAGCTCAAGGCACCGACGATTGTTGGTGAAGATGCCGGAAGCCCTGAGGCAGCTGTGAGCAATGAAGAAGAGCAAGCGCTGGCCACCACTGCCCAGGAGAAAAGCTCCAGAAAGCCCAGAGGTGGTAGCTCTGGCAAAGACCACGGTGGGCGTGGCTAAACCAGGCTTGGTTCAGCCAGTGCCTTCAGAACTGGTAAGTCCAGCTTGTACTCAGGGCCGGTGTAAGGGTGTTCAGCGCCCTCCTGCATAAAATTAATTTGCGCCCTTCCTCTCATACATATAACAGGAACAGATGCGCTAAAGACGCGCATCAAAAATGTAGGGGCGTGGCTTCGTGGGGAAGGGGCATGGCCATAGAATAGTACCAATTCACATTACAACACACAATAGTGTCCATCAGTCACATTAGACCATAGGTTCTTAAACTCGGTCCTCAGGACCCCACACAGTGCATGTTTTGCAGGTTACCGAGCAAGTGCACAAGTGTATTAATTACTCACTGACACAGTTTAAAAGGTCCACAGGTGGAGCTAATTATTTCACTTGTGATTCTGTGAGGAGACCTGCAAAACATGCACTGTGTGGGTGTCCTGAGGACCGAGTTTGAGAACCTGTGCATTAGACAGTGTTACTTATACAATAAATTGAATCGCTGAGTTAATAAAGGTCATTTACGACAAAACCGAGCGCTAGTATTTGCACAAATGCTCTGATCCCTTGAGGTGGCAGAGGCCCTATCACTATACTAGTAACTGGATGTATACTGCACTTTCCATTTGCACTTGATAAGCAGATTTCTGCACACACTTGCACCAATGCAAACACGTCATGATGTACCCAACTCTCAATATCGAGTTCAACTAAATGTTAACAGCTGAAGAGAGAGGTCCCAAAGTAAGAATAGGTCAGATTTGTTTTTCATTCTTTCCACCATTTTCAGGTGGATCCACAAACCACACAGGTGCGTCCATCATGTGATCTCCCAGCACCGCCCCTGCCGCGTTGTTAGCAGCGTTACCAACTCGGCAATATACCGGGATGGTGAGCGCAGTGGGTAAGGGGGCTGAGCACGGGCCGCAGCCGGGTAGCACCCGTGTCAGGCTCCCGGCTGCGACCCGTGCTTTAGAGGTGGAAAAGGGGTATAAGCAGTGGCGCACGCAGTGGGGGGGGGGGGGGGTGGGTTCCGAGTACCTGGAACCCCCCCCCCCCCCCCCCCCCCGATGAGCCAACATTTTAATTTATGAGACGGAGACAGCAGTGTCTCCGTCTCAGTAAAAGCGACCGCGATAGCGGAGCTGCTGCAGCAGAGAACTATGTAGCTCTCTGTATAGAGAGTGTCCCGGGGGAGCTGCTGGCTGCGCATGCTCAGCCATAGCAGCTCCCTCCGGCCACACAGTGTCGCCGTCTGCTCCGCCTCCCAGCCCCTGATGGACGGTACAGTACTGGACAGTATATTTAAATATGTGTGTGTGCAATATATATATATATATATATATATATATATATTTACATATATATACACACATGTGTGTGTGTGGGTGTGTGTGTATATATATATATATATATATATATATACATACATACTGTGTATATTTATATAATATATATATATATATATATATATATGCACACACACGGAAACCCCGCCGACTAGATCCTGCGTTTGCCTCTGATAAGTGAACAGATATACCTCATCTCTTGGCAAACTAATCATCTCTTTTGGATTTCAGTATCATTTGTACATGCATCTAAAAAACAGATTCAGTATGATATTCCGGCTGTCGGGATCCTGGCGGTCAGAAGATCGGCACCGGGATCCCAACAGCCAGAATACCGGCGGCAAGTGCATTGTGTCCTGTCGCAGGCAAGAGTCCCATTTGACACATTACGGCAGGCAAGAGTCCCATTTTACACATCACAGCAGGCAAGAGTCCCTATTTTACACATCACAGCAGGCAAGAGTCCCTATTTTACACATTACAGCAGGCAAGAGTCCCTATTTTACACATTACGGCAGGCAAGAGTCCCATTTTACATATTACGGCAGGCAAGAGTCCCATTTTACACATTACGGCAGGCAAGAGTCCCTATTTTACACATTACGGCAGGCAAGCGTGCCCATTTTACAAATGACGGCAGGCAAGAGGCTCCAGACTGCAGGCTCCCCCACCAGGCAGGCTCCAGGCTCGCCCCCCCCCCCCCCCCCCCCCCACCAGCAGAGTCTCTGTGGGCTATTAGGCCTAGGGATAAATGCATACTTACTGCAGCGTAACTTACCCGCGACCGAGTCTCTTGACTCTCTTCTCTCCTCGTAGCAGCGGTTTCGCCTCACATCGCGCACAAAGCGGAGCAGTGTCGGCGCATCCCCAGGGTAGATGCTAGATGATTTAGAACCAACCGTATCCCCAGCCTCCTGTAAAGGATGATATTGGCTGCTAGTGGAAGGCTGGGACCAGTGAGTGACAGGTGCGGGAGCGGGAGCCACATCATATGAAGGGGAGCCGCGGGTTGGCCACCCCTGCTCTAATCCATGCTCTCATTATCTCCAACATTGATTATTGCAATAGACTCCTTACTGGTCTTACCAAAAAGAAACTCTCACCACTACAGTCCTTTCTGAATACAGTTGCAAGGCTAATCTTCCTCGCTAGACGTTCATCGGATGCAGATCCACTCTGTCAGTCCCTCCATTGGTTACCTGTATTCTACTGTATTTAATATAAAATACTTTTACTCAAACAAAAATAAGAATTTACTCACCGGTAATTCTATTTCTCGTAGTCCGTAGTGGATGCTGGGACTCCGTAAGGACCATGGGGAATAGCGGCTCCGCAGGAGACTGGGCACAACTAAAAGAAAGCTTTAGACTACTGGTGTGCACTGGCTCCTCCCACTATGACCCTCCTCCAGACTTCAGTTAGGATACTGTGCCCGGAAGAGCTGACACAATAAGGAAGGATTTTGATTCCCGGGTAAGACTCATACCAGCCACACCAATCACACCGTATAACTCGTGATACAATACCCAGTTAACAGTATGAGAACAACTGAGCCTCTCAACAGATGGCTCAACAATAACCCTTTAGTTAAACAATAACTATATACAAGTATTGCAGACAATCCGCACTTGGGATGGGCGCCCAGCATCCACTACGGACTACGAGAAATAGAATTACCGGTGAGTAAATTCTTATTTTCTCTGACGTCCTAAGTGGATGCTGGGACTCCGTAAGGACCATGGGGATTATACCAAAGCTCCCAAACGGGCGGGAGAGTGCGGATGACTCTGCAGCACCGAATGGGCAAACTCTAGGTCCTTCTCAGCCAGGGTGTCAAACTTGTAGAATTTAGCAAATGTGTTTGACCCCGACCAAGTAGCTGCTCGGCAAAGTTGTAGAGCCGAGACCCCTCGGGCAGCCACCCAAGAAGAGCCCACTTTCCTCGTGGAATGGGCTTTCACTGCTTTAGGATGCGGCAGTCCAGCCGCAGAATGTGCAAGCTGAATCGTACTACAGATCCAGCGAGCAATAGTCTGCTTTGAAGCAGGTGCACCCAACTTGTTGGGCGCATACAGGATAAATAGCAAGTCAGTCTTTCTGACTCCATCTGTCCTGGAAACATAAATTTTCAGGGCCCTGACTACATCCAACAACTTGGAAGCCTCCAAGTCTCTAGTAGCCGCCGGCACCACGATAGGTTGGTTCAGGTGAAAGGCTGATACCACCTTTGGGAGAAATTGGGGACGAGTCCTCAATTCTGCCCTATCCATATGGAAAATCAGATAAGGGCTTTTACATGACAAAGCCGCCAATTCTGATACCCGCCTGGCCGAAGCCAAGGCCAACAACATGACCACTTTCCACGTGAGATACTTCAATTCCACGGTTTTAAGTGGCTCAAACCAATGTGACTTTAGGAAATCCAACACCACGTTGAGATCCCAAGGTGCCACTGGAGGCACAAAAGGGGGCTGAATATGCAGCACTCCCTTAACAAAAGTTTGAACTTCAGGTAGTGAAGCCAGTTCTCTCTGGAAGAAAATCGATAGAGCCGAAATCTGGACCTTAATGGAACCCAATTTTAGGCCCATAGTCACCCCTGACTGTAGGAAGTGCAGGAAACGGCCCAGCTGAAATTCCTCCGTAGGGGCCTTCCTGGCCTCACCCCACGCAACATATTTTCGCCATATGCGGTGATAATGGTTTGCGGTTACTTCTTTCCTAGCTTTAATCAGCGTAGGAATGACTTCTTCCGGAATGCCCTTTTCCTTCAGGATCCGGTGTTCAACCGCCATGCCGTCAAATGCAGCCGCGGTAAGTCTTGGAACAGACAGGGCCCCTGCTGCAGCAGGTCCTGTCTGAGCGGCAGAGGCCATGGGTCCTCTGACATCATTTCTTGAAGTTCCGGGTACCAAGCTCTTCTTGGCCAATCCGGAACAATGAGTATAGTTCTTATTCCTCTTCTCCTTATTATCCTCAGTACCTTTGGTATGAGAGGATGAGGAGGGAACACATAAACCGACCGGCACACCCACGGTGTCACTAGAGCGTCCACAGCTATCGCCTGAGGGTCTCTCGACCTGGCGCAATATCTTTCTAGCTTTTTGTTTAGGCGGGACGCCATCATGTCCGCCTGTGGCCTTTCCCAACGGTTTACAATCAGTTGGAAGACTTCCCCACTCTCCCGGGTGGAGGTCGTGCCTGCTGAGGAAGTCTGCTTCCCAGTTGTCCACTCCCGGAATGAACACTGCTGACAGTGCTAACACGTGATTTTCCGCCCATCGGAGAATCCTTGTGGCTTCTGCCATCGCCGTCCTGCTTCTCGTGCCGCCCTGTCGGTTTACATGGGCGACCGCCGTGATGTTGTCTGACTGGATCAGTACAGGCTGGTTTTGAAGCAGGGGTTTTGCCTGACTTAGGGCATTGTAAATGGCCCTCAGTTCCAGAATATTTATGTGCAGGGAAGTCTCCTGACTTGACCATAGTCCTTGGAAGTTTCTTCCCTGAGTGACTGCCCCCCAGCCTCGAAGGCTGGCATCCGTGGTCACCAGGACCCAGTCCTGTATGCCGAATCTGCGGCCCTCTTGAAGATGAGCACTCTGCAGCCACCACAGCAGAGACACCCTGGTTCTTGGAGACAGGGTTATCAGCCGATGCATCTGAAGATGAGATCCGGACCACTTGTCCAACAGGTCCCACTGAAAAGTTCTTGCATGGAACCTGCCGAATGGAATTGCTTCGTAGGAAGCTACCATCTTTCCCAGGATCCGCGTGCAGTGATGCACCGACACCTGTTTTGGTTTTAGGAGGCCTCTGACTAGAGATGACAGCTCCTTGGCCTTCTCCTCCGGGAGAAACACTTTTTTCTGTTCTGTGTCCAGAACCATCCCCAGGAACAGTAGACGTGTCGTAGGGACCAGCTGTGACTTTGGAATATTTAGAATCCAGCCGTGCTGTTGTAGCACCTCCCGAGATAGTGCTACCCCGACCAACAACTGCTCCCTGGACCTCGCCTTTATCAGGAGATCGTCCAAGTACGGGATAATTAAAACTCCTTCTTTCGAAGGAGTATCATCATTTCGGCCATTACCTTGGTAAAGACCCTCGGAGCCGTGGATAGACCGAACGGCAACGTCTGGAATTGGTAATGACAATCCTGTACCACAAATCTGAGGTACTCCTGGTGAGGATGGTAAATGGGGACATGCAGGTAAGCATCCTTGATGTCCAGTGATACCATGTAATCCCCCTCGTCCAGGCTTGCAATAACCGCCCTGAGCGATTCCATCTTGAACTTGAATTTTTTTATATACGTGTTCAAGGATTTCAAATTTAAAATGGGTCTCACCGAACCGTCCGGTTTTGGTACCACAAACATTGTGGAATAGTAACCCCGTCCTTGTTGAAGTAGGGGCACCTTTACTATCACCTGCTGGGAATACAGCTTGTGAATTGCCTCTAACACTGCCTCCCTGCCTGAGGGAGTTGTTGGCAAGGCAGATTTGAGGAAACGGCGGGGGGGGAGACGTCTCAAATTCCAGCTTGTACCCCTGAGATACTACTTGAAAGATCCAGGGATCCACCCGTGAGCGAGCCCACTGATCGCTGAAATTTTTGAGACGGGCCCCCACCGTACCTGGCTCCGCCTGTGGAGCCCCAGCCTCATGCTCAGGACTTAGAGGAAGCGGGGGAGGACTTTTGCTCCTGGGAACTGGCTGTATGCTGCAGCTTTTTCCCTCTACCTCTGCCTCTGGGCAGAAAGGACGCGCCTTTAACCCGATTGCCCTTATTGGGCCGAAAGGACTGTACCTGATAATATGGTGCTTTCTTTGGCTGTGAGGGAACATGGGGTAAAAATGTAGACTTCCCAGCTGTTGCTATGGAAACGAGGTCCGAGAGACCATCCCCGAACAACTCCTCACCCTTATAAGGCAAAACTTCCATGTGCCTTTTAGAATCTGCATCTCCTGTCCACTGCCGAGTCCATAACCCTCTCCTGGCAGAAATGGACATTGCACTTATTTTAGATGCCAGCCGGCAAACATCCCTCTGTGCATCCCTCATGTATAAGAGTGCATCTTTAATATGCTCTACGGTTAGCAATATAGTGTCCCTGTCTAGGGTATCAATATTTTCCGACAGGGAATCTGACCACGCAGCTGCAGCACTGCACATCCATGCTGAAGCAATAGCTGGTCTCAGTATAACACCTGTGTGTGTATATATAGACTTCAGGATAGCCTCCTGCTTTCTAACAGCAGATTCCTTCAGGGCGGCCGTATCCGGAGACGGTAGTGCCACCTTCTTTGACAAGCGTGTGAGCGCTTTATCCACCCTAGGGGATGTTTCCCAACGTGACCTATCCTCTGGCGGGAAAGGGTGCGCCATTAGTAACCTCTTAGAAATTACCAGTTTCTTATCGGGGGAAGCCCACGCTTCTTCACACACTTCATTTAATTCCTCAGATGGAGGAAAAACAACTGGTAGTTTTTTCTCTCCAAACATAATACCCTTTTTTGTGGTACCCGGGGTAACATCAGAAATATGCAACACATTTTTCATTGCCTCAATCATATAACTTGTGGCCCTATTGGAAGATACATTAGTCTCATCGTCGTCGACACTGGAGTCAGTATCCGTGTCGACATCTGTGTCTGCCATCTGAGGTAGCGGGCGTTTTAGAGCCCCTGATGGCTTTTGAGACGCCTGGGCAGGCACAGGCTGAGAAGCCGGCTGTCCCATATTTGGTATGTCGTCAAACCTTTTATGCTAGGAGTCGACACTGTCGCGTAATTCCTTCCACAGAACCATCCACTCAGGTGTCGACCCCGCAGGGGGTGACATCACATTTACCGGCATTTGCTCCGCCTCCACATAAGCCTCCTCATCAAACATGTTGACACAGCCGTACCGACACACCGCATACACACAGGGAATGCTCTGACAGAGGACAGGACCCCACAAAGCCCTTTGGGGAGACAGAGAGAGAGTATGCCAGCACACACCAGAGTGCTATATAAAACAGGGATCCCACTATAAATGAGTGTTTTTTCCCTTATAGCTGCTTATATTATATATATACTGCGCCTAAATTTAGTGCCCCTCCTCTCTTTTTTAGCCTTATGTAGCTTGACACTGCAGGGGAGAGCCAGGGAGCGTCCTTCCAGCGGAGCTGTGAGGGAAAAATGGCGCCAGTGTGCTGAGGGAGATAGCCCCGCCCCTTTTCCAGCGGACTTCTCCCCCTTTTTCTGGAATTCTGGCAGGGGTATTTTTACACCTATATAGCCTTCCTGACTATATATGGTGTAGATTTGCCAGCCAAGGTGTATTATATTGCCCTCAGGGCGCCCCCCCCCACAGCGCCCTGCACCCATCAGTGACCGGAGTGTGAGGTGTGCATGAGGAGCAATGGCGCACAGCTGCAGTGCTGTGCGCTACCTTGTTGAAGACAGAAGTCTTCTGCCGCCGATTTTCCGGAACACTTCTTGCTTCTGGCTCTGTAAGGGGGCCGGCGGCGCGGCTCCGGGACCGAACAGCGAGGTCGGGTCCTGTGGTCGATCCCTCTGGAGCTAATGGTGTCCAGTAGCCTAAGAAGCCCAAGCTACCACCAGTTAGGTAGGTTCGCTTCTTCTCCCCTTAGTCCCTCGCTGCAGTGAGTCTGTTGCCAGCAGATCTCACTGTAAAAAAACAAACCTAAATATACTTTCTCTCTAGGAGCTCAGGAGAGCCCCTAGTGTGCATCCAGCTCAGCCGGGCACAAGATTCTAACTGAAGTCTGGAGGAGGGTCATAGTGGGAGGAGCCAGTGCACACCAGTAGTCTTAAGCTTTCTTTTAGTTGTGCCCAGTCTCCTGTGGAGCCGCTATTCCCCATGGTCCTTACGGAGTCCCAGCATCCACTTAGGACGTCAGAGAAAGGCCATTAACCAAATTACACCAATGTACATCTTTTTTCGCTTATCTCAAAATATCTCCCAAACCGACCTCTCCGCTCTTCACAAGATCTATGTCTTTCATCCACACTCATAACTCGCTCCCATGCACGATTGCAGGACTTTCTTCTGGCTGCACCCACTCTGTGGAATGCCCTACCACACACAATAAGACTCTCCCCTAGTCTCCAAACCTGCAGGCGTTCTCTGAAAACTCACCTCTTCAGGCTAGATTATCACATTCCAGAACCGCTCACTCAACCTTCATAAACTTTCCTATGCAATTGAGGGGGTAATTCAGATCTGATGGCTGGGCAGCATTTTTTGCAGACCTGCGATCAGATAGTTGCCGCCTACAGGGGGAGTGTATTTTTGCTGTGCAAGTGTGCGTTCCTATGTGTAGCAGAGCTGCTCGAAATCAGTTTGTGCAGTCTCTGCGCAGCCCAGGACTTACTCTTCCAGTGCGATTGAATCCTGCTGATCATTGCCGAAGCTGACGTCAGACCCCCTTCCTGAAAATGCTTGAGCCCGCCTGTGTTTTTCCGGACACTCCCTGAAAATGGTCAGTTGCCACCCACAAACGACCTCTTCCTGTGAATCACCTTGCGAACGCCTGTGCGAATGGATGCTTTGCAACATCCCGTCTCTGACCGCCATAGCCATCTGACGTGCCTGCGCATTGCGGCTCAGACGCATGTGCAGTTCGGATCTGATCGCCCGCTGTGCGAAAACGCACAGCAGCGATCAGATCTGAATGCCCCCTATATCCCCACTGTACAGTCCACACATATCCTCCACATATTTTCTCGTTCTTCACTTTCCATTCCTCCTGACTAGGAAGGCCAATCCCGGGATCGGCGGGATCCTGGAATTTGGGCCCAAAAATGCCGGGATTTGAATCCCGGGATTGGAGCATCCAATCCTGGGATACAAGGGATTACATTGCGCATGTGTGGGTCAGTGGGTGTGTAAGTAATACTACTTACTATTAGGCGGGCGGCAGCCATAGACAAACGCTGAACCTGGCGGCACTTCAAATGTGGTGCCGGCCGTCAGCCAATCAGAGCTGGCGGACCGGCAGCCAATCAGGGAAGCTGCCGCAGCAGCGGCAGCCAATCCGGAGCGATTGCTGCGGCCGCTTCCCTGATTGGCTGTCGGTCCGCCAGCTCTGGTTGGCTGGCGGTCGGCGCTTCATTTGAAATGCCGCCGCGTTCAGTGTGTCCATGGCTGCCGCCCACCTAATAGTAAGTGGTATTACTTACACCCACCCTCCCTCCGTGCAGTGCTAACAGCCTCCCTCCTGTGCCGCTACCAACCCTCCCCGCTACCTACATCCTCCCGCCCAGCTACCTACACCCTCCCGCACCGCTACCTACACCCTCCCTCCCTCCCGCACCGCTACCTACCCTCCAGCGCTGCTCCCTACACCCTTTTTCACTGATCCCTACTGCAATCCCGGGATCCCGGGAATTCCGGGATCGAGCGTTTTTCAATCCCGAATCCCGGGATTGGCCTCCCTACTCCTGACCCAGGTTCATCATTGCTGTGATATCAGGTGGACAGCTATGCAATAGATAGTGACTATCCTTGTGTATCAATGCCTATTTCCCTATAGATTGTAAGCTTGCGAGCAGGGCCTTCCTACCTGTATGACTATTTGTTTTCTTGTGTCCAATTGTAAAGCGTAACGGAATTTGCTGTGCTATATAAGAAACTGTTAATAAAGAAATAAATAAATATAGTAGTCATTGTAAAATAACAGATTGTTGTCTCTATACAGAAGAAGCTCAGGAAGACTGTCATGAATGAAGGCAAAAATATCACCAGACAGGTGTAACTGTTGTATAAGGCTCTTGTAAAGCCACGGTGGCTGATTGCAGGACACAATTGTATGTTTAAGCATAATAATGTCAGTCACGAAATGTCAGCTCATAATGCTGACCTGCTATCCCTGACGTGTGCTTGTTTACCAAGGGTGGTCTCACCTCGTCAATGATTTCCTATGTATTTCACCTTTATATAGTTACTGGGACAGGTATTTTTACTTTACAAACAGGTAAGGTCGTCTCATAAAGAGGAAAGCAGCCCTTCTCATTAGCACCCAGTCAGCCCTGACACCAGCACTGAATGCACAGTAGTGAGTGGAGCATCTGCAAAAACGACGACAGTGAATTTAATATGCACCATAAAAAGGCTGCTGCTATATCATCATCATCATCAGCAGCAGCAGCTCCTCTGCCGCCTGACTCCCCCGGACCCCAGCACCGGGCACTGGCAGCCAGTGCCAGGCGGCAGCCCGTGTCTCTCCGCATTATCGCTGTCATTGCTCCTGTGTACACACACTGCTGTGTCAGCGATCTATTTCTCCAGTGTCCATGGCTCATGCTGCAATGCATTAGGGTGAGGGTGTCTGTGGTCCCCGCCTGATGGGTAATACTCCTACATAAGCCGGCATGGACGTGGGCAGAGTAATGCAGAGAGGTGTATATAGCCCTGTGTAGGGATCTGGGCTGTCTCTCAGCCATCAGGAGCAGTGTGCGGTGCTGCAGCAGTGATATCCCTCCTCCTCCTCCGCCTCACTGAGGTGCTGGGCGGGGAGGGCTGTGTGTACACTATGTGACAGGCGGAGGTGAGGAGGCTGCAGACACACCGTGCAGCACACAGCGGCATCGTGCACAGGCGCTGCCCCACGGCTCTGCTGGAACATGCCGCCCCCGGCCCGCAGCACGGCAGCAGTATGACTGTAGGGCAGGTGGGGAGGAGGAGGAAGATGCAGCCAACCTCAGACAGCAGTATCGGGGTCTCCCCCGCCGGACCTGCGCTTCCCACCCTCAGCCGGAGCCGCAGCGTCCGGGAGCAGCAAGCGCAGCTGAAGCATAAGCTGAGGGAGCTGCCGTCCCTGCTGCGGAGCGGCCTGACCCTGCGGAGAAGGAGTTCGGTCTATGGAGCCTCACCCTCGCTGTCAGAGACTGAGGAGACGACGGCTACCACTGCCAACAATGGTCCGGTGAGTGTCACCTGTCCGCAGCGAGAGACATGGGCGAGACCTACAGCACCTGCACCCGTGTCACCCACACTAGGGGCAGCGTGCCAGGGCACCCGGGTCACCACACTAGGGGCAGCGTGCCAGGGCACCCGGGTCACCACACTAGGGGCAGCGTGCCAGGGCACCTGGGTTATCACACTAGGGCAGCGTGCCAGGGCACCCAGGTCATCTCACTAGGGCAGCGTGCCAGGGCAACCAGGTCATCACACTAGTGGCTGCATGCCATGGCACCTGGGTTGTCTCACTTGGGATAGCGTGCCAGGGCACCTGGGTCATCTTACATGGGGCAGCGTGTCAGGGCACTCGGTTCATTCAAACTGACGCAGCATGCCTGGGCACCTGGATCATTCACAGTAGCGGCAGCATTCCAAGGCACTTGGGTCATTCAAACTAGGAGCAGCATGCCAGGGAACCCGGGTCATCCGAACTAGAAGCAGCATGCCAGGACACCTGGGTAATTCAAATTAGGGGCAGCATGTCAGTGCACCCAGGTCATTTACAAACAGGAATCATGCTAGGGCACCCAGGTCATTGCAACTAAGGGCCGCATACCAATTCACCCAGGTCATACAATCAGGTGGCAAGTGCAACATGTTAGTGCAACAAGGTAATGGGGGGGGGGGAGGGGGTGTTCTTGCACTGCACACCATAATTACAAACATAATGAGAGGTGCTATCATGCTGAGACATGTAGTTCCACACAAAAAGAGAAAATAATGCAGATGCACACTCTATAGATTACCAAAGCACTGTTAATCAGAATTATTATAATGAACTCTGCAATCTAACATAGAGCAAAATCGATATGATTAGCATACTTTCCCCCCCAAATATGGGCCTACCAACAGCATCCAGGTGACCTCACCTGGTGGGTCCCTAACACTAAGGTTCAAGTCCAAGGTGCGGGACCCCACCAAGTCAGCAAAGGCCAGCCACCCCAAGGCACCACACTAGTGAGAGACTAAAGTGTTAGTAAGTGTTAATTACAAAGAAGGGGTAATTAACACTAGGGGCACATCGCGGAGCGCATGGGTAATTTACACTAGAAGCAACATGGGAGGGCACCCTGGCCATACACACTGCATTAGCATGCCAGTGCACCTGGGTAATTCACAAAGAGGCAGCATGCCAGGGCACCCAAGTCATTGGTACTAGGGGTAAATTGCCAGTGCACCCTTGTCTTACAAGCTAGGGCAGCATGCCAGTGCACCTTGGTCTTACAGTAGGGGCAGTTTGCCAGTGTACCCACACACTAGGGGCAGCATGCCAGTGCACCCCAGTCATGTACAGTAGGGGCAGCATGCCAGATACCCAGGTCTTAACACACAATCAGAAACATGCTAGTAGTACCAGCACACCTTGGTCATTCATACTAGGGACAACATGCCAGCTCACCTGGGTCATTCATACTAGGGACAACATACCAGCTCACCTGGGTCATTCATACTAGGAACAACATGCCAGCTCACCTGGGTCATTCATACTAGGGGCAACATGCCAGCTCACCTGGGTCATTCATACTAGGGACAACATGCCAGCTCACCTGTGTCATTCATACTAGGGTCAACATGCCAGCTCACCTGGGTCATTCATACTAGGGACAACATGCCAGTTCACCTGGGTCATTCATACTAGGGGCAACATGCCAGTTCACCTGGGTCATTCATACTAGGGACAACATGCCAGTTCACCTGGGTCATTCATACTAGGGACAACATGCCAGTTCACCTGGGTCATTCATACTAGGGACAACATACCAGTTCACCTGGGTCATTCATACTAGGGGCAACATGCCAGTTCACCTGGGTCATTCACACTAGGGGCAACATGCCAGTTCACCTGGGTCATTCATACTAGGGGCAACATGCCAGTTCACATGGGTCATTCATACTAGGGGCAACATGCCAGCTCACCTGGGTCATTCACACTAGGGACAACATGCCAGTTCACCTGGGTCATTCACACTAGGGACAACATGCCAGTTCACATGGGTCATTCATACTAGGGGCAACATGCCAGCTCACCTGGATCATTCACACTAGGGACAACATGCCAGTTCACCTGGGTCATTCATACTAGGGACAACATGCCAGCGCACTCAGTTTATTCACACTATGTTCAATATGCCAGTACAGCAGGTTAGGGATGGACATCAGAAGCCCATCATCAAATGATGGCTGGGCTTCCGCTATCGAATCTTTCAATACGATGGTAACTTACCATCACATCAAAAGAATTTGATAGAAGAAAAAAAATCATATGATTATTGCATGCGCCAAAAAGTCCTGTTTGCGCATGCGCAACCCTCTGCAGTATGGTGGCCGGGGATGGGACTTGGTGCAGGAATATTGCTACACCATCAGATGTTTGCCCGGCAAACATCGGAACACCACCATCAAATAATAAAACCACTACCATCACAATGAAAATATCGATGGTTACAAACCATCGCAATGTGATGTCCATCCCTACACCAGGCAATTCGCACTACAGGTAACATGCCTTCATGTGGTTAATTTAGACTAGAGGCAACATGAGCGTGCACCTGGTTCCTCTACACTAGGTGCATGGTCCATCTACCTAGTAGTATGCCAGTGCACATAGATCATTGACATCATGAACAGCATCCCAATGTACTGTACTTATTTCATGCTGATTGCTCCTAGTTCACATATCGTGAGCGACACGCCAGAGCACCAAGTTATCATGCCATTTCTCCCACTGGCATACACCAGAGAGATAATGTGCTGCTGTATCTGATGTTGGGACGCTGCACCCTGTCATCTACATTACTTAAATACCAGTGTGCCATTCATTTAGATTAGTAATATGCCAGGGGATCAGTTCAGTGACACTAGCAATGTGCACAATTCTTCATATTCACATATACCGGCACATGTTACTGTAACCACTTTAGTTTTACTAGTGATGCCCCACCGTGGCCAGTGCTCTGCCAATAGCAGGGTGCCCCAATGCCTAATTTAATGAATTGTATCCATGAGACCTAGTCACTTACTCCCATTATGCACACGTGCCATTGTTTCTAACCCATTTCTCTTCAGCCGTACCTTGCTATAGAATCCCACTGCACAAACACAGTGATCTTTCCGCATTGTCTTTGCCCCCAACCATTCTCTGATATGACCGCAGCTAGAGCTGATCATACTGTACTTGCAACTTCTACATGGTTACTACTATATGGTCCTTTACTAATTGCATTATACTAAGCCATACATTCATTTCTTTTCTTTTTTTCTTAATCCGGCAAAAGACGTGGATCTAACCCGATGTTTAACATAAAAATAAAAATTTGCTGTTGGAATCTACATGAGATTGTATTGAATTTTGTTTTAACTTGACTTATTTCTTGTATACGGAGCTAACTTTATGGGTTTTTGAATGTGTATACTTGTAGCAGATACAGATTTTCCAATTTTTTTTCCATTTATGATTCATTTTCTCTTCTTTACGTTCATTGACCTCACAATTTTCATAATAAGTTACCTTCTGGTGTGCTTGTTACTTTATCTGGCCATAGTAGGAGTTTCCCCATAGATTTCTTAGGGATTGTCCCTTGAGCAGTAATTTGAGTTGACTCTAGCTAATGCTATCCCAAAGGAATGATGATATATTACCTTATGGTGATACAAGTAGTTTAACTGTGATGATAAACTGGTAACTATACCAGCAAGATGACACATTCTCCTGAAATATTGTTGCAGGAGTATTTTTAACCGTTTGTAGTGTGTACATAATCTTTAGTCGAAAGTTTATATAAAAAAAAATGTACATGTTACTACAACTGTAACAAAAGCGAAGTAAAGCGTTCCCCCCACTAATATATAAGGGACCTAGAGCTGAGAAACATATTTTCTATTTTGCAGTACGGGGTGACGTTGCTGTGCCTTTTGTATTTTGTTGAGACTGTTTTATTTGCTAAGCCTGTTATTTATGAGTGTGGTCATTGGGCTCAAGATGTGCCTCCATATTATGTGGCAGATTCCGTGTCCCTGATTTATATACTGATTGCCCAGCGCAAGAAGCTGATGTACATTTGTGATACAACTAAATTCTGTTAGTAGACTGGATGCTTTTTTTTACACGACATCACATGGACGCTGGAAAATTAGTTTTATTGCTGTATGATTAGATTTTCCTGGCGGAATGTGGCCATTCCTAAGTGGTACAGGATTGGCGCAATGACGCACTGCACTGTGGGCCTAATTCAGAATGGATCGAAGATGTGTGAATAATTGCACAGCTACGATCCATTACACTGACATGCGGGGGGATGCCCGGCACAGGGCACGTCTGTCCTGCACGCTGGGTCCTGCCACCCGCAAACATGCAAAAGCATTGCACTGCGGCGATGCTTTCACATGTTTAGGTTAGCCCTCTGCGTACGCAGCCTAGCTGCGAAGGCAGGCGGCTACCCGTCATGTTTTGGGTCGCAGCGGCTGCGTGTGACGTCACGCAGCTTCTGCGGCCCGTCCCGCAAATGGTCTGGACACGTCTGCGTTGTCTGGACTGCGCCCCCTCCCACCCCGTGAGCGCCTCTGCCTGTCAATCAGTTAGAGGTGATCCCACAAGTGTCGCATCTCACTGTGTGCACGCGCAATGCGGCTGCTGCACGTACGCACACTTCACAGGGCTTCAGCATGCGAATGCAATCGTACCTGCGTTCCGTGCTGAATTAGGCCCTGTAAGCTGAATTCAGAGAGTTTCATTTTACGTGAAGGGGTTTCCGGCTAGGGATCTTGTACTTATATGAAAGCATTCTTATTGCTTGTTGGGCACTCTGGCACTTTACAGATATATAAGTTATCCTAAACTAGGAAGTGTCAGATACTTATACGTTGGTAAACATCATGCTCCTGTAAATGCGGTAAAGCGATATGTTGTTTCGTGTGGCTGGAAATTGCAGTGGGGTGTGCAGCATTTATATTGCCTGGTAATGTTCTGTCTGTGCGGAGTACATCAAATGTTACTTTCATTGCCCAAAAGGACCTCTTGTTGATGCTTGCATTTTCCATGGTAAGCTGTTCTGGGTGGTGCTCACATGGCGTTTACTTTAGTGTTGATTTATTTACAGAAAGTGTCTGTCATTATATGAAGCTGGTAATGAGACTGATCATTTGTTCAGTACTATTAGGAATCACATTAGCACGGATTAGCATCATTGAAGCCTTCATTCAATTTCTTTCTTCAGGTTTGGTGGATAAACCTACAATTTTTATATCATTAGGATAAGTGGAGACACAACAAGCTCCGCAGTACAGCGTGGGTATGCAATATGTATTATAAAGCATGCATCAGTAGATAATGAGTCAGGTTCCTATCACACTGTCTGTGATGTGTATTATTCATCAGTGCTTGTCTGGCTACACATCCTTGCACAGATCACTAGTCTGGTCTCTGTGGATCCACTGGTGTGTGCTGGGCCTGCCTCGAAGTTCTGTCGAAGCATTTCCATCACCCTAATTACATAATGAGGATTCCATTTTCTGTGATGTGCACCATGTGTGCCAATTCCCTTACACCCCACAGAGGCGTGTAGGAAAATGAGTGATGTTATGCTGCTGTATTCTCAGGGAAGTGCACAGCGCACAGGTGCAGCATATTGCCATGACGCAAATTCCCTTATTAGTATTTGGCTGCTGAACAGTTAGGACAGTATTTCTCACATCCGGTCCTCACAGTCCAGGTACTAAGTATGGGCCTGATTCAGAGCTGATCGCTATGGCTGCGGCTGCACTGAAGGCCGAGTTTTAGCCGTCTGCGCAAGCACAATGACCGGAGTGCGCGGGCTAGCATGATGCGATTGCATCCCAGAAAGATTCGATCGCATCATGATTGACAGGTGATGGGCGTCTGGGGGCGGTGATGCAGTGTGTTGGGTGGGGGAGGGCAAGCAACGCAGGCGTGTCATGGCCGTTTTCGGGGCAGGCCATTTATTTTGTCTGCGTTTCCTGCCATAGGAAACATGGCGCCGGACTGCCTGCGTACGCAGCCATGCTCACCAGGCAGGGGGTCTGCCTCTATTTGATGTGATCACAATTGAATTGCGATCACATTGCCTTGCCCTGTGCCGGGTGGCCCCCAGCATGTGAGTAGTGTGATCGCAGTTTTTGCTAATCTATAGATTGTAAGCTTGCGAGCAGGGCCTTCCTACCTCTATGCCTGTCTGTTTTTACCCAGTTTTGTTCTATTACTGTTGTTCTAATTGTAAAGCGTAACAGAATATGCTGCGCTATATAAGAAACTGTTAATAAATAAATAATAATTTAGCAAAAACTGTGCTCAACTCTGAATAACCCCTTATATCCATACATGAGCTCAGGAGGAATAATTATGACCTCAATTTGATTTACCCACCTTTGCTGAAGCAGGGATATCCTTAATGTGTGCTCTGTAAGGGGGCCACGAGGACTGAGTTTAGGATACCCTGAGTTAGAACAAAGACACACTGGCAAATTGAACTTGTGGTTCTGCTGTGCTTGACAAGAGTGAATATTGCATAGTTTCCACCATTTTCCCAGGCAATACTGGGACTAGGGTGACCAATCCCGGGATCGGGATTGGCGGGATCCCGGGATTTAGGCTAAAAATCGTTCATGATTCAATCCCCGGGATTGGAAGCTCCAATCCCAGGGATTGCGGGATCAGACGGCCCTTTAATGCCGGGCAGTGTTTAGCATCCTCAGGACGCTCAACGCTGCCCGGTTCCCCGTGCACAGCGCAGTGTTACCTCTGACTCCGAGGTCACGCTGCGCAGTCACCAGCCCGTCACCCGCCGATGAGCCCGATGGAAAGGCGGCCGTCACTCACTGCCTCCTCCCGGCTCCCTCTGCAGTCACCAGCCCGTCACCCGCCACCGAGTGTGAATGAAGTTTTCCACCCCCTCCCCTGCAGTTTGGTGAGTTATGTCTGCGGGGCGGGGTTTGGGGGACGGGTGGACTCAGAGTAAAAAAGCCGATACCCGGGATTGAAAAAATGGCCCTGGATTGGCCACCCTAACTGGGACAAAATAAGCATGGGCCGACCTGTTGAACACATGCGAGATTTACACAAAACACACTGCAATCCACATAATTACACCACTTTCCAGCCAAACCCAACCTTTTCCCATAAGCCCCACTACCATTTTCTCTAACGTCCTAGTGGATGCTGGGGACTCCGAAAGGACCATGGGGAATAGCGGCTCCGCAGGAGACTGGGCACAAAAGTAAAAAGCTTTAGGACTACCTGGTGTGCACTGGCTCCTCCCCCTATGACCCTCCTCCAAGCCTCAGTTAGATTTTTGTGCCCGAACGAGACGGGTGCAGGCTAAGGGCTCTCCTGAGCTGCTTAGTGGAAAAGTTTAAAGTAGGTTTTTTATTTTCAGTGAGACCTGCTGGCAACAGGCTCACTGCATCGAGGGACTAAGGGGAGAGAAGCGAACTCACCTGCGTGCAGAGTGGATTGGGCTTCTTAGGCTACTGGACATTAGCTCCAGAGGGACGATCACAGGCCCAGCCATGGATGGGTCCCGGAGCCGCGCCGCCGGCCCCCTTACAGAACCAGAAGACTGAAGAGGTCCGGAAAATCGGCGGCAGGAGACGTCCTGTCTTCTATAAGGTAGCGCACAGCACCGCAGCTGTGCGCCATTGCTGTCATGCACACTTCACACTCCGGTCACTGAGGGTGCAGGGCGCTGGGGGGGGCGCCCTGAGACGCAATAAAACACCTTTTTGTTGGCAAAAAATACATCACATATAGCTCCTGGGCTATATGGATGCATTTAACCCCTGCCAAATTTCCATAGAAAAGCGGGAGAAAGGCCGCCGTGAAGGGGGCGGAGCCTATCTCCTCAGCACACTGGCGCCATTTTTCCTCACAGCTCCGTTGGAGGAAGGCTCCCTGACTCTCCCCTGCAGTCCTGCACTACAGAAACAGGGTAAAACAAAGAGAGGGGGGCACTAAATTGGCATAGAAATGTATACAGCAGCTATATTAGGGAAAAACACTTATATAAGGTTATCCCTGTATATATATATAGCGCTCTGGTGTGTGCTGGCAAACTCTCCCTCTGTCTCCCCAAAGGGCTAGTGGGGTCCTGTCCTCTATCAGAGCATTCCCTGTGTGTGTGCTGTGTGTCGGTACGTTGTGTCGACATGTATGAGGAGGAAAATGGTGTGGAGGCGGAGCAATTGCCTGTGTTAGTGATGTCACCCCCTAGGGAGTCGACACCTGACTGGATGGTCTTATGGAAAGATTTACGTGATAGTGTCAGCACTTTACAAAAGACTGTTGACGACATGAGACAGCCGGCAAATCAGTTAATACCTGTACAGGCGTCTCAAACACCGTCAGGGGCTATAAAGCGCCCGTTACCTCAGGTCGATACAGACACAGACACGGACACTGACTCCAGTGTCGACGGTGAGGAAACAAACGTATTTTCCAGTAGGGCCACACGTTACATGATCACGGCAATGAAGGAGGTTTTGAACATTTCTGATACTACAAGTATTACAAAAAAGGGTATTATGTGGGGTGTGAAAAAACTACCCGTAGTTTTTCCCGAATCAGATGAATTGAATGAGGTGTGTGATGAAGCGTGGGTTTCCCCCGATAAGAAACTACTAATTTCTAAAAAAATTATTGGCATTATACCCTTTCCCGCCAGAGGTTAGGGCGCGTTGGGAAACCCCCTAGAGTGGATAAGGCGCTCACACGCTTATCAAAACAAGTGGCGTTACCGTCTCCTGATACGGCCGCCCTAAAGGAACCAGCTGATAGAAAGCTGGAAAATATCCTTAAGAGTATATACACACATACTGGTATTATATTACGACCAGCAATCGCCTCAGCCTGGATGTGCAGTGCTGGGGTGGCTTGGTCGGATTCCCTGACTGAAAATATTGATACCCTGGACAGGGACAATATATTATTGACTATAGAGCATTTAAAGGATGCATTCCTATATATGCGAGATGCACAGAGAGACATTTGCACTCTGGCATCAAGAGTAAGTGCGATGTCCATTTCTGCCAGAAGAGGATTATGGACGCGACAGTGGTCAGGGGATGCGGATTCCAAACGGCATATGGAAGTATTGCCGTATAAAGGGGAGGAGTTATTTGGGGGCGGTCTATCGGACCTGGTGGCCACGGCAACGGCTGGAAAATCCACCTTTTTACCCCAAGTCACCTCGCAGCAGAAAAAGATACCGTCTTTTCAGGCTCAGTCCTTTCGTCCCCATAAGGGCAAGCGGGCAAAAGGCCACTCATATCTGCCCCGGGGCAGAGGAAGGGGAAAAAGACTGCAACAGAACAGACAGCATCTTCCCACGAACAGAAGCCCTCCCCCGCTTCTGCCAAGTCCTCAGCATGACGCTGGGGCCTTACAAGCGGACTCAGGCACGGTGGGGGCCCGTCTCAAGATTTTCAGCGCGCAGTGGGCTCACTCGCAAGTGGACCCCTGGATCCTGCAGGTAGTATCTCAGGGGTACAAATTGGAATTCGAGACGTCTCCCCCTCGCCGGTTCCTGAAGTCTGCTTTACCAACGTCTACCCCCGACAGGGAGGCGGTATTGGAAGCCATTCACAAGCTGTATTCCCAGCAAGTGATAATCAAGGTACCCCTCCTACAACAGGGAAAGGGGTATTACTCCACGCTGTTTGTGGTACCGAAGCCGGACGGCTCGGTGAGACCCATTTTAAATCTGAAAGCCTTGAACACTTACATAAAAAGGTTCAAGTTCAAGATGGAGTCACTCAGAGCAGTGATAGCGAACCTGGAAGAAGGGGACTACATGGTGTCTCTGGACATCAAGGATGCTTACCTCCATGTCCCAATTTGCCCTTCTCACCAAGGGTACCTCAGGTTTGTGGTACAGAACTGTCACTATCAGTTTCAGACGCTGCCGTTTGGATTGTCCACGGCACCCCGGGTCTTTACCAAGGTAATGGCCGAAATGATGATTCTTCTTCGAAGAAAAGGCGTCTTAATTATCCCTTACTTGGACGATCTCCTGATAAGGGCAAGGTCCAGAGAACAGTTAGAGGTCGGAGTAGCACTATCTCAAATAGTACTACGACAGCACGGATGGATTCTAAATATTCCAAAATCGCAGCTGATTCCGACGACACGTCTGCTGTTCCTAGGGATGATTCTGGACACAGTACAAAAGGTGTTTCTCCCGGAAGAGAAAGCCAAGGAGTTATCCGACCTAGTCAGGAAGCTCCTAAGACCAGGCCAGGTGTCAGTGCATCAGTGCACAAGGGTCCTGGGAAAGATGGTGGCTTCTTACGAAGCGATTCCATTCGGCAGATTCCACACAAGAACTTTTCAGTGGGATCTGCTAGACAAATGGTCTGGATCGCATCTTCAAATGCATCAGCGGATAACCCTGTCTCCAAGGACAAGGGTGTCTCTCCTGTGGTGGTTACAGAGTGCTCATCTCCTAGAGGGCCGCAGATTCGGCATTCAGGATTGGGTCCTGGTGACCACGGATGCCAGCCTGAGAGGCTGGGGAGCAGTCACACAGGGAAAAAATTTCCAGGGCTTGTGGTCAAGCATGGAAACGTCACTTCACATAAATATCCTGGAACTAAGGGCCATTTACAATGCTCTAAGTCAGGCAAGGCCTCTGCTTCAGGGTCAGCCAGTATTGATCCAGTCGGACAACATCACGGCAGTCGCCCACGTAAACAGACAGGGCGGCACAAGAAGCAGGAGGGCAATGACGGAAGTGGCAAGGATTCTTCGCTGGGCGGAAAATCATATGATAGCACTGTCAGCAGTGTTCATTCCGGGAGTGGACAACTGGGAAGCAGACTTCCTCAGCAGACACGATCTCCACCCGGGGGAGTGGGGACTTCACCCAGAAGTCTTCCACATGATTGTAAACCGTTGGGAAAAACCAAAGGTGGACATGATGGCGTCTCGCCTCAACAAAAAACTGGACAGATATTGCTCCAGGTCAAGGGACCCTCAGGCAATAGCTGTGGACGCTCTGGTAACACCGTGGGTGTACCGGTCAGTGTATGTGTTCCCTCCTCTTCCTCTCATACCAAAAGTACTGAGAATCATAAGAAGGAGAGGAGTAAAGACTATACTCGTGGCTCCGGATTGGCCAAGAAGGACTTGGTACCCGGAAATTCAAGAGATGCTCACGGAAGAACCGTGGCCTCTACCTCTAAGACAGGACCTGCTCCAGCAGGGACCATGTCTGTTCCAAGACTTACTGCGGCTGCGTTTGACGGCATGGCGGTTGAACGCCGGATCCTGAAGGAAAAAGGCATTCCGGATGAAGTTATCCCTACCCTGATCAAAGCCAGGAAGGATGTAACCGTACAACATTATCACCGTATTTGGCGTAAATATGTTGCGTGGTGCGAGGCCAGGAAGGCCCCTACAGAGGAATTTCAACTGGGTCGATTCCTGCATTTCCTGCAAACAGGACTGTCTATGGGCCTCAAATTAGGGTCCATTAAGGTTCAAATTTCGGCCCTGTCGATATTCTTCCAAAAAGAACTAGCTTCTGTTCCTGAAGTTCAGACGTTTGTCAAGGGAGTACTGCATATACAGCCTCCTTTTGTGCCTCCAGTGGCACCTTGGGATCTCAATGTAGTTTTGGGATTCCTAAAATCACATTGGTTTGAACCACTCACCACTGTGGACTTGAAATATCTCACATGGAAAGTGGTGATGCTGTTAGCCCTGGCTTCAGCCAGGCGTGTATCAGAATTGGCGGCTTTATCCTATAAAAGCCCGTACCTAATTTTTCATACGGACAGGGCAGAATTGAGGACTCGTCCTCAATTTCTACCTAAGGTGGTTTCAGCATTTCACTTAAACCAACCTATTGTGGTGCCTGCGGCTACTAGGGACTTGGAGGATTCCAAGTTGCTGGACGTAGTCAGGGCCCTGAAAATATATGTTTCCAGGACGGCTGGAGTCAGAAAATCTGACTCGCTGTTTATCCTGTATGCACCCAACAAGCTGGGTGCTCCTGCTTCTAAGCAGACGATTGCTCGTTGGATTTGTAGTACAATTCAGCTTGCACATTCTGTGGCAGGCCTGCCACAGCCAAAATCTGTAAAAGCCCATTCCACAAGGAAAGTGGGCTCATCTTGGGCGGCTGCCCGAGGGGTCTCGGCTTTACAACTTTGCCGAGCAGCTACTTGGTCAGGGGCAAACACGTTTGCTAAATTCTACAAATTTGATACCATGGCTGAGGAGGACCTGGAGTTCTCTCATTCGGTGCTGCAGAGTCATCCGCACTCTCCCGCCCGTTTGGGAGCTTTGGTATAATCCCCATGGTCCTTTCGGAGTCCCCACCATCCACTAGGACGTTAGAGAAAATAAGAATTTACTTACCGATAATTCTATTTCTCATAGTCCGTAGTGGATGCTGGGCGCCCATCCCAAGTGCGGATTGTCTGCATTACTTGTACATAGTTATTGTTACAAAAATCGGGTTTTTGTTGTTGTGAGCCATCTTTTCAGAGGCTCCTTCTGTTATCATACTGTTAACTGGGTTCAGATCACAAGTTGTACGGTGTGATTGGTGTGGCTGGTATGAGTCTTACCCGGGATTCAAGATCCTTCCTTATTGTGTACGCTCGTCCGGGCACAGTATCTTAACTGAGGCTTGGAGGAGGGTCATAGCGGAGGAGCCAGTGCACACCAGGTAGTCCTAAAGCTTTTTACTTTTGTGCCCAGTCTCCTGCGGAGCCGCTATTCCCCATGGTCCTTTCGGAGTCCCCAGCATCCACTACGGACTATGAGAAATAGAATTATCGGTAAGTAAATTCTTATTATATCCTTGATTCCTAAATAGAGTGTGGCAAACCCACTCCACGCTTTATGTCTTGTACACTAAGTGCGATGTGGTCAAGATGCCGTCTGTTGGGTTCATGGCTGTCGGATTGCTGACACCGGAATCACAACAGCTGTCAGGATGCCGACTCCGGAATTCCTACATGATCAGGAGACCGACGCCGGAATCTCGAGAGCCGACATCCCGTTCCTCTCATAGGGAATAATGATCCTTACAGTTTTTGAACTTTAGCCTTTCACACTGTCCAATAAGAAGGGAGAGTTTGACACAGTTTAGTTGGGCTCAGTACAATGATGTAATACAGCTGTAATGGTGATTAATAGTTAAGCAAGGCGGCACGCATATTGATGAAAGTTGGGCTGACTGTTGATCTATTTGTGTATGTAGGGTCACCGGCCATTTTGGAAACAGGAAGTACAAAAGAAACACTCCCTCTTCTTTTAGTTCAGTCAACTGGCCCATTCTCTGATACACTTGACATAAAATAGCATTTAGATTGCAAGAATTATGTGGCATTTTCATTCTTTGGCTGTATATAGGGACTTTTTAGTGAATAGGATAATGTGAGAAGTTCTTTGTAGAGTAATAATAATAATAATAATAATAATAGTTCTTTACCATCTGCTCCTGCTCACAAACAACTAACACATCATATCTAAAGGTGTGTACACATGGTGAGATCCTTGCTATGGCCGATTTTGACTATGATATTTCCCTTGAACTCCCCCAGAGCCCAGATAGTACAGATTTTGACTATCTGTGCTTTTGGTTTTGTCTATGTACGATTATGACTAAGTGCCAATTTTGACTATACTTTGTACTAGATAGAATACTAGATAGTCAAGATTGACTTGCCTGCACAGTCTGTCTAGCCTTACCATACCGACCTCTCGGGAGCGCACATCGGGATCGAATCGGTATCGCAAGTTGCCTAATACCATGAGATATGCACTAACTTTGCTTAAGATTTTGACTATATAGTCAGAATCTTACAGATTTATGTCACTGTGTGTACACGCTGCATATCTGACAAGTAATCAAGCTAAAATGAGTATTTAATTTCAGTCACATGAAATAAAATAAAGGAAGTAAAGATGTGTGATGGACCATGTGCGGCCCCGGAGAGTCCCGGCATTGTGCGGCTCATCTGGAGCAGCACGTGTGGGGATTCTCTCTCTGCGTTCTGCGGTAAAGGCATACTCGCCTTTCTTTCTGCTTTAACAATTCATGAAAAGCATTGCTGGTGCTGCAGACCTGCCCCCTCCCCTTCCCCCGCACACACACCTATTTTGGAGAAGCTGCCATGGATTATCTTCTGTGAAAGTCACAGTATTCTATCACTCCAGAGGTCACAAGTTTGCAGATCGAAGGAGCAGCAGCTGTAATTTTCTTTCTGCATAATGCAACTTGTAGTGACAAAATGATAAACAAGCCTGCGATGGACACTGGTAGCTGATATTAATATACGGAAAGTGTCCAATCAGAGGTACAGCAGTATGTGGCTATAAATCAGTAGCAAGGTCAGCACCCTTTCTCAAGCAAGCTGGAGCCATATCATACATAATACACGTTTTTGTGTGTGTGTGTGTGTATATATATATATATATATATATATATATATATGTGTGTATATATATATATATATATATAATGTGTGTGTATGTATATATATATATGTGTGTGTGTGTGTGTGTGTGTGTGTGTATATATATATATATATGGGTGTAGTACGGCTGACCGGCGGTCAGGAGACCGCCGGTCAGCTTACCGACGCCAGGATCCCGGCAGCATACCGACGCCGGGATCCCGGCGGGGAGGGGCGAGTGCAACAAGCCCCTTGTGGGCTCGCTGCGCTCGCCACGCTGCGGGCTCGGTGGCGACTTGCGGTCGCCACGGGTTCTATTCCCACTCTATGGGTGTCGTGGACACCCACGAGTGGGAATAGTCCCTGTTGGTCGGCATGCCGACCATCGGCATAGTGAGCGGTCGGGATGGTGGAGGAGGTCATGTGACTGTCGGTCTCCCGACCGCCGGTCACATGAATACCACCGTATATATGTGTGTATGTATGTGTGTGTGTATATGTGTGTGTATATATATATATATATATATATATATACACATACTATCTGGGGTACCCGGCGTTGCCTGGGATTTTAAGAATGTCTGTTTACAAAAATAAATGTAAATATTAAACACACAGTATAAATAACATTGTAGATAGCTGAATAACCGTGCTTCGCTGCAGGATGAGGATGGAAAATTAGAATGATAATTGTTCATTAATTTACATTGGTTGGAGATCTAGTATATAGGCATATCTTGCTTCCCTGACACACTTTGTGGAGTGGCCAGACCCCTTTGTGGTCCCCCAAGGGACACTGCTCTACCCACTATACAACTCTCAGTCTGTGGCTTCCTGCTGCCTCCATTCCCCTCCTCACATCATGTCAGTGCCCCTGTGAAATTATCGATTTTTTAATTACAGTTTCTTATATAGTGCAGCACATTATGTATCTCCTGATATACTATGTGCTGCTGGGGGACCGCGCTACTTCCACTATAGGACTCTCAGTGTGTGGGTTTGTGCTACCCCCATTCCCCTCATCACATCATGTCACTGCCCCTGTCACATGCAGCCCTGTCATCACTGACATATCATCATGTCCTGATATAGTCTGTGCTGCTGGCCCACCTCTAGGGGTGCTAGGGGTGTCTTCCTCACACAGTGCTTGTTCCCAGAGTGTAAGTCATTTGTGTAGCAAGTTTGGTGTAAATTGCTGCAGGCATTCCAGAGTTATGCTGTCTGCTGAAAAACTCTGTGCTGCTGCCTCACCCCTAGGGGTGTCTTACCCCCATAGTGTTTGTTCCCAGCTTGTAAGTCATATGTGTACCAAGTTTGTTGTAAATTGGTCCAGGCATTTGGGAGTTATGCTGTTTCCTGAAATTCTCTGTGCTGCTGTCCCACCCCTAGGGGTGCTAGGGGTGTCTAACCCCCACAGAGTTTGTTACCAGATTGTAAATCAGATGTGTACCAAGTTTGGTGTAAATTGCTCCAGGCCTTCCAGAGTTATGCTGTCTGCTGACATACTCTGTGCTGCAGTCCCACTCCTAGGGGTCCTAGGGGTGTCTTACCCCCACAGTGTTTGTTTCCAGATTGTAAGGCATATGTTTACCAATTTTTTAGTACATTGCTCCAGCAATTGCGGGGTTATGCTGTCTCCTGATATACTCTGTGCTGCTGTCCCCCCCTCCCCTAGGGGTGCTAGGGATTTCTAATTGTTTCAGTTGCCTCCATCGTGTTTTAATACGATCGTATGTAAAATTTCACAATCATAGCTTGTAAACTGTGGTTTTGTATAGAAAGACAAAAGGACGGATTTTCGCTTTTATATAGTAGAGAGATATATATACATATATATGTGTGTATATATATATATATATATATATATATATACATGTACTGCCCTGCAAGCAGTGGCACTCAGAGACTGGTTTCAGCAGTTAAACGAATACAGTGCAAACAAGTGTCTTTAATTCATTCCAACGTTTCAGGACCGCAGCGCCCCTTTTTCAAGGTGAGACAAGTGACAAATAACAAAACATACCTTTATACAGTGAAAGACCCGCGAACGGGAGGTGCACATCACTTCCGGCCCGGCCCCTTCATGTGAGACAGTGACATGTTACTAACCCGTAGCCACAGCAGTGCCGGCTTCCTGGTTACTGGTGTCCGCGTCGTAACGTTGGCAACAAGCGCTCCCCGGCAACAGGGCGCCGGAGAAGCCAGGTCCAGGGGCTATGTACATAAAAGATTTAAAAAAAAATTATTACAGTGTCGTGGTGCATAGTAAGTTCAACATAATGTAGAGACTGCAATATATATAGTTTGCATGCGACCTGCTACTACTGACGCCTGTCTGCCACTATAATAACACTGCATTAAATTCCCACAGATCATGGTGAGTGATCAATTTTGGTTTTAATCCCTTAGCAGCAGAGCAAGTGGGACTCGCCCATTACAATTGTGATGTGCCTGTAGAGGGTGCCCCACTCGCCCCTTAGCAGTCAAGAGTTACACAAGTCAACCAAGGTTCTAAACATTAAAAGTGATTAACTGATTGCAACATAAGTATTATTGATGTTGCTAATGAGTTAGAACTGTGAATCATGAACCTTCCCCATAATCCAACAAAACATTGTAGTTGACATTTTTATTACTGCCAGACATTCCTTTATAAATAAGCGCCTATTTTATATCTGTGTACAGAGCTTTGTACATACATTCTTGTAAAGTCAAATAGACTTGGTGGCTTATTTACTATTGGCCACCTTTTTGCTCCGTTAGGATGTACTGGAGTCAGAGATTGCCGGAGGTGCAGGATGCCGGCCGATCTCTGACTTTTTTTAAAGGGGCAATCACTTACCAGGCACGGTTTTGCCTTGTAAGTGTTTGCTTCTTTAAAAAAAGTCTGTGATTGGCTGGCATCCCGCACCTCTGGTGATCTCTGACTCCAGTACATTCCACCGCTAGTTTTTGGAGTGGCAATGTGTGTTATTTAAATCTCCCAAGGGGATCCGGTCTGAAGATTGACACTGTCTAGGTTGACAATATTTAGGTCGGCCACTATAGGTCGACAGTCACTAGGTCGACAAGGATGGAATGTCGACAGGGTTTCTAGGTTGATATGTGCTAGGTCGACATGTCAAAAGGTCGACATTACTTTTTCAAATTTTTTCTTTTTTTGAACTTTTTCATACTTAACGATCCACGTGGACTACGATTGGAACGGTAATCTGTACCGAGTGAATCGGTAGCGGAGCGAGGCACCTTGCCCAAAGCATGGCGAGGGGACACGGTGCACTAATTGGGGTTCCCGGTCACTCTACGAAGAAAACGACACAACCCCCCCAAAAAAACCTCATGTCGACCTTTTGACCTGTCGACCTAGCACATGTTGACCTAGAAACCCTGTCGACTTAGTGACTATCGACCTATAGTGGTCGATTTGATGATCCACACCCCTCCCAAGAACCATTGTGTTTGTGGGACAGTCCTGAGGGGGATGTAGCTAATATCCCGGCAGTCAGAATCCTGACTGTAAGTACTGGGGTTAAGGATAGGGTTAGGAACTAGGGGGAGGGTTAGGATTAGTTAGCTGGGGTCGGGGGTTAGGGGGAAGAGTTACAATACTCGCCAGGATCCGTCTGGATTATGAGCGTTGGGATGCCGCTGTTGGCATTCTGACCGTCAGGATGCAGTTGTTTGTCCAACTGTGGTGACATAATAATACTCATGCAATATAAAAGCTGGACCATAGTTGTCTCCTTTTCAAAAGGAGGGGCTGCTCACATTTACCACTTACTCAATCAATAATTATTAAGCCTGTAGGCCAAATTATACCGTAAGTAATGTGCGTGCAGTAAAAGTTCATTATGTAGTTGATCAATATTGAAAATAGGGACATGACTGCGGACAACCATTTGAAGGGACAGCTGGAAGTTTTGTCTCTGCACCCCCTGTGCTCTGCCTGCTACATATTATGGTTTAGGAAAGGGTGATTTGTGGAGTGTTATAAGGATAAGCTAATCATTGTGGACTGTGATCATGTGATGAAAAGTCCACACACCACACAATTTCCAGCAATTATTCTTCTCATCTCTCGAGCTACATGCAATTCACATGCTTGTCCTTAATGAGAGTGCAGCTTGATGGTGAATTATATGTTTTAGTTTGGATGGTGATTTTTATTATGCCCTGTTTAGATTATATAGGCATATATTTTTTGTATGTACAGAAATGGGGTTGGCAAATGTATGCACTTATTTTGGCTTGTGCATAGTGGGAGCATATACTGTACGGCCGGTTTGCATTTAAATCTATACCAGGCCCTTTTTCCCCCCATTTTTTATTTTGATAAATATGAAAAAACAACACTAATTAACTATTTTAAAATGCATCTGTGTTCACATTACACTGGGCAATTAGGAGTAATATTAGTAACGGTGAATTATTTGAGAATGGCTGCAGAACTAATTGCTTAAAGCATGGCTTTAAGAGGAATTCCACTTTTAAGATGGAAATTTGTCAAACTATTTTAAAAGCTTACGTCAGCCCCATCTCCTCACTGATGTCCCTTTCCAACCCCTTTATCTTATTTCAGAAATCTTGCTCAAATAAAATTAATTTACGCTCCGCCCAACTCTTCTTATCTGCTGGCGCGACTATTTGCTCCATTGAAATTGCTGTAATCTTGCTCTGCAAACCCATATAATCTGGTGAAAATCTAGGATCATCCGTGCAAGTGTAGGTGGAATTTGTACTGCGCCTCTGCTTTTTTTTGCTTTGTAAATTATCTGACAAAGACGCTTGTACATTTCATCATGGAAGGCTTAAAACAATCAAAGATGTAAGCCAAGTGAGCAGTTAGTAATATGATGTAGATAGATTAAATGTATTGGCTGTTCCTTTCTTGTTTTAAAATGATTAGGGATCATTACATCACATGTTGCTGTGTGCACATCTCCTGTGCATATGGTAACTTAATATTGTGCATTTTCCCGCACATCCCTATGGGCAATACAGGATGCCGTTTCCAGCGCTCATATGCTGTCCCAATTACAAATCACCTGCATCGCCGCTACTTAGTCTTGCAACATGATTTTGGGTACTGAAAGAACTGCAGAAATATGACTTTAATGACATTGTCACATTTACTATTGTCTACAATGTAGTGGCATTGAGTCCGTACTATGGGGGTCATTCTGACCCGCTCGCTGCTTTTTATCGCAGCCGAGCAAAGGGGTACCCAATGCGCATGTGCCGGCGCATGCCAGACGGCCGGCGGCCGTAGCTGGGCTGCGATCGCCTCTGCCTGATTGACAGGCAGAGGCGGTCGCTGGGCGGGAGGGGGCGGAACGGCAGCATTTGGCCGCCGTTTTGTGGGCGCGGTTTGGCCGGACCGTGCGGTGAGCGGGCCGCAGCGGCTGCGTGACATCATACGCAGCCGCTGCGGGCCGGGGAGCGACGAGTAGCTCCCGGCCAGCACGCTAAAGCTGCTCTGGTCGGGAGCTACTCTTGAAGTGCAAAGGCATCGCCGCTGTGCGTTGCCTTTGCACTCCGCATGTCTGAGTGCCTGATCGTAGCTGTGCTAAATTTAGCACAGCTACGATCAACTCGGAATGACCCCCTATTATATACAGTGGTTCATTGTGTTGTATTTTATTTTGGTGCTGCACTTTCACATGTAAGATTGTTGCCTTAAATTGACAACACCAATATAACAATTGCCAGCGTCTCATGTTTCATCTGACTGTGCAATGAAATGTTTCTGCTTTTCTCTTCCTCAAATGAGATAACAGTGACGGACATTGGACCTGTTCTTCTTGCGATTTTGTACATTACACTGTGTTTTATAAACACATAGTTCTGCCTGGGCTGGTGCCACAGTGAAATACTGTACAAAGCACTATATTTCCAATATTATATCAGATCTAGAGTACTTATAGGCTCAGGGGGGAAATTAAATGTTTGAAAAGTCGGTTGGGTGTCTGTTTTTTCCTGTCTATTAGATAGGAAAAAACAGTCACCCAACTGACTTTTCAAACAATTGAATATCCCCCTTAGTGTTGTGAGAATCAATATTAAAAGGGTTCTCCCAGCTTAAAGTAAAAAAAGTTACTGACTGACTCATTTCTGAAGAGCAGCAGTGTGTGAATTAAAATATATATGGAGGCGGTGCCTCGCTCTCCACAAAGGTGATGCACCCTGCTCAGAATGGAAATATGGTGCTGCCTGCGTCACCATAGCCCAAATGCCCGTTGCTCCATTCTGACAGCTGACACTCACTGTGGGGGCATGGGGGGAGGGGGGGGATATTAATAACAGAATTGACATTGACCGCTTATGTTCTCCTAATGGTAATATGGGTGGTCCTGTTGGCTCCTTATGTAGGTCAACCATCAAACATTGTCTGTTTGCTGCTGCCGCATAGCAGTGACATGGTTTTGCCTACACAGAACATTAGAGAATCCTTAAAATTAGTAATTATGTAAAAACATATAATAGAGAAACAAACTAGTAATTGAGATATAACAGCCGTAGTCCTCAAACCCTCCCATGTTTTGGATGTGCTCCTTTTATCTGTATGCCTGTTATAGCTGTGCAGATAGTGCCATAGGAAGAGAAATAGCTTCTGGCTTTTTTACCCTTAACCAGCCGTCAGCTGATTTAATGCCAGGTAGCATAAAACATAGTTGCCAGTTTAGTATGGTTTCCAGGGACATTTTACTGTTATGCCAGTGTATCTCAGAGCACATGGTGTGTTAGACTGCCTCAGCAGACATTGGACCACAACAATTTCTGTCAAAACAAATGTACCTAATTTAAAATATTGCGTATTCTGTGTGAATTAAGTACCGCTGTAAACTAATGGTGTGTACACACGGTGAGATATTTTCTTACGATTTTGACTATATAGTCAAAATCGTAAGAAAAGTTAGTGCAGATCGCAAGGTGAAAGCCACCTTGCGATCCCGATTCGATGCCGATGCACGGTCCCACGCGGTCGGCATCGCAAGACTAGATAGACTGTGCAGGCAAGTCAATTTTGACTGTCTCTATAGAAGAGATAGTCAAAATTGACACTTAGCCAAAATCGCACATAAGTCAGTATCGCAAGCACAGTCATTATGTGCTTGCGATGCCGACCTAGCCCCTGTCGCATAGTGAGAATCGGGCATAGCCCGAATCTCACCGTGTGTATGGACCTTAAGCATAAAGACAGGAGCGGTTCTTGGTGCGGGCAAGCAGTGCCTGCGCCCAAGGCGCTGCGGCCTGGGGGCGCGGCTGCAGGCACCGCCGCCTACCCGCACCCCTGCTCCCCGGCTGCAGCAGACGCCGTGGGCTGTGTGGGCGTCCGCTGCAGCCGTCTCCAGTGACAGACACTAGAGGTCATTATTGAAGCTATTAAAGCCCATTCTACTTAGTCTGTTGGACCTTCTTGGGCGGCCCGCCGAACAATTGTGCACGGCGGCTACGTAGTCCTCAGTGAACACTTTCATTAGGTTTTATGCCTTCGATACTTCCGCCTCCCAGGATGCTTCCTTTGGACGCCGAGTTCTCATACCTGCTACGGCGCGTCCCCTCCCATGAGGAACTGCTTTAGAACATCCCCTATGTTTCCCTGTGGAAACCAATGTACCCCGCTGCAGAAAAGGAGATTTATGGTAGACTTACCATTGTTAAATCTCTTTCTGCGAGGTACATTGGTCCCACAGGGCGCCCACCCTGACGCACCTAGCTTCTATGGGTTTGTATGGCATTAGCCGCTAGTCCCTTCTCCTGTCGTGAGGATGTGGTTCTATGTGACTAACATCTACCTTCTCTTTTACCTACTCCTGCATTGGACTGGTTAACGAAACTGAGCTCACAGTGGATGGAGGCGGGGTTATAGAGGAGGCCTCAATGCATCCTGGTACAGTCTAAAGCTTTAGCCTATTGTTGCCTGGATGAAGATCCATCTCTACACCCCGCTGTTTCCCTGTGTAACCAATGTACCTCGCAGAAAGAGATTTAACAATGGTAAGTCTACCATGAATATTGCAGAAATTTCAACTATATACAAAGATCATTACTTTAAATAACTAGAATTGGCTATTTCTCATCCTAATTGACTATTCTCTATACTAAATTAGCAAAGCCCTTTACACATTTATAGAATGTCCCCATAACCTAATACAGAGGACATATCATTGGTAACCGGTGTTGCTTTTAAGTAATTTTGTACTTGTTGGTCCCTTAAAGTATATACACAACTGAAGGACAAATGGCAATGTTGCATCGCTGTTATGTAAATTAGTAGCAGCGTCTCTGTATCACACACAATTAATAAATGTTACTTCAATGCTGATTGGTTGCCATGGGCAACTTCTGAACTGGCTCACTTCTTCACTCTTTTCACTGCTTAGTACATCTCCCCCTCAGAAGCTAATAATGGGTTCTCACCAAATAATGGGTTCTCACCAAATCAGAGGGCCTAGATCAGGTTGCAGCTTCCCCTCCAAAAAGTTGGCACAGCAAACAATTGCACAGGACTTTCCACTTGTCTGTGTGGCACCACAAGACCCAGCCACTCTTGGCTGCAGATAGTCTGTGTTTATTTTCTGCAAATCTCAAACACTCTTGTCCTGATCCTTTCAGTCTTGCTCCTTTCTCTGTCCCTGGTTGCTGCCTTTTCTTTTGCTACCTTTATTCTTTTTAGGGATGGCCATCGACCATCGATTGTGTTTGACCGATGGCAAGTGTTTTTTTTAATCGATGGTGTGGCACAGATGCGGTATCATCGATAATGGTGCCGGTCAGATGGTTGAGATCTACGCATGTGTGGCACCCAGCCACCAATGACTGAACTATCGATAGTTTTCTAATGATGGTTTTAAACAATTTGTGATACAGCCTTTAATTACCATCACTGATTTTTGTCTCTCAGCTGTGTATCAGTGCGCAACTGCTCTCTTCTCTCAATGGCTCCAACTGCCACTCCTCCAACTGATCTTTTTTAAATCGACTTTATTTTAAAATGACTCTGGCTTGAGCCCATTTCCAAAATGGCAACTGTGGAGTATCACATGTGTGCATGAACATACAGGCTGGCACAAAATCATCCAAAGACTTATACACTGCAACTTCAACAACCCTATCTGAGACTGTGCCTCTAAAGCAAAGGGTGTGTCCAAGCTTAATTTTGAATTTCATTGTAAATGTAAAAAAAAAAAAAAAGCTGCACAGTATTTGTTTGCTACATACAAATGCATCATTGTAATAGAATGATATATTAAATATATATACAAGGGAGTAGCTACCATAGGTGCAGGCAGTGCAGCTGCTATGGGGTCGAAAGCTGAGAGGGGCCCACCTTCCCTGTCAAAGTTACATGTGTATCGCCATTGGGTGGTATGTAGGGGTCCTTTCAAACTTTTTACCTTGGGCCTGCAATATATCTAGGTATGATGAAATGCTGAGCGGTGCGCGATGACGTTATCGCGCACCGCACAGCAAAGGTCCTCTCCACAAAGGGAAACTAGACGCGTAGCGTCTAGTTCCCTTCGTGGAGAGGACCTTTGCTGTGCGGTGCGCGATAACGTCATCGCGCACAGCAAAGGTCCTCTTCATGAAGGGAAACTAGACGCTATGCGTCTAGTTCCCTTCACAGGGGGACACAGCCGGGGGACACAGCGGGCAGCGGAGGGCACAGCAGTAGTGGAACTTGCCATGGTGCGGCGCCCTCCGGAAGGCGGCGCCCTGGGCAAAAGTCCTGCTTGCCCGTGGCAAGATCCGCTACTGTGTGCGGGTTAATGTGTATTGGCAGCTCTGAAATGTGACATAGGGTGAACTTAAGCACTACTACGATTCATAAAAGAAACTAGGGCACTACTATGGGGCATAACATTAAATAAGGCTCTACTATGGTTCCAAAAATGAGCTAGGGCACTATTATAGGACATAAAATTAACAACTGTTGCAGAGAAGAGTCTCTCTAGAAGCAATGGGACGGAGGGCCCTTCAAAATGTTGCCCCTTCACAAAGTTCTGGCTATGCGCCTGGGTATATAGATAGGTTTTTTTTTAAATATAAGGCGGCACTTCCACCGCCATCCACTTCACCTCCTTTTGCTCCCTTCTCAGACTCCATTCATCTCTATTGCTTACTTCTGTAGCACGGTGACTGACCTATTGATGAATTAGCCACAGGAGAGGTAGAATTCTCCCTCTCCGTGATTATGCAACAGTAATAGGAAGAAGGAGTGTAAGGGTTATTGACACCGTGTAATCTCTCAAATGATTGCTACACAGCAGGCAGTGACCGGAATGGCAGAGCAGGTGGGAAGACGAAGTGAGAACATCAACTCCGCAGCCATCACTGAGGTTCCTGCTTTGTCTCACTGGAGGAATAAGCTTGCTAAAAAGGAGCATTGCTTTCAGGGGCAAAGACATGAGGGGCGATGCAGAATTGAATGTATGCCCACATATGTCTATTTCAATTGCTCCTAAAGTTACAATAAAGCGTACAATAATGCTACAATAAAGCGTTACAATAATACTACAATAAAGCGTTACAATAATACTACAATAAAGCATTGCAATAATGCAATGGCAGCTGTCTTGATTGCTCATTAAGCCTGGCCGAGGAAGTATTACAGAAGTTGCTGACACCCGCAGCATCAGAAGAAGTGGAGTAGATTGCAGATACTTGCTGCTTTACACAGTATAAAATGCAGAGGAGTCACAAACTACTAGTAGCACTGTTATTTGCCATTTGTTTAGCAACACAGGGATAATTTGGAGACGTATGTAAACCTGATGGTTTATGTACATCTCCAATTGTGGAGCGCCTGTGCATGTGCAGGACCTATTCTGCTCATTAGCATTAGGGGGCAGGGAAGCCAGAGCTGGGCAGCGTTACTGAAATAGGAGTGGTGATGCCCTCTGTCTGACCTCTGCAGCGTGGACAGCCCAGCCATCCTGCGGAACATGAAGTTCACACAAATGATCCGATGCTGTGCCTCTGGACGCAGCAGCAGATCACACAAGCATGCAGGAAGCGTCTGTGTACTCAAGAATCCTCCTGCTGCTTTGGCATACTTCCGTACATCAGCGGCGTCCATCTTTGCTTTACCATATTGCCAAGGACTTGTCTTTGTGCACAGCAGTGCCAGCAGTAGTTTATGTGCTGTGGCAATGCAAGCTGAGGACGTCTCTGTAGCGTTGCCGTGTCTATAATGGGTGTAGGGTGTGCCGTGCACACAGGCTCCTGGGTCCAGGGGGCCCCACACTGCACACCCTGCACCCATTTTATTATACTTACTCCTCCGCAGCGGCCATTTTTCTGGTGATTTGCACATGTCCAGTAAAGATGTCCCCAGGAGGGGGACCCGCACGGAATCTGAATCAGGGTCCTCTCCTTTCTTAACCGAACCTGCTCTGTGCAGTGAAGTTGCAGGGGCTCAGGAAGGATGTGTTAATACTGTGCCAGCTGCTTGTGGTGAGGTGTGTGGTATAGAAAATCTATAATGATTGGATGGTCATTAGGTCAACCCTATATGGTCGACAGGGTCAGAAGGTCGACATGGTACCAGTAAAAAGTACAGAAGGTTGACGGGTACAAAAGGTCAACAGGGTCAAAAAGTTTACCTGAAAATCGTTGACACAAGTTTTTTTTACCTTTGTTTGGGTGTCATTTTGTATGTTTCATCATCTGTGACCACAATCAGTGTAAACACGTTCCGTTCGCTCACCATCTTCAGGCAAGGTTACTATTCCCAATCATAGTCCATGTGGATGGTAAATCAAGCAGAAGTTGAAAATATGTGAAAACCCTCCAAAAAGTGTGTCAGCCATTGTCATATCGACCTTTTGCACCTGTTGACCTTAAGCGCTATCTTTTACCTGTTGTCTTTTTGACCATGTCAGCCTAAGGCATGCGACCATATGGTGTCGACCTATTGACTGTCTATTTTGACACTGTCTATTCATACATTGGAACCCATGGTGAGATAGACCTCTGCAATGTCATTAACAAGGAGGGGTACTTAGTGTACCTGCATTGCCCTAAGAGAGGAATCTGTCTAATGGCATTGCCAAGTGAAGGATCTCTATATACAGTGGGGACACCAGAGGGGTCACCATTTGCAGTGGTGATGACGGAGGGGTCACTGTCTGCAATGGGGATGTCAGACCAGTTGGTGTGTGCAGTGGGACTGGCAGAGGGGTCGCTGTCTGCAGTGAGGCTGGCGGAGGGGTCGCTGTCTGCAGTGGGGCTGATGGAGGGGTCACTGTCTGCAGTGAGGCTGTTGGAGAGGTCGCTGTCTGCAGTGGAGCTGATGGAGGGGTCACTGTCTGCAGTGAGGCTGTTGGAGAGGTCGCTGTGTGCAATGAGGATGGCATGCAATGCTGAAAGTGTTGCCCGGCTGTTGTCTGTTCAGTAGGGATGATAGAGGAAATCACTCTCTGCTATTCCTGTACCTTTCTGTGACATTGCAGAGCCAGGAGAGGGGAGGAGGTTTCTGCAAATGAGGCACCCTTCTAGTAGTACCTTGTTGTTTTCTACCTACATCTGGCAGTTGAACAATTTACTTATCTGGAAATGTAGTCTAAAGGCCCATACACACTGGGCGATTTTAAGCTGAGAGCAGGTCACTTTTGGTGTATTGAGCTGCTTTCAGCTCAAAGCCGCCCAGTGTGTATGCCCCGGCGATGAGCGATGATGCGCGCTCCCGCTTCATCGCTGGCAGCCGCCGCTCATCTACTGGTATTACCTGCAGATAAACGGCGGGGTGAGCGGCTTTCCATAGCGTCCTGCTATGGAAAGCCTCTCACCCCCGCTGACATCGCTGGGCAGGGGGGAAAAGCGCTCAGTATGTATGGACCTTAACAGCTACAAGAAGATTATTACAGCAGACCTGGGCCATAACAGTCAGAATGTAGCTCAGTATAGATATCTCTTTCTAGCACATGAAGCCATGATAACAAATTAATTTCACCTTCTGCAATATTTCCCACAGGAATAAATCTGCTAATATTGCCTATGCTTCACCTTCTTCCAATCTCTCTGAGACCTTTTGAAGTCGGCAAATGGTGCATTAATGATGTTAGCTCTTTGTCATTACCTTACATGTGTGGTGCAATGTGATAATTGCAGTCACAAGAAAGTCTGCTGGTGTCATGAATACAACACAAAACTGAAGTGTGAATTAGCATAAAATGATGGGCGCTCAGCTACATTCACATAGGGTTTTATTCTTTGGTGTATTGTGTGGGTTTTACTAATTTGTACATATATTACCATTGTAAATGCCGGTTGTAACCAGAACATCTTGGTTAGTCTATATGCACTTTAATATATGATTTCATAGAAATTACTCCTTTTTTGCATAGATGGTGGGAGATTGGGAGCGGGTGAGAATGCTAAACTGTAAAAGGGGGTATTGGGCTGAATGAAGGGGCCGCGGTACATGACTTCCAGGGTGGTAGGGGGTGTTTAATACGTACGGGAGGGGTGGATAGTGGAGTGGGCTTAATATTCATAATTTTCCTGTGGGAGGGCAGCTTGCTTCACTGCAGATATCTCCAGGAAATAGATTTCTAATGAGCCCTACACACATCTCGACTGGCCGCCGAGGTGCCTGATGGCCGACAGGCAACCCTGCGGCGGGGTGGAGTGGGGGATGACGGGGGGAGTGAAGTTTCTTCACTCCCCCCCAATCACCCGGCCCCATAGCCCTGCATGCTTATATGGTCGAGATTGTCCATATTGGCTTGCATGTTTAAACGAGCCGGCACCAACGGTAAATGAGTGCGGGGCCGCGCATCTTTCATAGTTGGTGCCTACACACTGAACGATATGAATGATATCTTGTTCATTAATGAACAAGATCGTTCATATCTTTCATTGTTATCGATAAATGTGTAGGGCCTATTACTGTAGCTTTCAATGGGATAAAAACTAGAGAATCCCACCTGTCAGGAGGCACTCGGGACTTGGGGATCAGAGTTCAGGAGCCAGAGCAATCCACCAACGAATATATAAAAATGCACTCCAGGCGTGTGGAGCTGGATATCTCTGGTTCTGGGCATAGTAGAGGCAAGCTGCCAGTGTCCACCGAAAGGCGAGAGTCACAGGTTTTTGAGTATAGCCTCAGAAAAACTCTTGAGTCAGACAGAGCCTAAGATATCTGGCTTCAATAAATATTGTAAATAAAATAAAAAATCCACCTCACTATTCTAAAATCCAGATCTGCACTTTCACATTCTCTCCTGACTTTCCCGTCTCTGTCTCTTGCATGCCCTTCTGACACCCCCCTCTGTCCCTTGCTCACTTTCTTCTTACCTCCATTCTGCTGCCTTTTATGCTGCTTTCACATCGCAAAACCTGCTTTTGAAACGGTTCTTTAAACGGTTCTTAAAACGGGTCTGAGCAGTTAAACCCCCTTCACATCGCATGTTGTAACCAGTATATTACCATTTCATTACCGTTTTGGTACCTTTCACACTGAACCCGTTTCACCCATACAAAACAGTGGTTGTCATTTTAAATGTTTATTTCCTGCTTCTGCCTGGTGAGATCACACATGGAGACAGCCTATCACCTTCTGGGGCTTGCAAATACCGTCTCAGACCCTTTCACACTGCACAATTAAACGGGTCTGAAACGGGTAGGATCCTGCTTTTTTACCGTTTCAAAATACCGGTATTTTGTAAACGGTAAATTGAAGGTGACCCTTTCACATCGCAGCTCGAACCGTTTAGGAAGCCAGTAAAAATGACAAATTACCGGGTACAAGCTGCGGTGTGAAAGGGGTAACACTTGCTCTCCTGATTTCTCTCTCACTGCCACTTGCTCTCTCGCTTTCTCCTTTGATCTTTGCCTCTTGTTTGTGCCCTCCTGACATTTCCCTCTCTGCCTCTTGCTCATGCTCTCCTGACATCACCCTCTCTTCCTCTTGCTCACTCTCCTGACATCCCCCACTCTCTGCCTCTTGCTCTCTCTCTCCTGACATCCCCCTCCTCCTCTTGCTTGTGCTCTCCTGACATACCTCTCTCTTCCTCTTGCTCTCTCTTCTGACATCCCCCTCTCTCTGCCTCTTGCTCTTTTTTTCTATTCTGACATAACCCTCTCTTTCTCTGGCACTCTCTCTCTCCTGACTTCCCCCTCTCTCTGTCTCTTGCTCGCCTTCGTCTGACATAACCCTCTCTTTCTTTTGCTCTCTCTCTCTTCCGACATCCTCCTCTCTTGCTCTCTCTCCTGACATTCCTTCTCTCTGCTCCTTGCTCGTGCTCTCCTGACATACCCCTCTTTTCCTCTTGCTCTCACTCCTGACATCCTCCTCTCTCTGCCTCTTGCTCTCCTGACATCCCCCTCTCTCTGCCTCTTCCTTACTCTCTTCTGACGTTCCCGTTTATCTGCCTTTTGCTCTTTCCCTCCTGACACCCCCCTCTCTCTGCCTCTTGCTTTCCTGACATTCACCTGTTTTCCTTTACTTGCTTTCCACACGCCCCCTTCTTTTCCTCCTGCTTCCTCTTGTAGACCCCCTGACTGGTCAGCCTTTTACCTCTCCCTCTCTTCTTTTGTTGTTTTTAAAACAAAGGATGTAATAGTCTGCTAGCTACTTGGGAGTTTGTTATGACATAACAACCTTCATCATTCATTTCAGTTACAGAAAAGAAAATCCCCAGGTTTACAATCTGTCTGGGCTTTGTGAGCTGCCAACAAACAGATCACCTGAATTGCTGTGGAGAGCTTAAGGCAACAGGTTGGGCTAAAAGCATGAATATTGATAAGCCTACAGTTCACATAAATGAGTTTGCACGTTAGCCAGGGGTGTGACTCTACATGCAGAGACAACCACCGCTATAGATACTTCAGAAAAATACTTAATTTTGCTTCACAGTAACATTTTATTTCTATTGAATTAGAAATGGACACAGTATTTTAACAGTCCAATAAACCTGACCATTTAATTTTAGTGCCATGACCTTATGGCTGTAAAGAGTCTATAATAGACTAATCCTAACTGCAAAATAATACTATTTAAGAACTTATGGCAATAACAGTGATTTTTTTTTTTTTAAATCTCCAATTCATCATTAAAATCTTGAGGCAGCTGAGTGATGCTGGTCTGGGGTGGTAAGGGTTAACGTTCTAGCTCCCTAGGCCAGTCTGAGGGGACATGCGCATAGGTGACCTGGCTATATGCTTCACGCATGTGTATTGGAATTTGGGCTTTCTGTTTGAGAATACAGCAGAAGGCGATTCAGTTGCTAAGTAATGGGCTCCTGAGAGAGCAATTGAATTGTTGCTCTACTTTGCGAGTGGTGTATATGCCCACATTTCTGTATGCAGCCTCCTGAGGAGGATTTTGAGAAAATTCCGTGGTTTGGGCTCCCTAATCACTACTTTAGACGGGTTTAGCCACGTGCTTTTGGACTCGACAAGCACTTTAATTAATGGATGCCTAAAACGATAGAATTGCTCCATTGGGCCCCCATTAATTATCTCCGCCCAAGAAAAACAATTGAATCGTTCCCAGTATGTAAAAAAATATATACACAGAAAAATGTTTGTTTATTGATAAAATGACTTATTAGCAGAATAAAGCCTTATTTTATTTAATTTTTGCTCTCTTATCACCATGCTGAGATGTGTTCTGGAAGGAAGCACAATTGGGACACATATAAGACCTTGGGGGTCATTCCGAGTTGTTCGCTCGCAAGCTGCTTTTAGCAGCTTTGCACACGCTAAGCCGCCGCCTACTGGGAGTGAATCTTAGCTTCTTAAAATTGCGAACGAAAGATTCGCAATATTGCGATAAGACATCTCTGTGCAGTTTCTGAGTAACTCGAGACTTACTCGGCATCTGCGATCAGTTCAGTGCTTGGCGTTCCTGGTTTGACGTCATAAACACACCCAGCGTTCGCCCAGAAACTCCTCCGTTTCTCCAGCCACTCCCGCGTTTTTCCCAGAAACGGTAGCGTTTTTTCGCACACACCCTTAAAACGGCCAGTTTCCGCCCAGAAACACCCACTTCCTGTCAATCACATTACGATCACCAGAACGAGGAAAAAACCGTGAGTAAAATTCCGAACTGCATAGCAAATTTACTTGGCGCAGTCGCAGTGCGGACATTGCGCATGCGCACTAAGCGGAAAATCACTGCGATGCGAAGAAATTTACAGAGCGAACAACTCGGAATGACCCCCATTATAATCTGTCCACGCCACAGCAAGATCCGCCTAAAGGCCCATACACACTGGGCGATTTTGAGCTCAAAGTAGCTCACTTTTGGCATTTTGAGCAGCTTTGAGCTCAAACTCAGCCAGTGTGTATGGGCGGGCGATGAGTGGTAAGCGCTGATGCGCGCTCCGGCATCATTGCTGGCCGCCGCCGTCCGTCGGGCTATTTGTACAGCCAAGTGAACCACTTTCCACGGTCTCCTACTGTGGAAAGTACTTCAGCATCCATGAACATCGCTGGCAGAGGGAAAATAGCTCAGTGTGTATACACTGAGCTATTTTCCTGCCAGCGATGTTCACAATAATCGCTGTGCAAACATGCTGGGCAAAACTACATTGTGTGCATTCATATGTGATAATCATCATTTTATTGTGTATCACAGATTCACACAGAAGAGTAATAATAGTCTTCATTTAAACCTTTATTATATTGAATTAAAAACAGACATGTATACTAATGTTGCACATAGGTGAAAATGTGAGCCACATTATTCACTCTGCTCTAGAACCATATGGCAGGTAACACATCTGTGAATGCATGTTAGTGTCTAAATGCTATCAAAGAGGGAGGCAATCACGAGGCTGCCTATCGGGAATCGGGATCCCAGCGGTCACAATGCCGAAGCCGGAATCCTGACAGGCGGTGAAATGCCCCCTTCTGAATATCAGTGCCATAGGCTTTTCTCCCTCTGTGGGTGTCCACGACACTCATAGAGGGAGAATAGATCCTGTGGAGAGCGCAGCGAGCCAACGCACCTGCAGCGTGGCGAGTGTAGCGAGCCCGCAAGGGGCTTTCTAGCGCTTTCCTCGCTGTCGGCATAGTAACATATATAGTAACATAGTATCTAAGGTTGAAAAAAGACAATTTGTCCATTGAGTTTAACCTATTTGTGGGCTCCTATGCAGTTTTATTTTAGGACTAATTTTGCCTGATGCTGATGTCAGCCGTTGTGTTTTAATAACTATAGTGCGTGACTACGCACCATGACCCTGAATATCCTTATCCATTAGGAATTTAACCCATTCTTAAAGGTGTTGATTGAGTCCGCCGTTACTACTTTCTCAGACAGGGAATTCCGAACACGTAATGTCCTTACTGTGAAAAAACCTTTTTGCCACATTGTGCGGAATCTCCTCTCCTCTAACCTAAGCGAGTGTCCACGTATCCTCTGTGCTGATCTTATCAAAAACAGGTCCCGCGCAAGCTCTGTGTATTGTCCCCTTATATATTTGTAGATGTTGATCGTGTCCCCTCTTAGTCTCCTCTTTTCCAATGTAAACATACCTAGCCTTGCAAGCCTTTCCTCGTATTCCAGCGTCTCCATGCCCTTAATTAGTTTGGTCGCTCGCCTCTGAACCTTTTCTAGCTCCAGGATATCCTTTTTGTAGTATGGTGCCCAAAATTGTGGACAGTATTTGAGATGTGGCCTCTCTAGTGATTTATATAATGGGAGTATAACACTCTCGTCCCTTGTATCAATTCCCCGTTCTTTTCTGTAATCCTACTTTGGGTACTGCTGCTTAGTTTGCTATCTATGTGAACACCTAAGTCTTTTTCCAGTACAGAATTCCCTAATATTACCCCATTTATTATGTAGGTGTTATTTTTGTTCTTGCAACCACAGTGCATTACCTTACACTTGTCTGTATTGAATCTCATTCTCCATTTTGCTGCCCATGCGTCTAGTTCAGTGGTTCTCAAACTCGGTCCTCAAGACCCCACACGGTTCACGTTTTCCATGTCACCCAGCAGGTGCACTGTGTATCACCAACTGTCACATTTTACACATCTACAGGTGACCTGCAAAACATGAACCGTGTGGGGTCCTGAGGACCGAGTTTGAGAACCTGTGGTGTAGTTTAACTAAGTCGTTCTGAAGACACTCTGCATCCCCCTCCTTATTTATAACCTTCCACAATTTGGTATTGTCTGCAAAAATTAATACCATGCTCTCTAGACCTACTGTTAGGTCGTTAATGAAAATGTTGAACAATACGTACCTATTACCGGCGGATCTGACCACCGTAATAGGTACGTATTCCATCAAAGAAAGTTTTATTATAACCAAGAGGTGCAATATTGTGTTCAACATTTACTACTGATATACTGTAATAGATTCAATTGTAATACAGTATACTGTGATAACGCAGCAATTTGCAAATACATGCTTATTGCAAAGAATATAAATACTGTGGTAGAAAGCATATAAATAACACCTTCAGTAGAACAGGTGAGTTATTACAGAGAGGTACAAAATAAGATTATAATCGGAATATCAAAAGGCAATACAGGTTGACTATCCTATATCCAAATATTCCGAAATACGGAATATTCCGATATACAGAATTTTTTGAGTGAGTGAGATAGTGAAACCATTGTTTTCTGATGGCTCAATGTACACAAACTTTGTTTAATACACAAAGTTATTAAAAATACTCTATTAAATTACCTTCAGGCTGTGTGTATAAGGTCAGTGGCGTAAGTTCGCCACAGTCGCCCGGAGGCAAGATAAATATTGGTGCCCCCCTATTTCCTATATTAAGATAAATATATGTATGTATGTGCGTTTGTGTGTGTATAAATATATATATATATATATATATATATATAATGTGTGTGTGTGTGTGTGTGTGTGTGTGTGTGTGTGTATGGAGTGTTCTGAAAAAAAATTATATACTGTATTTATACATTTAATTGTCTTTTATTTTAAATGACACATTTCTTAGCAGTCATACCCAGGATTAGAACCCATGACCTGTTACACTGGCAGCAGACACTTTACGGATGGAGTTATTTGCTCCTGAATGGGAAGCATGAGAATTCTAACTATATGAAGTTACGTGTAATTGTCAGAGAAGTATCTTCATATAGTTAAAATTCTCATATTTCCTATACAGGAGCAACAGCTTCATCAGTAAGGTGCATGTTTCCAGTGTAATAGATTGTGGTTTCTAATCCTGGGTATGACACTTGTAAAATGTGTATATTCAGTACAGAGCCGCAACTAGGGGATGGGGGGGCTAAGAGACCACTTCTGGTGCGGCACTGGCCCCGCTAGCTCCCCTGACAGTAAGTTACCTGCTGTCGGGTGCCAAAGAAGATAATTCAAACAAATTATCAGTATTTTTCATATATTTTATTCAGTCAAAACTCTGGTTTAAACGTAAGTATGGCAGGAAAGGCTCTGCCTCACCTGCCTCACCCCACCGCACGTCACTGGCGGACGCTGCACATGGGACGCGGCGGATGCGGTGCATCATGATGTCACATGAGCGATGAGAGAGGAAGGAGGCAGGATGCGGGCGCGCTAGGGAGAGGACGGAGGCGGGAGTCTGGCGGCCGCGGACAGTAGTGAGTGAGCGTGTGTAAGTACAGGGATTGACCGAGTATGTGCTCTTTAGATCATGTATGCCGGAGTGCGGCTGGAACCCTTACAGGGGTACCCGTCCCCTGTGTGCAATAGTATTATAGATAGGGTTGTGGGTTCTCTCGCTCTTCAAGAATATAATATGTATAAACATATCTGTTTATTATGACAAAATGTGCAAATTATATATATGAAACAAATTAACGGTGCAGTTAGCAATGGTTACATGTATAGATAGTCACAGTTTATTCCTGTCACAGAGTGAGCCCATGATGCGCACCCAAAAGAAGGTGCGTGCTGGCACTGGGGCAACAGGCTAAGCTTGACTGCAGTGCACACTGCACTGTCTGCTGGATATGTGCTTATGTGTGTATGTGTGTATATATATATATATATATATATATATATATAATGTTATACACATAAATATAGATATATAAATATTTTGGCACTCAGGGTCTTCTGAAGTGTTACAAGTATATTGTAAAGTATTAAATAAGCCAATGTTCTGGCGCCCGTATCCCCTCCTTAGCCCCTTTGGGCTACGGGCCTCGTAACATTGGCTTATTTGATGTGACACCTGACAATCTACTTGTAACACTTAAAAAAAAAAAAAACCTGAGTGCCATTGTCTTTTTTCAGTGGGTATCTATTCAGTACAAAGGGCACCTGGGCCATTGCTACTATTGTTTAGGACTATATATATATATATATATATATATATATATATATATATTTATTATTATTATCCTTTATTTATATGGCGCCACAAGGGAGCCACAGTGCCCATTACACAGTACATAATCAAGTGGGCAAACAAGAAAACAGCACTTACAAGACAATATAGGACAGGTGGAAAACCCTTTTTTTTTGTTTTTTTTGTGTGTGTGTGTGGGGGGGGCGGCGCAAATTTGTGCCTTGCCCCGGGTGACAGAAAGCCTAGTTTCGGCCCTGTTCAGTATAATAAAGAGGGTGTGATTTGTAAGGTGCAGGGACCAGTGAGGAAGTCGGCCACTGAAAAGACAGCGACAGCTATCAATTAACTTAATTCAATGGTGTCACAGAATGGGAGGAGAGGTGCCCCCCTTCAGAGCAGGAGCCCGGCGGCAGATGACTCCGTTGCCTCCCAGAGTTCTGCCTCTGTATAAGGGTGGTCATTCCGAGTTGTTCGCTCGCAAGCTGCTTTTAGCAGCATTGCACACGCTAAGCCGCCGCCTACTGGGAGTGAATCTTAGCTTAGCTAAATTGCGAACGAAAGATTTGCAATATTGCGAAAAGACTTCTCTGTGCAGTTTCTGAGTAGCTCGAGACTTACTCTTCCAGTGCGATCAGTTCAGTGCTTGTCGTTCCTGGTTTGACGTCACAAACACACCCAGCGTTCGCCCAGACACTCCTCCGTTTCTCCAGCCACTCCCACGTTTTTCCCAGAAACGGTAGCGTTTTTTCAAACACTCCCATAAAACGGCCTGTTTCCGCCCAGAAACACCCACTTCCTGTCAATCACATTACGATCACCAGAACGAAGAAAAAACCTCGTAATGCCGTGAGTAAAATACGTAACTGCATAGCAAATTTACTTGGCGCAGTCGCAGTGCGAACATTGCGCATGCGCAATTAGCGAAAAATCGCTGCGATGCGAAGAAAATTACCGAGCGAACAACGCGGAATGACCACCAAGGTGTATATGAAACATAAATGAATTGTGTGAATGTATACACACTTTGTTTAATGCACAAAGTTATTAAAAATATTGGCTAAAATGACCTTCAGGCTGTGTGCATAAGGTGTATATGTAACATAAATGCATATTGTGCTTAGACTTGGGTCCCATCCCCATCATATCTCATTATGTTATGCAAGTATTCCAAAATACGGAAAAATCCGATATCCAAAATACTTCTGGTCCAAAGCATTTTGGATAACGGATAATCAACCTGTATAGTAATTGAGAGGGAGAGATTGTGGCAGTAATACAATTACACAGATTTCAAATTAACTATATTTCATAGTTACATTATCTCACGATCCATACCACATATTAGTACAACCTGGGAGTTTAATACAACTACATGAGAAACATGGAATTATACGTCCCTTTATGAGGAGAATATAAAATGTAATCGCATTCATTTACACAGGGCTAATTTATTCCCCCTATGAGGAATATATTATGTTCCCGATTGGATAGTTTTACCATGTTAAAGAAGTCACCATTCCTGAGAGCTGTAAGTTCTTTTGTTATAATCACATTAATCTTATTCTTCACACCTGTTTATTCTTCCCACGTTGTTTAATTTTATCTTCTATTTCATCAAAAAGGTCAGAGAAATAACAAATGATCATAATAATCTCTATTTTTAATTCCATATTATAAAATTATTATATTTAAAAAATAATAATACTATGATTATAAATACTCATGCGGGTGAATCATTTCTCTGACGTCCTAGTGGATGCTGGGGACTCCGTCAGGACCATGGGGATTAGCGGCTCCGCAGGAGACAGGGCACAAAAATAAAGCTTTAGGATCAGGTGGTGTGCACTGGCTCCTCCCCCTATGACCCTCCTCCAAGCCTCAGTTAGGTTTTTGTGCCCGTCCGAGCAGGGTGCAATCTAGGTGGCTCTCCTAAAGAGCTGCTTAGAAAAAGTTTTTAGGTTTTTTATTTTACAGTGAGTCCTGCTGGCAACAGGCTCACTGCAACGAGGGACTTAGGGGAGAAGAAGTGAACTCACCTGCGTGCAGGATGGATTGGCTTCTTAGGCTACTGGACACCATTAGCTCCAGAGGGATCGAACACAGGCCCAGCCATGGAGTCCGTTCCCGGAGCCGCGCCGCCGACCCCCTTGCAGATGCCGAAAAGTGGAGAGGTCCAGAAACCGGCGGCAGAAGACTTTTCAGTCTTCATGAGGTAGCGCACAGCACTGCAGCTGTGCGCCATTGTTGTCACACACTTCACACCAGCGGTCACGGAGGGTGCAGGGCGCTGCGGGGGGCGCCCTGGGCAGCAATGAGAATACCTTGTTCTGGCTAAAAGATACATCACATATAGCCCCTGGGGCTATATGGATGTATTTAACCCCTGCCAGGTCTCAGAAAAACGGGAGAAGAAGCCCTCCGAAAAGGGGGCGGGGCCTATTCTCCTCAGCACACAGCGCCATTTTCCCTCACAGAAATGCTGGTGGGAAGGCTCCCAGGCTCTCCCCTGCACTGCACTACAGAAACAGGGTTAAAACAGAGAGGGGGGGCACTTATTTGGCGATATGATTATATATATTAAGATGCTATAAGGGAAAAACCCTTATATAAAGCTTGTCCCTGTATAATTATAGCGTTTTGGTGTGTGCTGGCAAACTCTCCCTCTGTCTCTCCAAAGGGCTAGTGGGGTCCTGTCCTCTATCAGAGCATTCCCTGTGTGTGTGCTGTGTGTCGGTACGTGTGTGTCGACATGTATGAGGACGATGTTGGTGAGGAGGCGGAGCAATTGCCTGTAATGGTGATGTCACTCTCTAGGGAGTCGACACCGGAATGGATGGCTTATTTAAGGAATTACGTGATAATGTCAACACGCTGCAAGGTCGGTTGACGACATGAGACGGCCGGCAAACCAATTAGTACCTGTCCAGGCGTCTCAAACACCGTCAGGGGCGTTAAAACGTCCTTTTACCTCAGTCGGTCGACACAGACACAGACACGGACACTGACTCCAGTGTCGACGGTGAAGAAACAAACGTATTTTCCTTTAGGGCCACACGTTACTTGTTAAGGGCAATGAAGGAGGTGTTACATATTTCTGATACTACAAGTACCACAAAAAAGGGTATTATGTGGAGTGTGAAAAAACTACCTGTAGTTTTTCCTGAATCAGATAAATTAAATGAAGTGTGTGATGATGCGTGGGTTTCCCCCGATAGAAAATTATTGGCGGTATACCCTTTCCCGCCAGAAGTTAGGGCGCGTTGGGAAACACCCCTTAGGGTGGATAAGGCGCTCACACGCTTATCAAAACAAGTGGCGGTTCCGTCTCCAGATAGGGCCGCCCTCAAGGAGCCAGCTGATAGGAGGCTGGAAAATATCCTAAAAAGTATATACACACATACTGGTGTTATACTGCGACCAGCGATCGCCTCAGCCTGGATGTGCAGCGCTGGGGTGGCTTGGTCGGATTCCCTGACTGAAAATATTGATACCCTTGACAGGGACAGTATTTTATTGACTATAGAGCATTTAAAGGATGCATTTCTATATATGCGAGATGCACAGAGGGATATTTGCCCTCTGGCATCAAGAGTAAGTGCGATGTCCATATCTGCCAGAAGTTGTTTATGGACACGACAGTGGTCAGGTGATGCAGATTCCAAACGGCACATGGAAGTATTGCCGTATAAAGTTATTTGGGGTCGGTCCATCGGACCTGGTGGCCATGGCAACAGCTGGAAAATCCACCTTTTTTACCCCAAGTCACATCTCAGCAGAAAAAGACACCGTCTTTTCAGCCTCAGTCCTTTCGTCCCCATAATGGCAAGCAGGCAAAAGGCCAGTCATATCTGCCCAGGGATAGAGGAAAGGGAAGAAGACTGCAGCAGGCAGCCCATTCCCAGGAACAAAAGCCCTCCACCGCTTTTGCCAAGTCCTCAGCATGACGCTGGGGCCGTACAAGCGGACTCAGGTGCGGTGGGGGGTCGTCTCAAGAGTTTCAGCGCGCAGTGGGCTCACTCGCAAGTGGACCCCTGGATCCTACAAGTAGTATCCCAGGGGTACAGATTGGAAATTCGAGACGTCTCCCCCTCGCAGGTTCCTGAAGTCTGCTTTACCAACGTCTCCCTCCGACAGGGAGGCAGTATTGGAAACAATTCACAAGCTGTATTCCCAGCAGGTGATAATCAAAGTACCCCTCCTACAACAAGGAAAGGGGTATTATTCCACACTATATTGTGGTACTGAAGCCAGACGGCTCGGTGAGACCTATTCTAAATCTGAAATATTTGAACACTTACATACAAAGGTTCAAATCAAGATGGAGTCACTCAGAGCAGTGATAGCGAACCAGGAAGAAGGGGACTATATGGTGTCCCGGGACATCAAGGATGCTTACCTCCATGTCCCAATTTGCCCTTCTCACCAAGGGTACCTCAGGTTCGTGGTACAAAACTGTCACTATCAGTTTCGGACGCTGCCGTTTGGATTGTCCACGGCACCCCGGGTCTTTACCAAGGTAATGGCCGAAATGATGATTCTTCTTCGAAGAAAAGGCGTCTTAATTATCCCTTACTTGGACGATCTCCTGATAAGGGCAAGGTCCAGAGAACAGTTTAAGGTCGGAGTAGCACTATCTCAAGTAGTTCTACGACAGCACGGGTGGATTCTAAATATTCCAAAATCGCAGCTGTCTCCGACGACACGTCTGCTGTTCCTAGGGATGATTCTGGACACTGTCCAGAAAAAGGTGTTTCTCCCGGAGGAGAAAGCCAGGGAGTTATCCGAGCTAGTCAGGAACCTCCTAAAACCAGGAAAAGTGTCAGTGCATCATTGCACAAGGGTCCTGGGAAAATTGGTGGCTTCTTACGAAGCGATTCCATTCGGCAGATTTCACGCAAGAACTTTTCAGTGGGATCTGCTGGAAAAATGGTCCGGATCGCATCTTCAGATGCATCAGCGGATAACCCTGTCTCCAAGGACAAGGGTGTCTCTTCTGTGGTGGCTGCAGAGTGCTCATCTACTAAAGGGCCACAGAGTCGGCATTCAGGACTGGGTCCTGGTGACCACGGATGCCAGCCTGAAAGGCTGGGGAGCAGTCACACAAGGAAAAAATTTCCAGGGAGTGTGATCAAGTCTGGAGACTTCTCTCCACATAAATATACTGGAGCTAAGAGCAATTTACAATGCTCTAAGCTTAGCAAGACCTCTGCTTCAAGGTCAGCCGGTATTGATCCAGTGGGACAACATCACGGCAGTCGCCCACGTAAACAGACAGGGCGGCACAAGAAGCAGGAGGGCAATGGCAGAAACTGCAAGGATTCTTCGCTGGGCGGAAAATCATGTGATAGCACTGTCAGCAGTGTTCATTCCGGGAGTGGACAACTGGGAAGCAGACTTCCTCAGCACGACCTCCACCCGGGAGAGTGGGGACTTCATCGGGAAGTCTTCCACATGATTGTGAACCGTTGGGAAAGACCAAAGGTGGACATGATGGCGTCCCGCCTGAACAAAAAACTGGACAGGTATTGCGCCAGGTCAAGAGACCCTCAGGCAATAGCTGTGGACGTTCTGGTAACACCGTGGGTGTACCAGTCGGTGTATGTGTTCCCTCCTCTGCTTCTCATACCTAAGGTACTGAGAATTATAAGACGTAGAGGAGTAAGAACTATACTCGTGGCTCCGGATTGGCCAAGAAGGACTTGGTACCCGGAATTTCAAGAGATGCTCACAGAGGACTCATGGCCTCTGCCGCTAAGAAGGGACTTGCTTCAGCAAGTACCAGGTCTGTTCCCAGACTTACCGCGGCTGCGTTTGACGGCATGGCGGTGGAACGCCGGATCCTAAGGGAAAAAGGCATTCCGGAAGAGGTCATTCCTACCCTGGTCAAAGCCAGGAAGGAGGTGACCGCACAACATTATCACCACATGTGGCGAAAATATGTTGCGTGGTGTGAGGCCAGGAAGGCCCCACGAAGAAATTTCAACTCGGTCGATTCCTGCATTTCCTGCAAGCAGGAGTGTCTATGGGCCTCAAATTGGGGTCCATTAAGGTTCAAATTTCGGCCCTGTCAATTTTCTTCCAGAAAGAATTGGCTTCAGTTCCTGAAGTCCAGAAGTTTGTCAAGGGAGTATTGCATATACAACCCCCTTTTTGTGCCTCCAGTGGCACTGTGGGATCTCAACGTAGTTCTGGGATTCCTCAAATCACATTTTAAACCGCTCAAATCTGTGGATTTGAAATATCTCACATGAAAAGTGACCATGCTGTTGGCCCTGGCCTCGGCCAGGCGAGTGTCAGAATTGGCGGCTTTGTCTCACAAAAGCCATATCTGATTGTCCATTCAGACAGGGCAGAGCTGCGGACTCGTCCCCAGTTTCTCCCTAAGGTGGTGTCAGCGTTTCACCTGAACCAGCTTATTGTGGTACCTGCGGCTACTAGGGACTTGGAGGACTCCAAGTTGCTAGATGTTGTCAGGGCCCTGAAAATATAGGTTTCCAGGACGGCTGGAGTCAGGAAAACTGACTTGCTGTTATCCTGTATGCACCCAACAAACTGGGTGCTCTTGCTTCTAAGCAGACGATTGCTCGTTGGATTTGTAGCACATTTCAACTTGCACATTCTGTGGCAGGCCTGCCACAGCCTAAATCTGTCAAGGCCCATTCCACAAGGAAGGTGGGCTCATCCTGGGCGGCTGCCCGAGGGGTCTCGGCATTACAACTCTGCCGAGCAGCTACGTGGTCGGGGGAGAACACGTTTGTAAAATTCTACAAATTTGATACCCTGGCTAAAGAGGACCTGGAGTTCTCTCATTCGGTGCTGCAGAGTCATCCGCACTCTCCCGCCCGTTTGGGAGCTTTGGTATAATCCCCATGGTCCTGACGGAGTCCCCAGCATCCACTAGGACGTCAGAGAAAATAAGATTTTACTTACCGATAAATCTATTTCTCGTAGTCCGTAGTGGATGCTGGGCGCCCATCCCAAGTGCGGATTGTCTGCAATACTTGTACATAGTTATTGTTACAAAAAAATCGGGTTGTTATTGTTGTGAGCCGTCTGTTCAGAGGCTCCTACGTTTGTCATACTGTTAACTGGGTTCAGATCACAAGTTGTACGGTGTGATTGGTGTGGCTGGTATGAGTCTTACCCGGGATTCAAGATCGTTCCTTATTGTGTACGCTCGTCCGGGCACAGTATCCTAACTGAGGCTTGGAGGAGGGTCATAGGGGGAGGAGCCAGTGCACACCACCTGATCCTAAAGCTTTATTTTTGTGCCCTGTCTCCTGCGGAGCCGCTAATCCCCATGGTCCTGACGGAGTCCCCAGCATCCACTACGGACTACGAGAAATAGATTTATCGGTAAGTAAAATCTTATTATTACTTCCTACTAAATATTTTCTTTTTTCAAGTATGCATTCAAAATCTGTCAACTATCCCCCTCAGCAGCCTATGTATTAATATTTGCGAAAAAGCCCCAGATGCCCGCCCTGGCAAAATAATAATAATACTAATAATTTTATGTATATAGTGCTCTGTCTCCAACAGTACTCAAGGCGCTTTACATGCATCAAAAACAAAGCACATTGGGGGTCATTCTGACTTGTTTGCTCGCTGCTGTTTTTTGCAGCCGAGCAAACGGGTCTTTACTGCGCATGCGCTGGCGCCGTAGCGCGCCGGTGCATACTAGGCGTCTGAAGGCCGTATCAGGGCTGCGATCGCCTCTGCCTGATTGACAGGCAGAGGCGGTCGCAGGGTGGGAGGGGGCGAAACGGCAGCGTTTGGAACGGGGGGCGGGTCGCAGCGGCTGCGTGACATCACACGCAGCTGCTGCGGGCCGGGGAGCGATGAGTAGCTCCCGGCCAGCACGCTAAAGATGCGCTGGCCGGGAGCTACTCTTGAAGTGCAAAGGCATCGCCTTTGCACTTCTGCGGAGGGGAAGGGGGGGGGGGGGCGGCACTGACATGCGGGGCGGGCTAGCCCTGTGCTGGGCGTCCCCCCGCATGTCAGGGAAGATGATCGTAGCTGTGCTAAATTTAGCACAGCTGCGATCAACTCGGAATGACCCCCATTGGGCCTAATTCAGATCTGATCGCAGCAGCAAATTTGTCCGAGTTGAACGCACACTGCTGATTTTTATAGCGCAGCGATCAGGTTACTACTGCGCATGCGTATGCACCGCAATGCGCATGCGCGTCGTACGGGTACAAACAGCATAGTTGCTGGGCAATGCTTCTAGCGACGAATCTATTCGCATGGGTGATCGCAAGGAGATTGACAGAAAGAGGGTGTTTATGGGTGTCAACTGACCGTTTTCTGGGAGTTGTAGGGAAAACGCAAGCGTGTCCAGGCATTTGCAGGGCGGGTGTCTGACGTCAATTCCGGGACTGGATGGGCTGAAGGGATTGCAAAGGTTGAGTAAGTTCAGACCTACTCAGAAACTGCAAAAAACTTTTTCGCCCTGCTCGGCTGCACATGCAATTGCACACTTGCAAAGCGATAATACACTCCACCTTGGGCGGCAACTATTTGCACAGCTGCTATAAGTAGCGAGCGATCAACTCGGAATGAGGGCCCATGTGCACTGCACGGGGGGCAGATATAACATGTGCAGAGAGAGTTAAATTTGGGTGTGGTGTGTTCAAACTGAAATCTAAATTGCAGTGTAAAAATAAAGCAGCCAGTATTTACCCTGCACAGAAACAATATAACCCACCCAAATCTAACTCTCTCTGCACATGTTACATCTCCCCTCCCCCCCTGCAGTGGACATAGTTTTGCCCATTAGCTAACAAATTTGCTGCTGCGATCAACTCTGAATTACCCCCATAGTACAAAAGATTACAAGCATCATAACAAAGCACATTAGTACAAAAGGGTAATAGAGCAGTAAAAAGGAAAACCTTGGGCACACAGTAAGCATAATGCAGGGTTGGTGCAGACATTTTGGGTAATAACTTCCATGGGTTATATATTCGGGATGTAGTCATGTGACCGGCGGTCAGGAGACCGATGGTCACATAACCTCCCCTTACATCCCGCCCCCTCACAATCCCGACGGTCAGCATGCTGACCAACAGGGACTTTTCACACTCGTGGGTGTCCACAACACCCATAGAGTGGGAATAGAACTCTTGGCGACCACATGGTGGTATAGCATACAAGCATAGCATACAGTGGAGAAAAACTACATAGTACATGATGAGGTCTATGAGGCAGCAGAAAGAAGAAGCCATGGTAGTGTCAGCATAGGGCAAAATAGGACAGATTTGCAAGCGAGAGTTCAGCAAAAGAAAAGTTCGTAAAAGTAAAGTCCGTGTGTGCGTCTGTCCCACCAGCAACTCCAGCAACCGTGTCCTCCTCGGGCAGTGCCAGTGCCCTGGGGTGGGGGTCTCCACAGGCAGGCTCTAAAAAGTAAATTGATTGCTTACTCAGTTACTGCTGGATTTAGACTTTGGGGATCATTCCTACCTGAACGCACGCTGACATTTTTCGCAGCGATCAGGTCACTACTGCGCATGCGTATGCACCGCAATGCGCAGGTGCGTCATACGGGTACAAAGCGGATCGTTGCTGGGTGATGGATTTAACAAAGAATCCATTCGCACAGCCGATCGCAAGAAGATTGACAGGAAGAAGGCGTTTGTGGGGGTCAACTGACTGTTTTCAGGGAGTGTTTGGAAAAACGCAGGTCTAACCAAGCGTTTGCAGGGCGGGTGTCTGACGTCAATTCTGGGACTGAACAGGCTGAAGTGATCGCAGCGGCTGCGTAAGTTCTGAGCTCCTCAGAAACTGCACAAACTGTTTTTGTACCGCTCGGCTGCACAAGCGATCGCACACTTGCACAGCTAAAATACACTCCCCTGTGGGCGGCGACTATGTGTTTGCACGGCTGCAAAAAGTAGCTAGCGAGCGATCAACTTGGAATGACCCCCTTGGTCTCCATAGAAAGCTAAGAGGATAGCATTTGCTATCGTAGAGAGCGGGGATAAATCTGTTATGGTAACCCCTTTTCTCTGACGTCCTAGTGGATGCTGGGAACTCCGTAAGGACCATGCTGGGAACTCCGTAAGGACCATGGGGAATAGCGGCTCCGCAGGAGACTGGGCACAAAAGTAAAGCTTTAGGACTACCTGGTGTGCACTGGCTCCTCCCCCTATGACCCTCCTCCAAGCCCCAGTTAGATTTTTGTGCCCGACCGAGAAGGGTGCACACTAGGGGCTCTCCTGAGCTCTTAGTGAAAGTTTAGTTTTAGGTTTTTTATTTTCAGTGAGACCTGCTGGCAACAGGCTCACTGCATCGAGGGACTAAGGGGAGAAGAAGCGAACTCACCTGCGTGCAGAGTGGATTGGGCTTCTTAGGCTACTGGACACCATTAGCTCCAGAGGGACCGAACACAGGCCCAGCCTCGGAGTCCGGTCCCAGAGCCGCGCCGCCGGCCCCCTTACAGAGCCAGAAGCAAGAAAAGGTCCGGAAAATCGGCGGCAGAAGACATCCTGTCTTCACCAAGGTAGCGCACAGCACTGCAGCTGTGCGCCATTGCTCCTCAGCACACTTCACACTCCGGTCACTGAGGGTGCAGGACACTAGGGGGGGGCGCCCTGAGCAGCAATAGAAACACCTTGGCTGGCGAAAATACATCACATATAGCCCCCAGGGCTATATGGATGAATTTTAACCCCTGCCAGATTCCACATAAAAGCGGGAGAAAAGGCCGCCGAGAAGGGGGCGGAGCCTATCTCCTCAGCACACAGGCGCCATTTTCCCTCACAGTTCCGCTGGAAGGACGTCTCCCTGACTCTCCCCTGCAGTCCTGCACTACAGAAACAGGGTAAAAAAGAGAGGGGGGCACTAATTGGCGTAATAATTACAAATAGCAGCTATAAGGGGGAAAAACACTTATTTAAGGTTATCCCTGTATATATATAGCGCTCTGGTGTGTGCTGGCATACTCTCTCTCTGTCTCCCCAAAGGGCTAGTGGGGTCCTGTCCTCTGTCAGAGCATTCCCTGTGTGTGTGCTGTGTGTCGGTACGTTGTGTCGACATGTATGAGGAGGAAAATGATGTGGAGGCGGGGCAATTGCCTATAATAGAGATGTCACCCCCTAGGGAGTCGACACCTGAGTGGATGATCTTATGGAAGGAATTACGTGACAGTGTCAGCTCTTTGCAAAAGACAGTTGACGACATAAGACAGCCGGCTACTCAGCTTGTGCCTGTCCAGGCGTCTCAAAAGCCATCAGGGGCTCTAAAACGCCCGTTACCTCAGATGGTAGATACAGACGTCGACACGGATACTGACTCCAGTGTCGACGGGGAAGAGACAAACGTGACTTCCAGTAGGGCCACACGTTACATGATTGAGGCAATGAAAAATGTTTTACATATTTCTGATAATACTAATACCACTAAAAAGGGTATTATGTTCGGTGAGAAAAAACTACCTGTAGTTTTTCCTGAATCTGAGGAATTAAATGAGGTGTGTGATGATGCGTGGGTTTCCCCCGATAAAAAACTGATAATTCCTAAAAAATTATTGGCATTATATCCTTTCCCGCCAGAGATTAGGGCACGTTGGGAAACACCCCCTAGGGTGGATAAAGCACTCACACGCTTATCAAAACAGGTGGCTCTACCCTCTCCTGAGACGGCCGCCCTTAAGGATCCTGCTGATAGAAAGCAGGAAGGTATCCTAAAATGTATTTACACACATACTGGTGTTATACTGCGACCAGCAATCGCCTCAGCCTGGATGTGCAGTGCTGGTTTGGCTTGGTCGGATTCCCTGACTGAAAATATTGATACCCTAGACAGGGACAGTATATTACTGACTATAGAGCATTTAAAAGATGCATTTCTATATATGCGTGATGCACAGCGGGATATTTGCAGACTGGCATCAAGAGTAAGTGCGCTGTCCATTTCTGCCAGAAGAGGGTTATGGACGCGACAGTGGTCAGGTGATGCGGATTCCAAACGGCATATGGAAGTATTGCCTTATAAAGGGGAGGAGTTATTTGGGGTAGGTCTGTCAGATCTGGTGGCCACGGCAACAGCTGGGAAATCCACATTTTTACCCCAGGTCGCCTCTCAACATAAGAAGACGCCGTATTATCAGGCGCAGTCCTTTCGTCCCCATAAGGGCAAGCGAGCGAAAGGCTCCTCATTTCTGCCCCGGGGCAGAGGAAGTGGAAAAAGGCTGCAACAGACAGCCAATCCCCAAGAACAGAAGCCCTCTCCCGCTTCTGCCAAGTCCTCAGCATGACGCTGGGGCTTTACAAGCGGACTTAGGCACGGTGGGGGCACGTCTCAAGAATTTCAGCGCGCAGTGGGCTCACTCGCAGGTAGACCCCTGGGTCCTTCAGGTGGTATCTCAGGGGTACAAATTGGAATTCGAGACACCTCCCCCTCGCCGGTTCCTAAAGTCTGCTTTACCGACGTCTCCCTCCGACAGGGAGGCGGTATTGGAGGCCATTCACAAGCTGTATTCTCAGCAGGTGATAATCAAGGTACCCCTCCTGCAACAGGGCAAGGGGTATTATTCAACGCTGTTTGTGGTACCGAAGCCGGACGGCTCGGTGAGACCTATTTTAAATCTGAAATCTTTGAACACTTACATACAAAGGTTCAAGTTCAAGATGGAGTCACTCAGAGCAGTGATCGCGAACCTGGAAGAAGGGGACTATATGGTGTCTCTGGACATCAAGGATGCTTACCTCCATGTCCCAATTTACCCTTCTCACCAAGGGTACCTCAGGTTTGTGGTACAGAGCTGTCACTATCAGTTTCAGACGCTGCCATTTGGATTGTCCACGGCACCCCGGGTCTTTACCAAGGTAATGGCCGAAATGATGATACTTCTTCGAAGAGAAGGCGTCTTAATTATCCCTTACTTGGACGATCTCCTGATAAGGGCAAGATCCAAGGAACGGTTAGTAGTCGGAGTAGCACTATCTCAAGTAGTGTTACGACAGCACGGGTGGATTCTAAATATCCCAAAATCACAGCTGATTCCGACGACACGTCTGCTGTTCCTAGGGATGATTCTGGACACAGTCCAGAAAAAGGTGTTTCTTCCGGAAGAAAAAGCCAGGGAGTTATCCGAGTTAGTCAGAAACCTCCTGAAACCAGACCGGGTCTCAGTGCATCAATGCACAAGGGTTCTGGGAAAAATGGTGGCTTCCTACGAAGCGATTCCATTCGGCAGATTCCACGCAAGAACATTTCAGTGGGATCTGCTGGACAAATGGTCCGGATCGCATCTTCACATGCATCAGCGGATAACCCTGTCCCCAAGGACAAGAGTGTCTCTCCTGTGGTGGTTGCAGAGTGCTCATCTTCTAGAGGGCCGCAGATTCGGCATTCAGGACTGGATCCTGGTGACCACGGATGCCAGCCTGAGAGGCTGGGGAGCAGTCACACAGGGAAGAAATTTCCAGGGCTTGTGGTCAAGCCTGGAAACGTCACTTCACATAAATATCCTGGAACTAAGGGCCATTTACAATGCTCTAAGCCAAGCAAGACCTCTGCTTCAGGGTCAGCCGGTGTTGATCCAGTCGGACAACATCACGGCAGTCGCCCACGTAAACAGACAGGGCGGCACGAGAAGCAGGAGGGCAATGGCAGAAGCTGCAAGGATTCTTCGCTGGGCGAAAAATCATGTGATAGCACTGTCAGCAGTGTTCATTCCGGGAGTGGACAACTGGGAAGCAGACTTCCTCAGCAGACACGACCTCCACCCGGGAGAGTGGGGACTTCATCCAGAAGTCTTCCACATGATTGTAAACCGTTGGGAAAAACCAAAGGTGGACATGATGGCGTCCCGTCTCAACAAAAAACTAGACAGGTATTGCGCCAGGTCAAGAGACCCTCAGGCAATAGCGGTGGACGCTCTGGTAACACCGTGGGTGTACCAGTCAGTGTATGTGTTCCCTCCTCTGCCTCTCATACCCAAGGTACTGAGAATTATAAGACGGAGAGGAGTAAGAACTATACTCGTGGCTCCGGATTGGCCAAGAAGGACTTGGTACCCGGAACTTCAAGAGATGCTAACAGAGGACCCGTGGCCTCTACCTCTAAGAAGGGACCTGCTCCAGCAGGGACCCTGTCTGTTCCAAGACTTACCGCGGCTGCATTTGACGGCATGGCGGTTGAACGCCGGATCCTGAAGGAAAAAGGCATTCCGGATGAAGTTATCCCGGATCACAGCAGCAAACAATAGGCCAGCTCAACTTTTCCGCACAGTGGAGATGCTTTGCAAGCCAGCATGCCTGCAGACTGATGAGACCCTTTCCCAAGCAAGATGCAACGAGTTTGCAAACTTCTTTGCAGATAAAATATCCACCATCCGGGCTGGAATATCCACAGTGCCATCAAAGGAGAGCCAAACTACAAAGCCTGCCAATATAAGCTACCTGCCTTCATGGACCAGCTTTGACCCAGTGGATGTAAAGGACACTGCTGAAATTGCTCGGATTTTGCGTCCCACCACCTGTGGCCTGGACCCAGCCTCAACCAAGCTTCTAATAGGTTGTACGGATATAATCGGTCCTGTCTTTGCAAAAATTGTTCAATGCTCTTTGCAGACAGGCATTTTTCCTGGACCCCTAAAGGAAGCAATTGTTAGACCACTTCTTAAAAAACCTAATTTAGATCCCGACTGCATGTCCAACTACAGACCGGTATCAAACCTTCCTTTCCTAGGAAAGGTTATTGAGAAAGTGGTTGCAAATCAACTGGAAACTCGCCTGACAACCCATGATATTTATGATCCATTTCAATCAGGATTCAGGAGAAGACATAGCACTGAAACAGCCCTGGTGTGTGTGTTAAATGATCTTCTGATGGCAAAAGACAGAGGTGACTGTTCAATATTAATCCTTCTGGATCTCTCGGCAGCATTTGATACCGTGGACCACGGGCTTCTGATTGAGCGACTGATACACTTCTGTGGTCTGGATGGCACAGTCCTAAACTGGTTCAAATCATTTCTCACAGGCAGGTCACAGAGAGTATCATCTGGATTATACTCATCACCACCAGTGCCATTGCCATGTGGTGTCCCACAAGGTTCTATACTATCCCCCATGCTTTTTGCAGTATACATGCTCCCATTGGGCGAAATAATCAGGCGCCATGGCCTGGTCTACCACTGCTATGCAGATGATACACAACTGTACTTGTCCTTTGCTCCGGGCACTGATAACCCAGTAGCAACCCTGAATGGCTGTCTAGCTGAACTACAGGAGTGGATGAGCGCCAGTTGGCTGCGACTGAACCCGGATAAAACAGAGGTCCTTATAATACGACCGCAACATCAAAGGACAAGACTGCAGCATAGCCAACCAACTGGACTTACACTCGGGGATTCAGAATTACAGACCAGTGATCATGTGCGGAATCTTGGCGTTGTCCTGGATGATGGCTTGACACTTAAACATCAGATATCAGCCACAATCAAATCCTCATTCTTTCACCTGAGGAACATAGCCAGAATCAAGCACCTAATTCCCTCAGATGATATGCCAAAAGTCATACATGCATTTGTATCATCTCGATTAGACTACTGTAATGCCCTCTACCTTGGTCTACCAGCAAAAGAATTGCAACGCTTACAGCTGGTGCAAAACACAGCTGCCAGGCTGTTAACCAACCAGCCCCGTTCCAGCCACATAACACCCATCCTCTACTCCCTTCACTGGCTGCCTGTAAGATGGCGAATCCTCTTCAAGATTGGCTTACTGAGTTTCAAAGCATTACATGACCAAGGCCCAAGGTACCTGAAACAGCTTCTGATCCCATACTGCCCCACTCGATTACTGCGATCTGTAGATGAAGGACTTTTAGCAGTACCTAGAATCTACCGTAATTCATCTGGGGGTCGAGCTTTTAGTCATGCGGCTCCGACTCTATGGAACTCACTTCCCAGCACAGTGCGAGAGGCCCCAACTATAGAATCCTTCAAAAGTAGACTCAAGACTTTCCTGTTTACTCAAGCATTTCCATAGTGTCTCTTTTAGTATCTTCATGCTTCTGTATTTTATGAAAAATGTACTTCATTATTTTTCTGTACTATATTATGCTGTGTATCTGTTAAGCGCCTTGAGTCCTATTGGAGAAAGAGCGCTATATAAATAAAATTATTATTATTATTATTATTACCCTGATCAAGGCCAGGAAGGAAGTAACCACACAACATTATCATCGTATTTGGCGTAAATATGTTGCGTGGTGCGAGGCCAGTAAGGCCCCTACAGAGGAATTTCAACTGGGTCGTTTCCTGCATTTCCTGCAAACAGGACTGTCTGTGGGCCTAAAATTAGGGTCCATTAAGGTTCAAATTTCGGCCCTGTCGATTTTCTTCCAAAAAGAGCTGGCTTCAGTTCCTGAAGTTCAGACGTTTGTCAAAGGGGTACTGCATATACAGCCTCCTTTTGTGCCTCCGGTGGCACCTTGGGATCTCAATGTGGTTTTGGGGTTCCTAAAGTCACATTGGTTCGAACCCCTTATCACTGTGGACTTAAAATATCTCACATGGAAAGTGGTAATGCTGTTGGCCCTGGCTTCAGCCAGGCGCGTGTCAGAATTGGCGGCTTTGTCCTATAAAAGCCCTTACCTAATATTTCATACGGATAGGGCAGAATTGAGGACTCGTCCTCAATTTCTCCCTAAGGTGGTTTCAGCGTTTCACCTGAACCAGCCTATTGTGGTACCTGCGGCTACTGGGGACTTGGAGGACTCCAAGTTGCTGGACGTAGTCAGGGCCCTGAAAATATATGTTTCCAGGACGGCTGGAGTCAGAAAATCTGACTCGCTGTTTATCCTGTATGCACCCAACAAGCTGGGTGCTCCTGCTTCTAAGCAGACTATTGCTCGTTGGATTTGTAGTACAATTCAGCTTGCACATTCTGTGGCAGGCCTGCCACAGCCAAAATCTGTAAAAGCCCATTCCACAAGGAAGGTGGGCTCATCTTGGGCGGCTGCCCGAGGGGTCTCGGCTTTACAACTTTGCCGAGCAGCTACTTGGTCAGGGGCAAACACGTTTGCTAAATTCTACAAATTTGATACCCTGGCTGAGGAGGACCTGGAGTTCTCTCATTCGGTGCTGCAGAGTCATCCGCACTCTCCCGCCCGTTTGGGAGCTTTGGTATAATCCCCATGGTCCTTACGGAGTTCCCAGCATCCACTAGGACGTCAGAGAAAATAAGAATTTACTTACCGATAATTCTATTTCTCGTAGTCCGTAGTGGATGCTGGGCGCCCATCCCAAGTGCGGATTGTCTGCAATACTTGTACGTAGTTATTGTTACAAAAATCGGGTTATTGTTGTTGTGAGCCATCTTTTCAGAGGCTCCTCTGTTATCATGCTGTTAACTGGGTTCATATCACAAGTTGTACGGTGTGATTGGTGTGGCTGGTATGAGTCTTACCCGGGATTCAAGATCCTTCCTTATTGTGTACGCTCGTCCGGGCACAGTATCCTAACTGAGGCTTGGAGGAGGGTCATAGGGGGAGGAGCCAGTGCACACCAGGTAGTCCTAAAGCTTTACTTTTGTGCTCAGTCTCCTGCGGAGCCGCTATTCCCCATGGTCCTTACGGAGTTCCCAGCATGGTCCTTACGGAGTTCCCAGCATCCACTACGGACTACGAGAAATAGAATTATCGGTAAGTAAATTCTTATTTTTGCTGCATCTGTGATGCTTATCAGTCATTGCTAAATTGTGAGCCAGAATGTACAACAATCTCTTTAACAATTTTTAATCTGCAACCACCTATCATCAATAATGTTAGTTTGTATACTTTGTCATTTTTTAAGGGAGAAAAAGTAGATTTTTTTTGGGGGGGGGTTGACTTCATTTTTTTTCTAATCATGTAAATAATACTAATCTAAAACAAGCAACAACAAAAAATAAAAATAAAAAATAAATAGGAGACTTTAGAGGATATAGTTTTCAGGGTGCACCTATCGGGATTCCTTGCTATCTAATATATGCTAGTGACAATCACCCTTATACAATGAGTGATGTAGGAGATTTGGTAGATTACTGTTAAGCTGGGCACAGACTGGAGCGATTTGACATTTCGTAACAACAAATCGCCTACATCACTCATTGTATACGGGTGATTGCGCGCTACTGCAGTCGCTAGCGAGGGATGCTAGGTTTGATGTGCTGCACATCATACCTAGCGATATTGCTAGTGACCTTGTTTATACTTATGAAGGACGGAACATGATCGTTCCGTCCTTCATAAAACTCTTTCCGATGTTGGAACGAATGCCTGTCGCTCCAGTGTGTACCCAGCTTTATTATCACAACATTGTCTCTACTCTGATCCAGACTAGCAGGAGTATAATGCACCCCACAAATGACCCAATCTGAGATAGATTTTACTATTTTGTAGTCATTGTCTATGAGCAAGGAAGTATTATTGTTTATAAGATGCAAGAAAATCGGCAGCGCAGTACATAAAAACAGATGGCAACAGCTAACGTGATGGATATAGAACTGCAAAAAGTGATAGTTTTTTTTTTTTATTAAATGCACTATGGGGTATATTCAATTGAAGTCGAAAGCTGCCGTCTGTCGAAAAGACGGCAGTTTTCGACTTTTTTAGGTCGGAAGGTGTTCTGACCTATTCAATCTAACCCCAAATTATTCGACAAGTCGAGGAATTCGACTTGTCGAAAAGCACGTGGATCAGCGGAATAACTGCCGATCCGCGTGCTTGTGTCGAAAACGGTTTTGGCCCCCTTTTCGACCATCTCAATTCGACTTTAAAGTTGAATTGAGATGCGGGAGCAGAGACATTGGGGGTCATTCCGAGTTGTTCGCTCGCAAGCTGCTTTTAGCAGCTTTGCACACGCTAAGCCGCCGCCTACTGGGAGTGAATCTTAGCTTATCAAAATTGCGAACGAAAGATTATCAGAATTGCGAATAGACACTTCTTAGCAGTTTCTGAGTAGCTCCAGACTTACTCGGCATCTGCGATCAGTTCAGTCAGTGTCGTTCCTGGTTTGACGTCACAAACACACCCAGTTTCCGCCCAGAAACACCCACTTCCTGTCAATCACATTACGATCACCAGAACGAAGAAAAAACCTCGTAATGCCGTGATTAAAATACCTAACTGCATAGCAAATTTACTTGGCTCAGTCGCACTGCGGACATTGCGCATGCGCATTAGTGACTAATCGCTCCGTTGCGAGAAAAAAATAACGAGCGAACAACCCGGAATGACCCCCCTTGAGAGCAGCGCCGGAGACGGGGACAGCAGCGCCGGAGGATGTGTCACAGCCGGCGTCCACCCGGCTCCAGCATGCGATACCTCGCTAGCTGGAGCCAGGTGGACGCTGCCGTGAGCGGCGGCTGTGATGCAGGGACGGGGGGAGCCGCGGGCGGACGGGGGAGAGCAGCGCTGCTATATAGCCGCTGCTGTAGTGCTGCTCTCCCCCGTCTGCCCGCGGTTCTCCCCCGTCTCAGCTCCCGCATCTCAATTCTACTTTTTTTTAAAGTCGAATTGAGATTGCATTGAATAGCCCAGGGCGGATCCATTCCGACAAATGAATGTCGGAATGGATCCGACTTCAGTTGAATATACCTATATCATACCTCCCAACATGACCCTTTCCAGGAGGGACAGAAAGCTCTGCTCCTGGACTTCCCTCTTAATGTATGATTGCCATCACTTGTGCTGAAACACCTTTCTTATCCAGTAACCTATTCAAAACAGGTGCTGGCAATCAAACATGAAGAGAAAAGTCCAGAAGCAGAGCATTTTGTCCCTCCTGGAGAGGGTCATGTTGGGAGGTATGCTATATGTATCTATTATTTTACTTATTCTTTCTTTATACTTGGTTCTATTGGATAAATGTAGGTATATCTATAGCTGGGTACACACTAGGTGATATGTCGTACGATCCGGCGGATCGGAACAACATATCTTTCATATGTGTATGTCCAGTATGTGGTCAGCTTCTGATGAGGCCCAAAAGTAGACATCTCCAGCGATGCCATTATTTATTATTTATTTATTAACAGTGTCTTATATAGCACAGCAAATTCCGTTGCACTGTAACGTTGCTCCATCGCCCTGTGCATCGGCAAGTGTGTATGCAGATCGGCTGGGCACACACTTCGTCTATTGTGTACCCAGCATAATGTGTTTATTCATCCATCCGTTGTTTACAATTATTTAGCATTGCAGTCAAATACATATCTCATCTTCACAGTCTGTGCGATTTTATGTTTCTATTACGATCTATTTCATTGAGCCTTGCATTTGCATCTAGAAAGAATGATTTAGTCAGTGAGAACAGGACTATTTACAAGTTGAATTTCTGGATAATCTAGAAGAGTATACACAGCAATAAAATCTAGTTCCTCTGACAAAATGTTTTAGCCCCCATGGTGATAACACCTTAAAATGAGTAATTCATTCCCCCCAACCAGCGGTGCAAGTATGCGGGTACGGGTGGGTACGGCGTACCCTTAAGAATTTCGACGTGGGTACGCCGTACCCACACCGACGGGCCGCCGCTTGCTACCGCTGATGTGAGGGGAGGAGAGCGCAGCCTGCGCCTCTCCTGCCCCTCAGTGTCTTTGTTCAAATCAGCACCGCCCGTGAGCCAATCAGAGCTCGCGGAGCTTTGATTGGCTCACGGATCGGCGCTGAATATTGAACTCACCCGCCGGAGACTGAGGGGAAGGAGAGGCGCAGGCTGCGCTCTCCTCCCCTCACACACGGGAGACAACACAACAGCAGCAGCGGTGAGCTGGGGAAGGGGGGGGGGGCAGCACTGTGGGGGGCAATGTATATCTGGCACTGTGGGGGGCAATGTATACCTGGCACTGTGGCGGGCAATGTATATCTGGCACTGTGGCGGGCAATGTATATCTGGCACTGTTGTGGGCAATGTATATCTGGCACTGTTGTGGGCAATGTATACCTGGCACTGTGGGGGGCAATGTATATCTGGCACTGTGGGGGGCAATGTATATCTAGCACTGTGGGGGGCAATGTATACCTGGCACTGTGGGGGGTAATGTATACCTGGCACTGTGGCGGGCAATGTATATCTGGCACTGTGGCGGGCAATGTATATCTGGCACTGTTGTGGGCAATATATATCTGGCACTGTTGTGGGCAATGTATACCTGGCACTGTTGTGGGCAATGTATACCTGGCACTGTGGGGGGCAATGTATATCTGGCACTGTGGGGGGCAATGTATATCTGGCACTGTGTGGGGCATATGTATATCTGGCACTGTGGGGGGCATTTGTGTATCTGGCACTGTGGGGGGCATTCGTGTATCTGGCACTGTGGGGCATTCGTGTATCTGGCACTATGGGGCATTCGTGTATCTGGCACTATGGGGCATTCGTGTATCTGGCACTGTGGGGCATTCGTGTATCTGGCACTGTGGGGCATTCGTGTATCTGGCACTGTGGGGCAACGTGTATCTAGCACTGTGGGGGTCATATGTGTATCTGCCCCTCCCCCATATGTGTATCACGCCCACATTTTCATTGGCCACGCCCCATATGGCATTTGGCCACACCCATTTTTGCGCGTCGCCGCGCGCACACAGTACCTGTAAGACATTTTTTCTACTTGCACCACTGCCCCCCACCGAAACGGATTGTTTACATGACACAACCTGTACACATAGAGCCAAGTACTTCCTCAGTGAAAGTTTTAAAATAATATCCTTTGAGCCTTGGGGATGTGGAGGCTGGGTGTGTTTCCAGTCTTCCTTTCTATATCTCTGTTTTATTCCTCTAGACCAGGCATTCCCAACCACGGTCCCCAAGGCACACTAACAGTGCAGGTTTTAGTGATATCCAGGCTTCAGCACAGGTAACTTAATTATACCCCTTTCAGACATAGGATCCGGGAATTTCCCTGCTTCAGACCCGGGATTTTCACCTCTGAAAAATCCCGGGTTTTTGCTGGGACTCCCTTTCACACTTAACCTGAGACCTGTGAAATTCTCGGGTCGACCCCTTTCAGACATAAGCCTGGATTGGCCTGACAGCAAGGGCAGACCAGGCTACTCTCATATCACACGCACACACACACACACACACACACACACACACACACACACACACACACACACACACACACGTCATACACAAACACACACATACATGTGATATACACACACACATGCCAAATTCATACACACACACACACACACACACACACTCTTACCACAACAGGCCGCCTCTGTTAGCTGCGCTGGCTGCTCAACTACACTGCAGCACGGACAACAGCAGCCGGCGCACGCCCCCTCCAGACAGCTCCACCCCTTCCAGTCTAGCGCCAATCAGAGGTGTGTAGGTGCAAGCCGGGAGCAAATTCCCGGGTTGCACCTTTCAGACCTAAGCCGGGTTTTCTTTCCGGGACTGAAGTTCCGGGAAAAGCCCTGGTCAATTGCAGGGTCGGCAACCCGGGACGTGTTCCGGGTTGGGACCTTTCACACATGCCAAATTCCCGGGATGATGCGCGTTCATGTGAAAAATCCCGGGAATTTGGAGCATGTCTGAAAGGGGTATAAGTAGCTCAGTTATTTTGATCTAACCATCTGTGCTGCAGCCTGGATATCACTAGAACCTGCACTGTTGGTGTGCCTTGAGGAAGGTTGAGAATGCCTGCTCTAGATCATCAAGTGTATATTTGCTTTTATTATGAGTAAAGACTGTATACTGATTGAATGACAATATTCAAAACATTGGTATATATTTCCTCTTCAGACCTCGCTGGTTAGAAGCATATACAGTACCTGCACATAGAATATACAGTACCTGCACATAGAATATACAGTACCTGCACATAGAAAGTTTGGTCACCTGGACAATTATCTTACAACTATGCCACGAGAGGCGAAGGGGTCTATGTACTAAGCCTTGGATAGGACTAAAGTGGATGGAGATAAAGTACCAGCCAATCAGCTCCTAACTGTCATTTTTCAAACACAGCCTGTGACATGGCAGTTAGGAGCTGATTGGCTGGTATTTTATCTTTGTCCACTTTATCTCCATCCAAGGCTTAGTAAATAGACCCCAAAGTCATTGTTGATCCTCACTGGGACAGCACTGTGGGCTGCTCCAATCAGGTTATTTGTTCCCTAATCAGATCATTTGTATCTAGATTGTGTAACTGTAGTAAAATGTCACCCACTGCCTCTATTGCTGCATTAGTGATTTAAGAGCGGAGACACTTGAAACTAATAGTGTACTGTACTTTGTCACCTTACAGTAAACAGAATTGTGTGGGTCATTTGTTTTGCCTATTGATTTATTTTAGTCCTCATATATAAACTGGTTGCAGAATTATTACTAGGAACCAGCATTGTAAATCACCCTGCATTTTAACAGGTGTACGGAGATATTCGACTGGATGCTGTGGTTTATTTGGTTTTATCCCCAAGTACAAAAAATAAATCATTCCGAGACGTCTAATAGTGTAGGAGGAAAACGCTGAATTGAATGTATATAAATGCAGACGATGAACAGTTATACTCCTTTCACATCTCCAATGCCGGATCCCATCCAGGAATTGGAAACGGGTCCTTCCCGGGTGGGATCCGGCATTGGAGCCACAGCGCTGGCTTCCCGACCCGGCAATATGCTGGGTCGGTTGCCATAGCAGCAGGGGCGGAGCCGGCAGCGGGGGCGGGGGTGGAGGCGGTGCTGGGAGATGAGCTCATCTTCGCACCGCCTCTCCCTGTGTAGTAAACAGGACCCGGATCGCATCGACCTGGGAACCCATTTGCACTGTCACTGACCCGGTATTCAACCCAGGAATAACCCTTCTTATAACCCAGGTTGAATTACTGTGACAGGCATCCTGGGAATTCTCCAATGCCCCTTTCACCTCGCACACTGACCCGTGTCGACCCGGCAATATGCCTGGTCGTTAGCGGGTTATTTTTAGATGTGAAAGGGGTATTACAGGTATTGAAACTTGTAGTCTTATAAACCAGTATTTTTATATTTCTGGTTTTGTTTAGCGTACGTCCCAAATTCTCAACTGTGGCCACTCTCTAAATCGCTGTGGAATATGTGTGTGCTAGGGTGCATCTGGAAAGTATTCACAGCGCTTCACTTTTTCCACATTTTGTTATGTTACAGCCTTATTCCAAACTTCGATAAATTGACAACGTGAACTTTTTTTTTTTTTAGATTTTTGCAAATTTATTAAAAAATAAAAAAACTAAGAAATCACATGTACGCAAGTATTCACAGCATTTGCTCAATACTTTGTTGATGGACCTCTGGCAGCAATTACAGCCTCAAGTCTTTTTGAATATGATGCCACAAGCTTGACACACCTATCTTTGGGCAGTTTCGCCCATTCCTTTTTGCAGCACCTCTCAAGCTCCATCAGGTTGGATGGGAAGCGTCGGTGCACAGCCATTTTCAGATCTCTCCAGAGATGTTCAATCGGATTCATGTCTGGGCTCTGGCTGGGCCACTCAATGACATTCATAGAGTTGTCCTGAAGCCACTCCTTTAATATCTTGGCTGTGTGGTTAGGGTCGTTGTACTGCTGAAAGATGAACAGTCACCCCAGTCTGAGGTCAAGAGAGCTCTGGAGCAGGTTTTCATCCACGATGTCTCTGTACATTGCTGCATTCATCTTTCCTTCTATCCTAACTAGTCTCCCAGTTCTTGCTGCTGAAAGACATCCCCACAGCATGATGCTACCACCACCATGCTTCACTGTAGGGATGGTATTGTCCTGGTGATGAGCGGTGCCTGGTTTTCTCCAAACATGACACCTGGCATTCACGCCAAAGAGTTCAATCTTTGTCTCATCAGACCAGAGAATTTTGTTTCTCATGGTCTGAGAGTCTATCAGGTGCATTTTGGCAAACTCCAGGCGGGTTCCCATGTGCTTTTTACTAAGGAGTGGCTTCTGTCTGGCTACTCTACCATACAGGCCTGATTGATGGATTGCTGCAGAGATGGTTGTCCTTCTGGAAGGTTCTCCTCTTTCCACAGAGGAATGCTGTAGCTCTGACAGAGTGACCATCAGGTTCTTGGTCACCTCCCTTACTAGGGCCCTTCTCCCCCGATAGCTCAGTTTAGATGGCCGGCCAGCTCTAGGAATAGTCCTGGTGGTTCCGAACTTCTTCCATTTACGGATGATGGAGGCCACTGTGCTCATTGAGACCTTTAAAAGCAGCAGATATTTTTCTGTACCCTTCCCCAGATTTGTGCCTCGAGACAATCCTGTCTCGAAGGTCTACAGACAATTCCTTTGACTTCTTGCTTTGTTTGTGCTCAGACATGCACTGTCAAGTGTGGGACCTTCTATAGACAGGTGTGTGCCTTTCCAAATCATGTCCAATCAACTGAATTTACCACAGGTGGAATCTAATTAAGCTGTAGGAGCATCTCAAGGATGATTAGTGGAAACAGGATGCACCTGAGCTCAATTTTGAGCTTCATGGCAAAGGCTGTGAATACTTGTGTACATGTGATCTCTTAGTTTTTTATTTTTAATAAATTTGCAAAAAAAAAACCCAAAAGCTTTTCACGTCATTATGGGGTATTGTGTGTAGAATTTTGAGGGAAAAAAATAATTTATTCCATTTTGGAATAAGGCTGTAACATAACAAAATGTGGAAAAAGTGAAGCGCTGTGAATACTTTCCGGATGCACTGTATATAAATAATTGGTAATTATACATTTCTTCATCTTAAAAAGTAGGGAGCGTGCTTGGAACGTGTCAGATTTTCAACAAGAAGAGGGCATTTTGGATGGATCAGTAGTGGATTGGGGCGTGGCTTATGTGGTAGGTATTGTTAGTAGTTATGGGTTAGGGCTGAGGATTATGGTACATCAGTAATAATAGGCTTATGTCGTTTTGTGTGAGTTCCATGAACCAGTGCTGTCTCTGTGATTAAGGCTTCAGATTAAAGCTGCAATAATTAAAGAAAAACAACAACTTGATTTTGCCTCGGAAATGATTGCCACTTTAAATCAACAGCATTAATTGCTAAGATCGTGTCCCTCACAAGGGTGCGAGCAGAAATCCCTGAAGTGCAGCCTTGGGGATAGTCATGGGAAGTAATTGAATAGCTCCCGCGCAATTGTGTTGGGTTTGCTCCAGACATAGTGTTTTCGTGGTGGCCGAAAAGTTTAATTTTAGCCTAATCTGATCAGAGCACCTTCCTCCATACATTTAGGGAGTCGTCCACATGCCTTTTGGCAAACTCAAAACGTGCCTTCTTATTTTAACACTAAGTAATGGCTTTTTTCTGGCCACTCTTCCATAAAGCCCAGCTCTATGGAGTGTACGGCTTATTGTGGTCACATGCGCAGATACACCAGTCTCTGCTGTGGAACTCTGCAGCTCCTTCAGGGTTACATTTGGTCTCTGTGCTGCTTCTCTGATTAATGCCCTCCTTGCCTGGTCTGTTAGTTTTGGTGGTCGGCCCTCTCTTGACAGGTTTGTTGTGGTGCCATGTTCTTTCCATTTGAAGATGATGGATTTGATGGTGCTCCGGGGGATCATCAAAGATTTGGATATTTTTTTTATAACCCAACCCTGACTTGTACTTCTCAACAACTTTGTCCCTGACTTGTTTGGAGAGCTCCTTAGTCTTTATGGTGTGATGCCTCTTGCTTAGTGGTGTTGCAGCCTCTGGGGCCTTTCAGAAAAGGTGTGTTTATACTGACAGATCATGTGACACTTAGATTGCACACAGGTGGACTTCATTTCACTAATTATGTGACTTCTGAAGGTAATTGGTTGCACCAGAACTTTTGAGGGGCTTCATAGCAAAGGGGCTGAATACATATGCACATGCCAATTTTCAAATTTTTATTTCTAAAAATTATTTTTTATATAAAATTTTCTAATTTCACTTCACCAACTTAGACTATTTTGTGCAGATCCATCACATAAAATTCAGTAAAAAAATAAAATTACTGGTTGAAATGTAACAAAATTGTTAAAAAGCCAAGGAGGGGAATACTTTATCAAGGCACTGTATATGGGTGGGGGGCTTAGACTGCACATCCTAATTCTAAATATAATGAGATGTGCTACCATGCTGAGACTTGTAGTTCTACACAGAAAAAAAAGAGAAAATTCAGGTGCACACTCTAAATACTAAACACTGCTAATCAGAATAATTGTAATAAACTCTGCAATATTGCATAGAGTAAATTTGAGGCACTTAGCTTAATTTTTTTTTACATAAAACTATGGACTGGTGGGCCTCTAACACTTAATTTTCAAGCCCAGTGCATGGGATCCCCCAGGCGAGCACAAGCCAACCAACCCAAGGCATCACACTAGAGCATGGTTTAAGTGTTAGAAAGTGTTACATTAGTTAGAAGCAGCAGATATGTCTTGAGAGTGTAACGTTGGTGAGAGGTAACAATTAGAGTGTTAAAAAGTGTTAAGGTGCTAAAAAAGTGCTAGATTAAGTGTAACAATATGAAGTGCCCCAGAGCAGCCAGACCACGCCATCCCAGGGGGCCCTGTGCTCCGAACTGGAATATGTACAGAACAGTGTTCCCTCGCATATGCAGATTTGCTGGATTCTGCCGCTTACATCTACCTGTGCCTGGATGGGCAAATACACAAGATGGGGAGTCTTTTTTTCCTGCCTTATTAGAGATATTTTTTAAATTAGGTATAGTGATGTATTGCTTATAAAAGAAATTGCTTACACAATGTGGGATTTAAGCATCTGTGACGTGAGACCTGTCACTAGCCCCAGAGTTTTCCAGCCATTTCATGAAGAGTATGCGACTGTGTATATGTATTCTAAAGTCAGACTTGCATGAGAGTATCTATTTAAATCAAAATTAATATCATGTGTCAAACATTGATAAAGTGGAGAACTGTCATTTTTAGACTCCTAGATAATTTGTGGGGTTTCATTTCAAAGTTATGTGCTACCGTGCACCACAGTGCTGCGCACATCTCAGCCATTTCTGCCGACATTGCATAAGTTCCTCGCACCTCTGTCTCTGTGGGTTACAACGGAAAACTTGCTATGCTGGCAGGATGAGGTCAAGAATTGAATTTCACGTACAATAGTTACAACCTGACTGGTTGCTCCACTTTGTCTCTTGAAGGTATGATATTTCTCCCATATAATTTGATAATCGTGACCTGAAAGGTTAAGTACATTGGAAATTACTGCAAGTCACAAGCTCACACTGCCAAGGCCACAAGGGCTTCTTTACTGCTGGTGAAGTTCAACCTCTACTGCTGGTGAAGTTCAACCTTAAGGCCCATACACACTAGACGAGAAAGTAAAATATATCGCTCAGAAGGGTCAATCTGAGCGAGATCTTTTACAATCTCGTCTAGTGTGTGCACTTATTGTTGTACAGACGTGGGAGATCCTCGTTAACGACTGCTGCAGCATGTGCGTCGTTCCTCCTACCACCCCCCCTCTGCACTCCCTCCTTTCCTCACTGGCATCGGCAAGTGTGCACGCTGCCCATATTGGCGTCGGTGGGGGTCATTTAGTCTGTATGGGCCTTTAGGGATCTCTTATTTATGTGATGACTGTGAGTAAGCAGGAACCAAGACAGTGGGGTAAATTTACTAAGGTGGGAGATTTTTAGAACTGGTGATGTTGCCCATAGCAACCAATCAGATTATATCTATTATCTGCTAGAAGCAGCTAGAAAAATGGTAAGAAGAATCTGATTGGTTGCCATGGGCAACATCACCAGTTCTAAAAATCTCCCACCTTAGTAAATTTACCCCAGTGTGTGTGGTGAGTTTCTATTTTCTCCCGGGTTTGTGTAGGTTTCGTCCCCCACTCTCAATGTCTGTTGTGGGTGCCACATACACAGTGACGCTATTCTAAGTGAGCAAAAAGGTTTCAAATCTGTCTTTCCCCAGGAATAACTCAGTCTAATGTTGAAAAGTGTTAAAAAGAACAAAAAAATACACATATCCATTATCAGTACACTTTCCAACCATTCTCGTTACATTGTCTAGTGCATCTTTATATAGTAATCCTTTTTCTGTGTTATGAATTAGCGTCTTATTTATTTTAACCTGTTAACTTTGATGAGCAACTACAATTAATACCTATTATTTGCTTCTGCACTCCAACTAGCAAAACAGAAAATGCTCTCCTTGCCCAAGCCTCCTTACTTGCTGCCGTCAGATGGGGATATTAGATTCACCAATTGTCCTGGTTCTGTAGACCAGAAACAAATCCATTAAGTTAACACCTAGAAATAGTAGCAGAGAGGGCCGGTGACTGGGAGGACCAATCAGGTCTGTGTATTACAGTTTTAGATTGGTTCTTCTGTTGACGCCTCCCACAGTTTTCAGCCAATTCTAAAGAAGAAGGAGGAACCTCTGGAAAGCAGCTGCACAGAATAGGCTCAGGGAGCTGCAAGTGGGGAAAGTGCGTGTGTGTGTGTGTGTGTGGGGGGGGTTTGGAATGGAGGATTTATTAGATCACAGATGTGTCAACAAACTACTGTACTTTGCGACTAAGCTGTACTATGGACTTTTTCACAAAATATAGGTCTTATAGAGTTATTCAGGTTTGTTAGAAAACCAAAAAAGCACACTAATGGGCAAAACCATGTGCAGGGGGAGGGGGGGGGGCAGATAGTTATGATGCTTGCAATCTTTTGTACTATGGGGGTAATTCAGAGTTGATCGCAGCAGCAAATTTGTTAGCAGTTGGGCAAAACCATGTGCACTGCAGGGGGGACAGATGTAACATGTGCAGAGAGAGGTATATTTGGGTGCAATCAACTCAGAATTACCTCCTATGTACACTGCAGGGGGGGACAGATATAACTATAACGTGTGCAGAGAGAGTTAGATTTGGGTGGGTTATATTGTTTCTGTGCAGGGTAAATACTGGCTGCTTTATTTTTACTCTGCAATTTAGATTTCAGTTTGAACACACCCCACCCAAATCTAACTCTCTCTGCACATGTTACATCTGCACCACCTGCAGTGCAACATGGTATTGCCCATTGGTGGGCTTTTTTTGGCTCGCAAACAAACTTGAATAAGGCCCTTAGTCACGTAGCTCTTGTGAGTTGTGACAAAATGACAGTACATGCATAGGTACGATACAAGTGAGCAGTTCCATGTGTCACACCACATATCGTTGTGCTTCATCTGTGACTTTGTACCAATTAATTTGCAACAAAAACCCTAATATTGCCTAGTGCACTACATTGCCAATAAGAGGCTAAATTTAGGAAAAAGTATGAAAGTCTGGCAATCAGACGGCACACATGATAAAGTGTCTTATGCCACACTGGACGTTGTGGGTACCCGGCAATATCGTTAGCGATGGGACTTGGCAGCGGGGCAGGCATTGGCAAGTGCATACACACTTGCTGATGCCGCGGGCGGGGGGGAGCAGGGGTAGTCCTTGCTGGTGATGTCATCTGTCAGACCTGCATGTGTGCCCGACGGATGATGTCGCTGACGATGCGCGGTAGTGCACATTTTCAGTGACATAGTACATACACACTACATGATATCGAGAACGGTGTGCCAGAATCGGTCACATCGTTCCGTATCGCGACGTATGACACACAGAGGATGATGAAAGGAGACATCTGTAGCATGCACTGCTTCTCAAGCTACTGTAACTATTACCTATGAGAGGATAAGTAAGAAATGACTTGTAATGAAACCCTTGGCCAGCTCACCTGTCCTTGGCCAGCTCACCTGTCCTTGGCCAGCTCACCTGTCCTTGGCTAGCTCACCTGTCCTTGGCTAGCTCACCTGTCCTTGGCTTAGTATACTGAAAGAGATCAACACATACACAATTGCTGAATAGCTCCTTTTCTGAAGGATTTGTTTTTCATCATATATTCCTTATTTAATTTAGATAATATAGGTACTTCTTATACTGTTGTATTTTTTTTAATCAAGACATTTCTCAACTTGTAGTTTTCCTTGGGGAAAAAAAACAAGGAATGCATAAACCTCATAAACTGGAATGTAATAAAACATTCATCTCTCTCCATCAGGTTAGAGGAGACTGTAACATGCATTTTGCAGTGTTTATTTTTCTCTTACTGTATGACGACCCAAATATGTCAGTGCATCACTGTGTGCGTAATGATGAAGATAACCTCTTCAGATTTATATCGTTTATGAAATTGAAGCATTTAACGGTATGCTTTGCAAAACGAATACATTCTGCCAAAGCAAAGTACAAAATATTACACACGCAGAAATCCTTTATCAAAATATGTCCAACCATCTCTCCCCCAGCTAGCTTTACGTTAATATAAATATTTATTCTCTGATTACATCACTGTTAGAGTTATATACAATAAGTAGGCCTATTTGCATGCTTTTAAAGAGCAAATAATATTGAAAGATAAATATATTTGGCATTATCAAGCTGTGTTACTTCAGTTTCTATTTTGAAATTCTCTAGCCTATATTTTCGCCAGGTCAGTTTTTCGACACATGCTCTCGTGATTTATATCAATGTCCAAATGTTTTGTTTTTGTTTATGCATTTCATAAGCATTTACAGAATTTTATATATATAGGGAGAGTTTTATGTCATTTCCTACAGATTAGGGGCCTTAGGACCTTGGGGGTCATTCCGAGTTGATCGCTCGCTAGCAGTTTTTAGCAGCCGTGCAAATGCTATGCCGCCGCCCACTGGGAGTGTATTTTAGCTTAGCAGAAGTGCGAACGAAAGGATCGCAGAACGGCTACAAAGTTTTTTTGTGCAGTTTCTGAGAAGCTCAAAACCTACTCAGCGCTTGCGATCACTTCAGACTATTCAGTTCCTGTTTTGACGTCACAAACACGCCCTGCATTCGCCCAGCCACGCCTGCGTTTTTCCTGGCACGCCTGCGTTTTTTCGAAAACTCCCTGAAAACCAGGGACGTGCAGTCAGGGGAGGCAGTGCCTCCCCTGTCAATAATTAAAATATTATAAAGTAGATACTTATGACACATATTCTGTGTCATGAGTATCTGCTTTATATTATCCTAATCATTACTCCTGGGAAAATGTGTTTGGGAGTCACCGATCGTGGTGCCTCCCTGTCAGAAAGGGAAAGGTATGGAGAGCGGGGGGCGGGCAGGGGCGGGGCCTAGCAATGGGCATTAAAAGCCCATTGAAATAACATGGGAAAGCGGCACCATTAGAGGTGCCGCTTTCACACAGGGACGTGCTTTCAACCTATGAAAGCACGCCCCTGTCAGTCAGACCACAGTGATTGGCCAGCGGATCCGTCACTGGATCCGCTGTCAATCACTGTTGTGGGCGTGGCGGAGGTGCGGGTGTCGGCGGAGGTGCTGGCGGTGGAGGTGCGGGCGGCGGAGGTACAGGCGGCGGTAGGTGGCGGAGGTGCGGGCGACGGGTGGTGACGGAGGTGCGGGCAGCGGTGCAGAGTTTGGGCAGTGGAGCAGTTCCAATTTCAACGTCATTTTGAATATCAAGATGGCCGCCGTGAGCCAATCACGGCTCGCTGCGTCATCTCCCCGCCCCCTCCGGCTGACATATAAGTCAGCGCGAGGGAGCGGCTGTCAGTCCGACAACGGAGGAGGAGCGGAGAAGAGCTCCTGAAGGCAGAAGACGTCGGAAGTCCTGGATGGGCGGCGGCTATGCAAAAGAGCTTAGCAGCTGCCGCCCACCAGGTGAAGACGCTGGAAGCCCTGGGGAAGGCGGCAACCATGCAAAAGAGCTTTAAGGCGGCCGCCTCCCAGGTGAAGACTCCGGAGGAAGACGCTGGAAGCCTTGGGGAGGTGGCACACCCCCCCATGTGAGGACGCCGGAAGCCCTGGGGAGGTGGCGGCCATGCAAAAGAGCTTAAAGGCCGCCGCCCTCAGGTGAAGACCCTGTCAAATAAACTTTTTTCTCATACGTCCTAGAGGATGCTGGGGACTCCAAAAGGACCATGGGGTATAGACGGGATCCGCAGGAGACATGGGCACTTTAAGACTTTAAAAGGGGTGTGAACTGGCTCCTCCCTCTATGCCCCTACTCCAGACTCCAGTTAGATTCTGTGCCCAGAGAGACTGGTCACACACTGAGGAGCTCTCCTGAGTTTCTCGGAAAAGACTTTATGTTAGGTTTATTATTTTCAGGGAGCACTGCTGGCAAAAGGCTCCCTGCTTCGTGGGACTGAGGGGAGAGAAGCAGACCTACTTCTGTGAGTTTAAAGGCTCTTCTTCTTAGGCTACTGGACACCATTAGCTCCAGAGGGTCTGATCACTTGGTATAGCCTAGCTGCTCGTTCCCGGAGCCGCGCCGTCGTCCCCCTCACAGAGCCCGAAGAATGAAGCCAGGTGAGTAACCAAAGTACAGAAGACTTCAGTAAAGACGGCAGAAGACTTCAGTCTCAGAGGTACCGCGCAGCGGTCGCGCTGCGCGCCATTGCCCCCACACACAAGCGGCACTACAAGGGTGCAGGGCGCGGGGGGGGGGGGGCGCCCTGGGCAGCAATAAAATCTCAATATTAAGCCTGGCATAAGAGGTATACAGGGCATAGGCAATGTATACAGACCCCCGCCAGTATAAATAGCTAGAAAATAGCGGGGCTGAAGCGCGCCATTGAGGGGGCGTGGCTTCGCCCTCATGGCTCGAACCAGCGCCATTTTCTCCTCGGAAACGCTGGCCCTGCCAAAAACACTGCTGAACAAGATCACAGTGAAAAAAAGGGGGGGGGGGGCACAGTGGTTTAGTGCAATACATGTTAAAAAAGCACAATATGTAATGAGCAAAAGAGCTGGAGAGCGTTTTCTGGGTTTCCCTGACACAAAATAGTCAATGTAATGTCGGTGGGTGGTTGCTACATGTGTGTCGGCATGTAGGAGGCTGAGTACTCTGCCACATACGGCTATGGGAATGTCTCGGTCGGCACCGCCGACTCCTGATGGTGCTTGGTTCATGTAAATGTGTGTCAACATGTCAGTAAATGCATGTTTTTTCCAAGGAGAAAACTATATGGGAGACACAGACGTGTGTGGGTGATCCTGTCAGCACCAACAAATCTGACTGGGTAAACACATTGACATGGTAATGTGATGCATTTCAATGCTTGTATATACAGTGGGGATCGAAAGTTTGGGCACCCCAGGCAAAAATTCATTTTAATGTGCAAAAAGAAGCCAAGGAAAGATGGAGAAATCTCCAAAAGGCATCAAATTACAGATTAGACATTCTTATAACATGTCAAAAAAAGTTTGATTTTATTTCCATCATTTACACTTTCAATAGAACAGAAAACAAAAAATGGCATCTGCAAAAGTTTGGGCACCCTGCAGAGTTAATACCTTGTACTGCCCCCTTTGGCAAGTATCACAGCTTGTAAATGCTTTTTGTAGCCAGCCAAGAGTCTTTCAATTCTTGTTTGAGGTATCTTCGCCCATTCTTCCTTACAAAAGTCTTCCAGTTCTTTGAGATTCCTGGGCTGTGTGTGACGCATTGCTCTTTTAAGGTCTATCCATAGATTTTCAATTATGTTGAGGTCAGGAGATTGTGAAGGCCATGTCAAAACCTTCAGTTTACGCCTCTTGATGTAATTCACCGTGGATTTTGAGGTGTGTTTTGGATCATTATCCATTTGTAGAAGCCAGCCTCTCTTTAACTTCAGCTTTTTCACAGATGGCATCAAGTTAGCGTCCAAAATTTGCTGGAATCTTATTGTATCCATTTTTCCTTCTACTCGTGAAATGTTCCCTGTGCCACTGGCTGCAATACAACCCCAAAGCATGATTGATCCACCCCCATGCTTAACAGTTGGACAGAGGTTCTTTTCATTAAATTCTGTGCCCTTCCTTCTCCAAACGTACCTTTGCTCATTCCGGCCAAAAAGTTCGATTTTAACTTTATCGGTCCACAGAACTTTATTCCAAAATGCATCAGGCTGTTATGATTCCTGTACTCCAGACCGGAGGAGATCTTATGGCAGGGATCTGAGTACAGGAAAATAAGCTGGTTGTGGGAGCTGGATAGCCTAGTAACCCCTGGCGCCCTAACTCCGTTGTCTCGCCCGTGTTATCAGAAATCCCCTGCGAGACTATGGTTGCTTGAGCCCATGGCAGCCGTGTTCGAAGGGCGGATTATGTCTGCCCAACCCCGATGCCCCCGCAGGTCTTAATGGGAGACAAGGGGAAGTCCGAGACAGGGTGATAACAAGGGGCCCTCTGACTAAGCAACCAGGCCAGGGGTTACAAGCTAACTAACTAAATCAAAAGGTATGTGCGGACTAGCCGCCAGGAAAAAGGACAACCAAGGATCCACTGATCCGACACTCCTATCCGGCACCGCCGGACACCAGAGTGGATCTGTGGAAGCGGAATCCTCCGCAAAGCTCCAGAACACAATTAAACAAAATAATAAACAGAAGCGGACAAGCCGCAACACACGGCTGCGCCGCGACTCACGAACACCACCAGATGTTAAAGGTGCTCGGTCAGACTCCAGGAACAGATGGTAACTTCCGAGTACAGGATCTCTGAGGACAGGAACAACCGAAAAGACCGGGACTGGGAACTCTCTGCAGCAGACACAGGCAAACAGGAAGCTATCACCGGCGTCTGTAAGAAGTCCTGAGGGTGCCTTTATTCAGGCACCCTCCAATCAGGATCCAGACAGGACAATCAAATAGAAATGCCGTGCAGCTTGCATGCTGCACGGCCAGCACATAATCAGGGTAATGAGAATAGACCCAGCAACGGGGAACGCGGCTGAACGTGGCGTCCCCGTTGCTAAGGTCAGAGCGGCTCCGTGCGCCCGGCGTCTTAGCGTTGCCAGGGAGCCGGCGGCTGAACGCGCACGGCGTCCCTGGTTGCTAGGCGCCGGGCCGCACGGCCGAGCGGACCCCGGCGCCTAACAGTACCCCCCCCTTGAGGAGGGGTCAAGGAACCCCTAAAGCCAGGTTTCCGAGGAAATTCACGAAAAAATGCCCTTTTGAGCTTTGGGGCATGAAGGTCTTCATCCAGGACCCACGACCTTTCCTCTGGCCCATAACCTCTCCAATGCACCAAAAAATAAAGCCGACCCCGGGACAACTTGGAATCGAGAACCTTCTCAACCAAGAACTCTTGCTGACCCTGTACATTAACTGGTGATCTCCCCTGAGATTTTTTACGAGGAAATCTGCTGGACGAAACATATGGTTTAAGCAATGAGCAATGGAAGGTATTTCCGATCCGTAAAGTCTTTGGTAAACGTAACCGGAAAGCAACTGGATTGACTTTTTTGATAATGAGAAATGGTCCAATATATCTAGGACCCAATCTGGCTGAGGTTTGTCGAAGTTTGATGTTGCGAGTCGACAACCACACCCTGTCTCCTACTTTAAAAGTGCACGGCCGCCGGAGCCTGTCAGAAAATTTTTTTTCCCGGAAAGCTGCTTTTCTGAGAGCCAGGTGCACTTTTTTCCAAATAAGTTTAAGATGAGAGGTCAGGGCCAGAGAGGAGACAGAGGAATGTTGAAAAAATGAATTAGCTCTGGGGTGGAAACCAAAAACTGCAAAAAATGGAGACACATTGGTGGAGGAATGACAGGCATTATTATAAGCAAACTCCGCCAATGGAAGAAACTCAGACCAGTCATTTTGGAGTTTGGCCGAGTACAAACGCAAATATTGTTTTAGAGATTGGTTAACTCGCTCAGTCTGTCCATTGGATTGTGGATGATAGCCGGAGGTTAATGATAATTTCATCTTTAATGAAGCACAAAAAGACTTCAAAAATTGCGCAATGAATTGTGGACCCCTGTCAGAAACAATATCAGTGGGTAACCCATGGAGTCTGAAAACATGACGGAGGAACAAGACTGCCAATCCCTGGGCAGATGGCAATCGGGGAAGAGCAATAAAATGGGCCATCTTGCTAAAACGGTCCACTACCACCCATATGACTCGGCATCCGGCTGACAGAGGGAGATCCACCACAAAATCCATGGAGATATGCGACCATGGCCTAAGAGGAACTTTCAAGGGCATAAGTTGACCAATAGGCAAAGAACGGGGAACTTTATGCTGTGCACAGACCTGACACGAAAAAACAAACTCTTTAATGTCTTTGGAAAGACCAGGCCACCATACTGAGCGGGATACTAATTCCAAAGTCTTAGCGATTCCCGGATGCCCTGCAACTTTGCTATCATGAAATTCCGCCAAAACAGTTGCTCTCAAAAACTCAGGAACAAAAAGACGACTAGCAGGAGTATTTCCCGGAGCTTGATGTTGAAGCAGCTTTAATTGGGAAAATACATCCTGTGTGAGACCTGCCTGAATGACTGAAGGCGGAAGTATGGGAGTAACAGGACTGTTGTCTTGAACCGGAAGGAAACTGCGTGACAGGGCATCTGCCTTGGTATTCTTGGAACCTGGTCTGAAGGTGATAATGAATTTGAAACGAGTAAAAAATAAAGCCCAACGAGCCTGTCGGGCATTCAGTCGTTTAGCCGATTCAATGTATTGAAGATTTTTGTGATCAGTCAAAACTGAAATGGTGTGGGTAGCTCCTTCAAGCCAATGTCTCCACTCCTCGAAAGCCCATTTAATAGCCAGCAATTCCCGGTTACCAACATCGTAGTTGGATTCTGCAGATGAGAATTTCCTGGACATAAAGGCACAAGGATGTAACTCAAGGGAATCTGGATCCTTCTGAGAAAGGATAGCCCCTACTCCAACCTCCGAGGCATCCACCTCAATAATGAAAGGTAATTCTGGGTTGGGATGTCTAAGGACAGGGGCTGAGACAAAGGCTTGTTTTAAGGCCTGAAAAGATAACTCCGCTTCACATGACCAATTGGTAGGATCTGCTCCCTTCTTAGTAAGTGCCCCAATGGGAGCAACTAGGTCAGAGAAAGAGTGAATAAATCTTCTATAGTAGTTTGCAAACCCTAAAAAGCGCTGAATTGCTTTTAAATTGGTGGGTTGCGCCCAACTAAGGATGGCTTGGAGCTTTTTTGGTTCCATTCGGAATCCCCGAGGGGAAATAATGTACCCTAAAAAGGATACTTCCGTGACATGAAATTCACACTTCTCCAGCTTGGCATATAAGTGATTTTCACGTAATCTCTTTAGCACCTGACGCACCTGGGTAACATGTTGTTCCACGGAGTCAGAATATATCAAAATATCGTCTAAATAGGCCACGACGAATCTTCCCAGAAACTCACGGAGCACATCATTAATGAGATCCTGGAAAACTGCCGGAGCGTTAGATAGGCCGAATGGCATGACCAGATACTCATAGTGGCCCGACTGAGTACTAAATGCCGTTTTCCACTCATCCCCTGACCTGATTCTGATGAGGTTATATGCTCCTCTAAGATCAATCTTAGAAAAAATAACAGCCGAACGTAGCTGATCAAAGAGGACAGAGATCAGCGGCAGAGGGTAAGTATTCTTTACTGAGATTTTATTCAAAGCTCTAAAGTCAATGCAGGGTCTGAGTGAACCATCCTTCTTCTCTACGAAGAAGAAACCTGCACTTAAAGGGGATTTAGATGGCCTGATAAACCCTTTCCCAAGGCTTTCTTTCACATACTCATTCATGGCCACAGTTTCAGGACCAGACAATGCATATAACCTTCCTTTAGGCAACGTGGCACCAGGAATTAACTCAATGGCACAATCATAAGGCCTATGGGGAGGCAAAATATCCGCATTGCCCTTGGAAAACACATCAACAAAATCCTGGTATTCCCCAGGAATATGTGCGGAACTGGCGGCAGCTACTCGGATAGGAAGCGTAATACATTCTTTATCGCAGATGGTACCCCATTGTAGGATCTCCCCAGACTGCCAATCAATGACGGGATTATGAAAGGCCAGCCAAGGATGACCCAGAACCACAGGAACTGCTGGACAATGGGTAAGGAAAAACTCAATTTTTTCAGAATGCAGAGCTCCCACCGAGAGCAAAACAGGAGGTGTACATAGAGAAATAACCCCATTGGATAAAGGACTCCCATCTAAACCATGCATGGTGATACACCTACCTAAGGTTAGCTGAGGAATACCTAAGGCCTTGGCCCATGTTAAATCCATAAAGTTTCCTGCAGCTCCACTGTCCACAAAAGCAGAGACCGAGGAACAGAGGCTGCCATAGGAAACTTTAGCAGGAACCAACAGTGAATTATTTGAGGAGATGAGCTGCAGACCAAAGTGAACCCCCTCACAATTCACTTGGTCAGGAAGTTTCCCAACTTGTTTGGACAACTACGGGCAAAATGTCCCTTACCTCCGCAGTATAAACACAGACCATAATTTTGCCTCCTGGTTCTTTCTTCCGGAGACAATTTGGAGAGACCAATCTGCATAGGCTCCTCTATGTCTACAGGAATGGAAGGAACCCAGGGAGAGGACCCGACAGATGCCCCTTTTTCAGCCCTCCGCTCTCTGAGCCGACGATCTATTTTAATAGATAGCTCCATGAGGTTATCGAGGGTCTCAGGAGCGGGATACTGGAGGAGACTGTCTTTTATAGATTCCGATAAGCCGAGGCGAAACTGACTGCGCAGGGCTGGGTCATTCCAGCCACAGTCGTTCGACCAACGGCGAAACTCCGTACAATAATTCTCTGCGGGATTCCTACCCTGTCTAAGAGCACGCAACTGACTTTCTGCGGACGCCTCTCTATCAGGGTCGTCATACAATAGCCCTAAAGATTTTAAAAAGGCGTCTACAGACGATAAGGCCGGATCGTCTGTCTTTAAACCAAAAGCCCAGGTCTGAGGATCCCCCTGAAGTAGAGAAATAATAATCCCAACCCGCTGAGCCTCTGTACCTGAGGTAACTGGTCTTAAACGAAAATACAGTTTGCAAGATTCTTTAAAATTAAAAAACTGTTTTCTATCCCCAGAAAAACGGTCAGGCAGATGCATTTTTGGTTCAGGGATGACCCTCGGGGAAGTCCGTAACAGATCTTCCTGTGACCTCACCCGGAGGGACAGATCCTGAACCATCTGAGTAAGTTCCTGAATCTGACTAACAAGAAGCTGGCCAGGGTTTGGCCCAACACCGGTGGGATTCATAAGGCCGACAAAAATCTCCCAACTAAAAAGTGAAAAAATTTACTGTAAGTTAAATCTTTTCTTTTGTTGGCCGGTGATAATGTTATGATTCCTGTACTCCAGACCGGAGGAGATCTTATGGCAGGGATCTGAGTACAGGAAAATAAGCTGGTTGTGGGAGCTGGATAGCCTAGTAACCCCTGGCGCCCTAACTCCGTTGTCTCGCCCGTGTTATCAGAAATCCCCTGCGAGACTATGGTTGCTTGAGCCCATGGCAGCCGCGTTCGAAGGGCGGATTATGTCTGCCCAACCCCGATGCCCCCGCAGGTCTTAATGGGAGACAAGGGGAAGTCCGAGACAGGGTGATAACAAGGGGCCCTCTGACTAAGCAACCAGGCCAGGGGTTACAAGCTAACTAACTAAATCAAAAGGTATGTGCGGACTAGCCGCCAGGAAAAAGGACAACCAAGGATCCACTGATCCGACACTCCTATCGGGCACCGCCGGACACCAGAGTGGATCTGTGGAAGCGGAATCCTCCGCAAAGCTCCAGAACACAATTAAACAAAATAATAAACAGAAGCGGACAAGCCGCAACACACGGCTGCGCCGCGACTCACGAACACCACCAGATGTTAAAGGTGCTCGGTCAGACTCCAGGAACAGATGGTAACTTCCGAGTACAGGATCTCTGAGGACAGGAACAACCGAAAAGACCGGGACTGGGAACTCTCTGCAGCAGACACAGGCAAACAGGAAGCTATCACCGGCGTCTGTAAGAAGTCCTGAGGGTGCCTTTATTCAGGCACCCTCCAATCAGGATCCAGACAGGACAATCAAATAGAAATGCCGTGCAGCTTGCATGCTGCACGGCCAGCACATAATCAGGGTAATGAGAATAGACCCAGCAACGGGGAACGCGGCTGAACGTGGCGTCCCCGTTGCTAAGGTCAGAGCGGCTCCGTGCGCCCGGCGTCTTAGCGTTGCCAGGGAGCCGGCGGCTGAACGCGCACGGCGTCCCTGGTTGCTAGGCGCCGGGCCGCACGGCCGAGCGGACCCCGGCGCCTAACACAGGCTTGTCTATATGTTCATTTGCAAACTTCAAATGCTGATTTTTGTGGTGAGGACGTAGCAGAGGTTTTCTTCTGAGACTCTTCCATGAAGACCATATTTGTACAAGTATCTCTTTATAGTGGAATAGTGTACCACAACTCCAGTGTCTGCCAGATCTTCCTGGAGGGATCGTGCAGTCAAACATGGATTTTGACTTGCTTTTCTCACAATCCTGCGAGCTGATCTGTCTGATATTTTTCTTGGTCTTCCAGATCTTGCTTTAACTTCCACTGTTCCTGATGACTGCCATTTCTTAATTACATTCCGAACAGAGGATATGGGCATCTGATAACGCTTTGCTTTCTTCTTATAGCCTTCTCCTGCTTTGTGAGCGTCAACTATTCTCAGTTTCAGTGTTCTACACAACTGCTTAGAGGAACCCATGGTGCTGATTGTTGGAGCAAGGTCAGATGAGTCTGGGCTTTTAAAACCTTTGAGATTGACATCACCTGGTCTTTCCAGACGATGATTGAGAACAATCCATGACACTGCCAGGTCTCAGCTGTCCAAAGGGGGCAGTACAAAGGGGGCAGGGTGCCCAAACTTTTGCAGACGCCATTTTTTGTTTTCTGTTATTTTGATAGTGTAAATGATGGAAATAAAATCAAACCTTTTTTTGACATGTTATAAGAATGTCTAATTTGTAATTTGATGCCTTTTGGAGATTTTTCCATCTTTCCTTGGCTTCTTTTTGCACATTAAAATGAATTTTTGCCTGAGGTGCCCAAACTTTCGATCCCCACTGTATATATATATATGTATGGTACGTTTGCATAGATCTGTGGCTAGATCACAGATGTAGTAAGGGTAATACTAATATTAATATATATAGATTTCCCTCAGACCCCTCGGGGTCGCATAAATGTTATTTTGCCCAGTTACTACTCCCTGGTATCGACACGGATACTATTTCTTATGTCGACCATAAGTTTTCCTGATTAGATCCACAATATCAGCATTCAGTACATGTTTCATACACATTAAGAACGTATTAACGTCACTAGGGACCCTGCTGTTCCGGACACAAATATATATATGATATATATATATATGATATATATATATATATATATATTTATAGATATATGTGTGTATATGTGTATTTAAATGTGCATAATTATGTTTAAATTTATAATGAATGCTGAAGTAAAGTTGTTCCTTTTCATGTGCTGGTCGCTCTGTTGAAAAAACTCTAGGTCAGGAGTGACAAGATGGTTCAAATCCTCACGAGGAGGCCAAGTGTTTATTCTTTTCCCGCCATGGGTAGAATAAAGTGAGAGTCAGCCCCTGTCTTGCACGGGGCCCTGTCACAGAGGATCGTATACAGGAAGCTAAGTGATATTTTCATTATATACGTTGATTATACTTACATGACATGCGCATGGGGGAGTATTTGTATTCAGAAATGATCGGTTACCTTGTTGTCCGATGTAATTACCCTGGGGAGAAATGGGATACGCCTTAAGTTGGGTCATATCTAGAACATTGTTTGCGAGCCAAGTCCATGGCGGTCTCGGCTAGGTGGGCGTTGTGGATTAACCAAAGGGATGCTAATGCTGACTCCGAGAAGGAGTGGAGCCCCTTCCCTATGAAGGTGAAGCCTGGTTTGGTGATGACTTGGTTAATATGCTCGCAGCAGGTGACACTGGTAGGTCTACCTTCTTGCCCTAGGTTCCCTCACTACGGCTGGTGACGCATTGTTGTAGGATGCAGTCATTTCGACTGAATAGATAAGGATTCCCCTTTCTTTGCGGGTAAAGGAAGGTAAAGAGAGGAAGGAGGCCAGCTGCCTTTTTTCAACAGGAGCAGAAATCATCCTATGTTTTCTGCCACGTCCACCGCAGGACGGTGGGTCTATCTTGCGGGAACCCACACTGGTGGGACCACGTCTAAAACTCTTCAGTCAGCCCTGGAAAGGACATGGACCAGTGAGTTGAGGATAGAGTCCCTGGTGGGACATACGGGAGTTTTTTCCAGACGTTTCTCTTCACTGATTTTTTCAAATAGACCTTACCGATTCTCCTTTGGACAGGGAGGTAGTATGTGGCGCATTACAAGAGTTGTGTCAGGATCAGGTCTTTGTCCTGCTGTCCTGGGCACACACAAAAAAAAGGGAACAAGCTATTTTTCAAGCTTTTTCGTGCTTCCGAGGCCGGTCAGACAAAATCCTATACCTGAAATCTAAAATTTCCTTCTTAAAATCCATGAGGGAATCTCTCATGACAGGTTTCTCTACCCTGAACAAGGAGAAAGGAGGTCTAATTGCGGTTTTCTGTCGCATTAGACTTTCCTGAGGTTTGTGATTCAGGATTGTCGTTACCAATTCACCAGAGTGATGACGGTATGATAGGCTTCCTCCGATAGTAAGGAGACAGAAGTATTCTGTACTGGATCGCTCTCCGGATTACGGAGAGTTCAAGAAGCCAGTTGGTGAAAAACTTTGTTTTCCCCCTGACAGTTCTTCGACAGCAGAACTTGCCGGAATCCCTGTTGGTCCCAATGACGCGGTGGTCGACTTGGAAAAAATTATTTGCTTCCAAAAAAAAAAAAAAAACAAAAAAAAAAACCTCTGAGGTTTCAGAGGCTGGTCGGACCTGCAACAGGGTCAATCCAAATACATTCAGTTATTGGAAAAGAGGGTTGCGGCCTTCGAGGCCATTCAGTGGGCAGCTTGCATGCCAGAGTGTTAGCGGGACCTGTTGAACAAGTGGTCCGGTTCCCACTTGAGATATTCATGGTTTCAAGACCAGAATATCACTCATGTGGTAGCAGCGCAGTTCGCACCGATGACAAGTGTCAAGTTAGGATACTTGTCACCACATTAACGGCCTAGAGTTAAGGGCCGTTTATAGCGGTTTTCTGCAAACAAAAACCGGAGAAGAAATGGCAGAAGCCAGAAAGACTTGCCGCTGGGCGACGAAAACAATTACGTGCTCTGTCAGCGATGTTCGTTCTGTGAGTGGACAACTGGGAAGCAGACTTCCTCGGCGGACACGTTCTCCATCCTGGAGAGTGGAGTCTTCATCAAGCGGTTTTCACAGAAGTGACAAGTTTGGGGAATTCCACAAATAGACAAGATCGCGTCTCGCCTCGACAAGAAACTTCAGAGATATTGGTCCAGGTCGAGGGTCCCTCAAGCAATAGCGGTGGATGCCCTAGTGACACCGTGGGTGTGTTCGGTCGGTCTAGGTGTTCCCTCCTTTTCCACTCTTTCCAAAAGATCCTCATTCTTCCAGACTGGTCAAGGAGTGCTGGTATCCGGATCTTCAGGAATTACTCATAGGAGATACCTGTTTTTTTCCTCTACGAGAGGATCTGTTACGGCAGGGGCCGTGTGTGTTCCAAGACTTACCGTGATTTCCATTGACGGCCTGGAGGTGGATCGCCGGATCACAACCCGAAGGGATATTCCCAGTGAAGTCATCCCTACTTCAGGCAGAACAGAAGTAACGTTAAAACATTACCGCCATTTTTGGAGAAAGCATGTGTCTTGGTGTGAACCCAAGAAAGTTCCTACGGAAGAATTCCAGTTGGGTCGTTTTCTCCGTTCTTTTCTTACAAGATCGTGTGGATGCGGGTCTTAAGTTGGGATCGATTAGGGTTCAGTTTTCAGCCTTATTGGGTTTCTTCCAAAAACAATTGGCCTCCTTTCCAGAGGTTCAAATTTTCATAGAAGGAGTGTTACACATCCACCCTCCCTTGTGCCCTGTGGCACCATGGGATCTTAACGTGGTGTTGCAGTTCCTGCAATCTCATTGGTTGAACTTTTTCAATAAGGTTGAGTGGAAATACCTCACTTGGAAGGTGGTCATGCGGTTGGCTTTGGCATCCGCAAGGAGGGTGTCTGAATTAGCGGTTTTGTCTTACAAGTGCCCTGTTTGATCTTCCATGAAGATAGAGCAGAGTTGGGAACTCGTCAGCATTGTCTGCTAAAAGTAGTTTCAGCATTTCACATGAACCAATCCTATTGTGGTGCCGGTGGCTACCGGCGCCTAGGCGACGTCAAAGTATCTCGATGTAGTAAAAATTTTGAAAATCTATGTTGCCAGAATGGCTCAGATTAGGAAAACAGACGCTCTGTTTATCCTGTATGCTCCCAACAGGATTGGGGTTCCTCCTTCCAAGCAGACTATTGCACGCTGGATCTGTGATACGTTTTAGCAGGCTCATTCTACGGCTGGATTGCTGTTACCGAAACCGGTGAAGGCCCATTCTACCAGAAAGGTGGGCGCGTTATGGGCGGCTGCCCGAGGGGTTTTGGTATTACTGTTTTGCCAAGCGGCTACTTGGTCGGGTTAAAACACCTTTGAGAGGGTTACAAGTTTGATACCCTGACTGATGAGGACCTCATGTTTGGTCAATCGGTGCTGCAGAGTCATCCGCACTCTCCCGCCCGTTCTGGAGCTTTGGTATAAACCCCATGGTCCTTTCGGAGTCCCCAGCATCCTCTAGGAAGTATGAGAAAATAGGATTTTAATACCTACCGGTAAATCCTTTTCTCTTAGTCCGTAGAGGATGCTGGGCGCCAGTCCCAGTGCGTACTGTACCTGCAGTTATTCAGTTTGGTTACACACATGCTGTGTTACTTTTCCGTCAGCCTGTGGCTGACGTTATTCATGCCGTGACATGCGTTATGTTATTATTGGTTGTGTTTACACACAGGTTGTGTTACGTTTTCTGGCAGCATATTGCTGCAAATTGTTCATGCCGTCAGCTGGTGTTCTGTTGAATGCCACGTTCTGCGGCATGCTGGAGGTGTGAGCTGGTTTGACGCTCACCGGGTTTAAATGATAAATTCTTTCCTCGAAATGTCCGTCTCCCTGGGCACAGTTCTATAACTGGAGTCTGGAGGAGGGGCATAGAGGGAGGAGCCAGTTCACACCCCTTTTAAAGTCTTAAAGTGCCCATGTCTCCTGCGGATCCCGTCTATACCCCATGGTCCTTTTGGAGTCCCCAGCATCCTCTACGGACTAAGAGAAAAGGATTTACCGGTAGGTATTAAAATCCTATTTTTTTAATGACTGTGTGGTGTTTTTATTTTAATATATTCTTTACAGGTGGGCAACAGGTGCCAGCAGGCCATTTATGTCCGGGCACAGTGGCGGATTCAGGGGGGGGGCACCCAGGCACGTGCCCCCCCTGTCGTTTAGGATAATTTTCGAAGCCTTTATACTCCTTACATTCCGGCCGCATAGCAACAGGGCTGGCCGGAGCGGCGCGCGCACGCGCGCGTGTGCGGGGGGGGGGATCGGGTCGTGATTTAAGGGCACTCCTAGCTCCCTTCAGCCCGGACTGATGCTGCCACTGCCGGGTCCCGCCGCTGCCGGTCCCGCCGCTGCCCGTACTCGGCACAGTGACAGGGTTAAGCTCTCGTCTCCAGCATTCCCTGTCACGCTGGCTGGGTGCTGGGCAGCTCAAACTCCCCGAACTCCTCCAATGCTCTGGTGCTCTCTTGCCCTTCTTGAGACCCCAGTTGACCAGGGAGCCAGAGCAGGCATCTTCACCAACGGCTCCCCTCGCTGACCACTGTAAGTAAGATTGTTATCACTTGCAAGGGGGCAGAGGTTGCGGGAAATACTGACAAAATACAGAGGGATTATGCTTCATTTTTTAGTGTTTATATTTTTAGTGTCCCCAAAACGTTCCCTGTTCAGATTTTCATACAGCGATTCTGTTAGAGAGCTCAGGGGCAGATTTATTAAGCATGATGAAATGATAAAGTGGAAGGTGATAAAGCACCAGCCACTCAGCTCCTAACTGTCATTTTTCAAAACCAACCTGTAACATAGAAGTTAAGTTAGGAGCTGACTGGCTGGTACTTTATCACCTTCCACTTTATCACTTCACCGAGCTTAATAAATCTTTATTAGGCATCGTCTTAAACTGTCATTCAGCCATCTGTTCAGTGCCTTGCACTGGGGCCCGCCACTGTCCAGGGGCCCAAATCCAGCGCGGCATGTAATGAGTCAAACTGACTCATTACATAACGCTGTCTGCCGTAATGTGTAAAAAGGGTGACACTGTCTGCCGTAATGTGTAAAAAAAAGGGGGGACTGTCTGCCGTAATGTGTAAAAAGGGGGACGCTGTCTGCCGTAATGTGTAAAAAGGGGACACTGTCTGCCGTTATGTGTAAAAAGTGAATGCTGTCTGCCGTTATGTGTAAAAAGGGGACGCTGTCTGCCGTTATGTGTAAAAAGTGGACGCTGTCTGCCGTTATGTGTAAAAAGGGGACGCTGTCTGCCGTTATGTGTAAAAAGTGGACGCTGTCTGCCGTTATGTGTAAAAAGGGGACGCTGTCTGCCGTTATGTGTAAAAAGTGGACGCTGTCTGCCGTTATGTGTAAAAAGTGGACGCTGTCTGCCGTTATGTGTAAAAAAGGGACGCTGTCTGCCGTAATGTGTAAAATGGGCTCTACCTGGTGTAGTGGTGCTACTATGCGCAGTAATTTGAATAATGGAGACTACCGTGAATTGGTATTAATTTGTGTCCACGCCTCTATATTTTTTGCGCGCGCCTATGGCGCGCACTGCCCCTGTTTTACATAGAAGGGGGGGGGGGGGGGGCTCCGATGCTGTTTCTTGCACACAGCACTAAAATGTCTAGTTACGGCACTGTTGCTAGGTATCCATTTCCCTGGCCCCGAGCAGGTCCCCCTCACCAGATCCTCTCCAGGGGTGAGGGGGTGAACTTGGATGGGATGGTGGAGGGGCCCAAAGCATTTTGTCGCACCTGGGCCCACCGCTCACTAGTTCCACCACTGCATCTGCTCATGGATGTCTCAAAGGCATTTAAAGTTAAATATAGAAAAACACTGACTTTATTCCTCCTATCACTGTCCAAACCACTGCATAATGCCTTTTCCACAGTCAGTGACCCCGCTGACTGCAAACCTCTGTGCCACCTACCGCTCCCCACTCTATAAAACTCATTGTATCCCACATCCTGCATTATTTGCATACACAAATCCAAACACATGCTTCCTTACCCTGATTGCACCATACAGTGGCAACTAGCAGTGCAGAGTGGCTCGTCGGCATGCCATTCCCTGTGAGGCCACAACCCATGTTATGAGCCACACCCAGGAGCATGAGCAAAAGAACCCCCCCCCCTTTCCCCCCCGACTTCCACTATCATGGTGCCCCCCCTGTCATTTTGCTCTGGATCCGCCCCTGTCCGGGCATGCTGGCACTTGTGGTTCTCCAAGTGCCTATATGCTGGGGCAGGCTTGCTGGGACCTGTTGACCACCTGTAAAGAACAGTATTACTGTTCTTTACAGGTGGACCACAGGTGCCTGCGGGCCATTTATATCCGGGCATGCTGGCACTTGTGGTTCTCCAAGTGCCAGCATGCTGGGGCAGGCTTGCTGGGACCTGTAGGCCACCTGTGAAGAACAATATTAACAGTGAACCCCGCACCCACCGACACCAGGGGTGCGGGGCATAGCACTGGGCTATCAGCCCAGTGCTGGTTGTTGCTCGGGAGGGGGACCCCATTTTCATTTTTTGGGGTCCCCACTTCCGAGGAATTCCAGCCCTGGGCTGACTAGTTTTGGGGGGGGGGGGGGGGGGGGGGGCGGCAGATTAATGTTATGGCAGGGGGACCCCATACTGAGTGTCTCCCCCTGCTATGGCATTATCCCCCCTGGCTGGTTCTGCCTGGTGCTGGTTTCACGAAAGTAGCCCCCCCCCATTCTATGGGGGGGGGATGCTAGCTGCTTGTGCCTCCCCAGCCACTGACCTCACCGCACGCCACTGCTGAAAACGGTCAGTTGCCACCCAGCAACGCCCACTTCATGTCAATCACTGCGGTCAGCAGTGCGAATGAAAAGCATCGCTAGACCCTGTGTGAAACTACATCGGCCGTTGTAATAGTACGTCGCGCGTGCGCATTGCACCGCATCCGCATGCGCAGAAGTGCCATTTGTTTGCCTCATCGCTGCACAGTGAACGAATGCAGCTAGTGATCAACTCGGAATGACCACCCTTATTCAGTAAGGATTGCAGTTTCTGCTAAAAAGCAGTTGCTCAATCAAATAACGCCCACTGCAGAAATTGTGAATGCATGGCAATATGCGGGCTGATCGCAGAACCATATGTAATTACCGGAACATCAAAGATTTTTCCTATCTGTGCCAGGCAAGGTTAAGGCGGGGCCGCGCATCGTTCATCGTTGCTGCCGACACACTGAACGATATGAACGCGTTCTTGTTCATTAATGAACGAGAACGTTTATATCGTTCAGTTTTATCGCCCAGTGTGTAGGGCCTATTAGTCATTGTTTCAGCTTAATGATTTCAACTGGACAAATGGGAAAAGTTTAAGCATTAAGAGGAATGACTTAAAGTGAACATGGGATGCATATTTGGTGCATTGAAGTTAATTTCTCTATCGTCCTAAGTGGATGCTGGGGTTCCTGAAAGGACCATGGGGAATAGCGGCTCCGCAGGAGACAGGGCACAAAAGTAAAGCTTTTACAGGTCAGGTGGTGTGTACTGGCTCCTCCCCCTATGACCCTCCTCCAGACTCCAGTTAGATTTTTGTGCCCGGCCGAGAAGGGTGCAATTCTAGGTGGCTCTCATAAAGAGCTGCTTAGAGAGTTTAGCTTAGGTTTTTTATTTTACAGTGATTCCTGCTGGCAACAGGATCACTGCAACGAGGGACAGAGGGGAGAAGAAGTGAACTCACCTGCGTGCAGGATGGATTGGCTTCTTGGCTACTGGACATGAAGCTCCAGAGGGACGATCACAGGTACAGCCTGGATGGTCACCGGAGCCACGCCGCCGGCCCCCTCACAGATGCTGAAGCAAGAAGAGGTCCAGAATCGGCGGCTGAAGACTCCTGCAGTCTTCTTAAGGTAGCGCACAGCACTGCAGCTGTGCGCCATTTTCCTCTCAGCACACTTCACACGGCAGTCACTGAGGGTGCAGGGCGCTGGGGGGGGGGGGCGCCCTGGGAGGCAAATGAAAACCTTTAAAAAGGCTAAAAATACCTCACATATAGCCCCAGAGGCTATATGGAGATATTTACCCCTGCCTAAATGTACTAAATAGCGGGAGACGAGCCCGCCGAAAAAGGGGCGGGGCCTATCTCCTCAGCACACGGCGCCATTTTCTGTCACAGCTCCGCTGGTCAGGAAGGCTCCCAGGTCTCTCCCCTGCACTGCACTACAGAAACAGGGTATAACAGAGAGGGGGGGCAAAATAAATGGCAATATATTAATATAAAAGCAGCTATAAGGGAGCACTTAATCATAAGGCTATCCCTGTCATATATAGCGCTTTTTGGTGTGTGCTGGCAGACTCTCCCTCTGTCTCCCCAAAGGGCTAGTGGGTCCTGTCTTCGTATAGAGCATTCCCTGTGTGTCTGCTGTGTGTCGGTACGTGTGTGTCGACATGTATGAGGACGTTATTGGTGTGGAGGCGGAGCAATTGCCAAATATGAGGATGTCACCTCCTAGGGGGTCGACACCAGAATGGATGCCTTTATTTGTGGAATTACGGGATAGCGTCAACTCGCTTAAGCAGTCGTTTGCCGACATGAGGCGGCCGGACACTCAATTAGTGCCTGTCCAGGCGCTTCAAACACCGTCAGGGGCTGTAAAACGCCCCTTGCCTCAGTCGGTCGACACAGACCCAGACACAGGCACTGATTCCGGTGGTGAAGGTGACGAATCAACCGTATTTTCCAGTAGGGCCACACGTTATATGATTTTGGCAATAAAGGAGATGTTACATTTAGCTGATACTACAGGTACCACTAAACAGGGTATTATGTGGGGTGTGAAAAAACTACCAGTAGTTTTTACCGAATCAGAAGAATTAAATGACGTGTGTGATGAAGCGTGGGGTGCCCCGATAAAAAACTGCTAATTTCAAAGAAGTTATTGGCTTTATACCCTTTCCCGCCAGAGGTTAGGGAGCGCTGGGAAACACCTCCTAGGGTGGACAAAGCGCTAACACGCTTATCAAAACAAGTGGCGTTACCCTCTCCTGAGACGGCCGCACTTAAAGATCCATCAGATAGGAGGATGGAAAATATCCAAAAAGGTATATACACACATGCAGGTGTTATACTACGACCAGCTATTGCGACTGCCTGGATGTGCAGTGCGGGGGTAGTTTGGTCAGAGTCCCTGATCGAAAATATTGATACCCTGGACAGGGACAATATTTTACTGTCGTTAGAACAAATAAAGGATGCATTTCTTTATATGCGTGATGCACAGAGAGATATCTGCACACTGGCATCACGGGTAAGTGCTATGTCCATTTCGGCCAGAAGAGCTTTATGGACACGACAGTGGACAGGCGATGCGTAGAGGAGTTATTTGGGGTCGGTCTATCGGATTTGGTGGCCACGGCTACGGCCGGGAAATCCACCTTTCTACCTCAAGTCACTCCCCAACATAAAAAGGCACCGACCTTTCAACCGCAGCCCTTTCGTTCCTTTAAAAATAAGAGAGCAAAGGGCTATTCATATCTGCCACGAGGCAGAGGACGAGCGAAGAGACAGCAACAGGCAGCTCCTTCCCAGGAACAGAAGCCCTCCCCGGCTTCTACAAAAGCCTCAGCATGACGCTGGGGCTTCGCAAGCGGACTCGGGGGCGGTAGGCGGTCGTCTCAAGAATTACAGCGCGCAGTGGGCTCACTCGCAGGTAAATCCCTGGATCCTGCAGATAATATCTCAGGGGTACAGGTTGAAATTAGAGACAGAGCCACCTCGCCGTTTCCTGAAGTCTGCTTTACCAACGTCCCCCTCAGAAAGGGAGACGGTTTTGGAAGCCATTCACAAGCTGTATTCTCAGCAGGTGATAGTCAAGGTACCTCTTCTACAACAAGGGAAGGGGTATTATTCCACTCTTTTTGTGGTACCGAAGCCGGATGGCTCGGTAAGGCCTATTCTAAATCTGAAGTCCTTGAACCTGTACATAAAGAAGTTCAAGTTCAAGATGGAGTCACTCAGAGCAGTGATAGCGAACCTGGAAGAAGGGGACCTTATGGTATCCTTGGACATCAAGGATGCGTATCTCCACGTTCCAATTACCCCTCACACCAGGGGTACCTCAGGTTCGTTGTACAAAACTGTCACTATCAGTTTCAGACGCTGCCGTTTGGTTTGTCCACGGCACCTCGGGTCTTTACAAAGGTAATGGCCGAGATAATATTTCTTCTTCGAAGAAAAGGCGTATTAATTATCCCATACTTGGACGATCTCCTAATAAGGGCAAGGTCCAGAGAACAGCTAGAGATGGGTTTAGCACTATCTCAAGAGGTGCTAAAGCAGCACGGATGGATTCTGAATATTCCAAAATCCCAATTAATGCCGACAACTCGTCTGCTGTTCCTGGGGATGATTCTGGACACAGTTCAGAAAAAGGTTTTTCTTCCCGAAGAAAAAGCCAAGGAGTTATCTGACCTGGTCAGGAACCTCCTAAAACCAGGAAAGGTGTCTGTACATCAATGCACAAGAGTCCTGGGAAAAAATGGTAGCTTCTTACGAAGCAATCCCTTTCGGCAGATTCCATGCAAAGGGATCTGTTGGACAAATGGTCAGGGTCGCATCTTCAGATGCACCTGCGGATAACCCTGTCGCCGAGGACAAGGGTATCCCTTCTGTGGTGGTTGCAGGAGGCTCATCTATTGGAGGGCCGCAGATTCGGCATGCAGGATTGGATCCTGGTGACCACGGATGCCAGCCTGAGAGGCTGGGGAGCAGTCACACAGGGAAGAAATTTCCAGGGAGTGTGGTCGAGCCTGAAAAAGTCTCTTCACATAAGCATTCTGGAACTAAGAGCAATCTACAATGCTCTAAGCCAGGCGGAACCTCTGCTTCAAGGAAGACCGGTGTTGATCCAGTCGGACAACATCACGGCAGTCGCCCATGTAAACAGACAGGGCGGCACAAGAAGCAGGAGGGCAATGGCAGAAGCTGCCAGGATCCTTCGCTGGGCGGAGAATCACGTGATAGCACTGTCAGCAGTATTCATCCCGGGCGTGGACAACTGGGAAGCAGACTTCCTCAGCAGACACGACCTTCACCCGGGAGAGTGGGGACTTCATCCAGAAGTTTTCCACATGCTATTAAACCGTTGGGTAAAACCAATGGTGGACATGATGGCGTCTCGCCTCAACAAAACACTGGACAGGTATTGCGCCAGGTCAAGAGATCCGCAGGCAATAGCTGTGGACGCGCTGGTAACACCTTGGGTGTACCAGTCGGTATATGTGTTTCCTCCTCTGCCTCTCATACCAAAGGTATTGAGGATTATACGGCAAAGAGGAGTAAGACTAGTGGCTCCGGATTGGCCAAGAAGGACTTGGTACCCGGAACTTCAAGAGATGGTCACGGACGATCCGTGGCCTCTACTTCTGAGAAGGGACCTGCTTCAGCAGGGTCCTTGTCTTTTTCAAGACTTACCGCGGCTGCGTTTGACGGCATGGCGTTTGAATGCCAGATCCTAAAAGGAAAAGGCATTCCGGAAGAAGTCATTCCTACCTTGATAAAGGCAAGGAAGGAAGTCACCGCGAAGCATTATCGCCGTATTTGGCGAAAATATGTTGCGTGGTGCGAGCAGCGGAGTGCTCCGATGGAGGAATTTCAACTGGGTCGTTTTCCTACATTTCCTGCAATCAGGATTGTCTATGGGTCTCAAATTGGGATCTATTAAGGTTCAAATTTCGGCCCTATCAATATTCTTCCAAAAAGAATTGGCCTCAGTCCCTGAGGTCCAGATTTTTATCAAAGGAGTACTGCATATACAGCCTCCTGTGGTGCCTAAGGTGGCACCGTGGGATCTAAATGTAGTTTTAGATTTCCTCAAATCCAATTGGTTTGAACCACTAAAGAATGTGGATTTGAAATATCTCACATGGAAAGTGACTATGTTACTGGCCCTGGCTTCGGCCGGGAGAGTATCTGAACTGGCGGCTTTGTTTTATAAAAGCCCTTATTTAATTTTCCATTCGACATAGGGCAGAGCGGCGGACGCGTCCGCATTTTCTCCCTAAGGTGGTATCAGCGTTTCACCTGAACCAGCCTATTGTAGTGCCTGCGGCTACAGACGACTTGAAGGACTCCAAGTTGTTGGACGTTGTCAGAGCCTTAAAAATATACATTTAAAGGACGGCTGGAGTCAGAAAATCTGACTCGCTGTTTATACTGTATGCACCCAACAAGTTGGGTGCACCTGCTTCTAAGCAGTCGATTGCTAGTTGGATTTGTAACAAAATTCAACTTGTACATTCTGTGGCAGGCCTGCCACAGCCTAAATCTGTTAAGGCCCATTCCGCAAGGAAGGTGGGCTCATCTTGGGCGCCTGCCGAGGGGTCTCGGCATTACAACTCTGCCGAGCAGCTACGTGGTCAGGGGAGAACACGTTTGTAAATTTTTACAAATTTGATACCCTGGCAAAGGAGGACCTGGAGTTCTCTCATTCGGTGCTGCAGAGTCATCCGCACTCTCCCGCCCGTTTGGGAGCTTTGGTATAATCCCCATGGTCCTTTCAGGAACCCCAGCATCCACTTAGGACGATAGAGAAAATAAGAATTTACTTACCGATAATTCTATTTCTCGGAGTCCGTAGTGGATGCTGGGCGCCCATCCCAAGTGCGGATTATCTGCAATACTTGTACATAGTTATTGTTAACTAATTCGGGTTATTGTTTAGGAAGCCATCTTTCAGAGGCTCCTCTGTTATCATACTGTTAACTGGGTTTAGATCACAAGTTGTACGGTGTGATTGGTGTGGCTGGTATGAGTCTTACCCGGGATTCAAAATCCTCCCTTATTGTGTACGCTCGTCCGGGCACAGTACCTAACTGGAGTCTGGAGGAGGGTCATAGGGGGAGGAGCCAGTACACACCACCTGACCTGTAAAAGCTTTACTTTTGTGCCCTGTCTCCTGCGGAGCCGCTATTCCCCATGGTCCTTTCAGGAACCCCAGCATCCACTACGGACTCCGAGAAATAGAATTATCGGTAAGTAAATTCTTATTATTATTTCTGTCTTTAAATATACAGTATGTCTCAAAAGCCCCCAGAACCAGAGCTGGATCAAGTGCCTCATGCATGGGCCTGGGGCTAAAAATGTTTAAGGGCCTATTATGAGAATCAGAGGGGGTGTGACCAGTGCTGTGTGGGCGTGGCCAGTACCATGTAGACTCCGTACGCTGTGAGCCCCAATGTCTCCCTAAATATGTAAAATTGCATCATGTTGTGTGGAAAATAGAAATACAATTTAATTCTGATTTATGGCCGACTGTGTGGCCAGCTGGTGGCTGGTCATTATCATGCTGTGATGATGATGGGCCTTTTTTATGTGGAGGCCTGGAGCTGTAGCTCCATGTGCCCCATTGTTAATCTGGCCCTGCCTAGAACCCTTGCCTGATTCTAAAGATCATACATAGGGGTCTGTTTAGGATGTAGGGATAACCCCTTTGCTGAAGAAAGGTGTTACTGTTGCTTTGTCTTATGCAACAAGTGGGCTATAGTAGAGATTTCTCCTGCAATTTCTTTCATTTCACCTGTTACCACAGAGCAGAGGCTCGATTTATCGAGCTTAGCTGTTGAGATGGCATTATCTATACCCAGCAATGGGGACCAGCAAAGTTGGAGTCCTCTCTGCTTCCCCTTCAGGTAGAATCTCTGTTATGTGCGGTCACATGCATTGGGCTGCATGAGGGCGAGAAAGACACCACTTTGGAATGTGGTTTTTTGCCGATTCTTCAAAAGGAGTACTGGATTGATGCCGTATAATGTGTTCTGTATGGCTGCGATAGGGGATGCACCCACTTACCCACCATTGGCCCTCATTCCGAGTTGTTTGCACGCTAGCTGCTTTTAGCAGCATTGCAAACGCTCGTCCGCCGCCCTCTGGGAGTGTATCTTAGCTTAGTTTAGCAGAATAGCGAACGAGAGATTAGCAGAACTGCTACTAAATAATTCCCTGCAGTTTCTGAGTAGCTCCAGACCTACTCCTAGATTGCAATCACCTCGGTCTGTTTAGTTCCTGGTTTGACGTCACAAACACGCCCTGCGTTCGGCCAGCCACTCCCCGTTTCTGCAGCCACTCCTGCGTTTTTACCTGGCACGCCTGCGTTTTTTAGCACACTCCCTGAAAATGGTCAGTTTCTGCCCAGAAACACCCACTTCCTGTCAATCATACTACGATCCCTCCAGCGATGAAAAAACGTTGGTCGGCCTTGTGTAAATCTACTAAGTTTTGTGTTAAATTACTAAGCGCATACGCGATGCGTACCATGCGCATGCGCATTTTCCACCTAATCGCTGCGTTGCGAAAATCGGCAGCGAGCGAACAACTCGGAATGACCACCATTGTTTGTTGCTGTATGTTCTTAGTCCACGTGGATCATCAAGTATGAAAAAGTCCAAAAAATGTGAAAAACTCGTGTTGACTTTTTGACCTAATGACCATGTCGACCTATTGGCCATGTCGACCTTCATTGGTCGACCTAATGACTGTCGACCTAAGCTGTGTCGACCTGACGACCGTATCCCTTTGGATGATGCATAAAGCCTCTGGTATGAGTAATAGGCCCTACACACTGGTAGATGATACTGCACGATATGAACGTTCTCGTTCATTAATGAACAAGAACTCGTTCATATCATGCAGTGTGGAGGCACCAGTGATGAATGATGTGCGGCCGAGATCGTCCATATTTGCCTGCACTGCTATGGAGCCGGATGACGGGGGAGTGAAGAAACTTCACTCCCCCCGTCACTGCCCCCCCGCCGCCGGGTCGCCCGTCGGCCGTATCCGCCGTCGGGCAGCTCAGCGGCGGATCTATCAGTGTGTAGGGCCCATAAGAAGTGCGCAGTGTTAGAATTCATGCCATGTGCAGTGCTAGAATGCACAAGATGAATAGTATGGCATGCTTACAGTATGCTGCACCGCTGCAGATTATTGCTATTGTGTACCATATGTACTGGCTTATGAGATCATTTCCATTAACTGCAGAACACTGCATATTCTGTTTCTAACACTGATATATGGCTGTCATTTTTCAGCATTCCACGTGTAATTAGCATCTGCTGTAGTAAAATCCCATATTGTAACAAAGCACAATTACAAAATGCACTGCTGTTTTATGTCATTGTTTTTCCTATTCCATTTGTCTAGACCCAGCCATTACAACATGTTAGTCATCAGGCCCTCAGAGATAATGATGTTAGACATTAACTTCAGCGAGAAAGAAAACAGGTTTTATTTAACAAGAAAAACTATCCGTGAAGAGGAAGATTCTGTATTTTATTGTCGTGTTTTGTAGCAGACCTTTTATCTACAGCCGCTCAAACCTCATAATAATTCATTTTCATTTTACTCAAGTGATCTGTATGTGAAGATCTATGTGGGCAGAAAGAAGGTTAATGAAAATCTGTCCCATGTGAGGAAATGCAATAAATAGGCTTCAGTGACAGTGTTATATTTAGAAAGTCTTGTCGAGATTCTGCACAGTTCTCTGCATTACAAGCACTAAGGACTGGAAGTAAAAATGACCCATAGATGTTCCACATGCCAGGTTTGCCAGTAACCTTGTTTCTATTCCAACCAGGGCCCCAATTTACCCAAATGCAGGAAGATATCTTGCAGTAATTGACATGATTGCGGCCTGGCATTAAGGGTTAAAGCTTTGCTTTTCTCGGCCTGCGGCCACACTCTGAGGAGTGCAGGAGTGACCCAGCTGATTTGTAAAACTGTTGATGGCAGAGTAAAGGGCCTTACACAGTACACACTGGCCGATGTGTGCGGGCAATATGAACGATCTCGTTCAGTAATGAACGAGAAATCGTACATATAGCTCAGTGTGTATGCACCAACGATGAACGATGTGCGGACTCGCAATCGTTCATCGTTGGTTCTCCGTCGCTTTGCAATGCAAGTCAATTTGGACGATGATCGATCATCATTCAGATAGATCATCGTCAAAATTGAATGCATCGGCAAGTGTGTAGGGCCCTTAAGTATTGTGGCAGTACATGTATTGCTGCAATGCCTGCTATGCAAAGATGTTGCTGGCAGTAGCTACTTAAAGTATTGGGTAAACAATTAAAAAGGCCTTTTGCGCTTTAATGTATGTCTCCAATTTTTGTTCTAAGTTGAAGCCACATAAAGGAGAAATCCTATTTACATTATACATATTTACATTTTGGTAAACTCCTGAGGGGAAATTTACTAAAGGTCGATATTTATTTATTTTGATTTCTTTTGGGGGGGGGGGGGGGTGTCAATTTTTAATTGATTTAAAATCGATCGCAATCGATGTTGAGTTTCAGGGGCTGATGCGCCTCCCATTTGCCATACCTCGCAACATTTGAGACCCATGGAGAGGGACATCTGTGCGTGCCCGTCTGAAAAGGGGGCGGGGCATATGAAAAAGGGGGCATGGCTTTGTGGAAGAGCCCGTGATCGCGAGTCATGCCCCCGGTTTCGTCAACGAGGGGGTAATGTCCAGCGCTCTCTGAACTTCTGACTTGCCGCCTCTCCCTCTGTCTCTACAGAATAGACAACGTGCACATGCGCACAGTGTCTATTCCAACTGGCCCCCCCCACCGTGGGACACTGCGGGCCGCAGGTGGGACAACGGGACAGTCCCCAAAAAATGGGACTGTCCCGTGAAAATCGGGACAGTTGGGAGGTATGCCTTTGTATTTTTAAATATAAAAAAAATTGTGTTTTGGCCCTGGAAGTGCAACATTGATTTTCAATTGGTTAAAATCGACCTTTAGTAGATTTCTCCGCTACTGCCTTTCAACCTGTCTATTGCCGGAATTGTCTGCGTTTCTGGCTCCCTCTCTTGTCATGCTATAGAGCCTAGTATATTGATATCTCAGGAAGGTACTCTTATGATCTTCACCCCAACCCTGAGGACAGAACAGCGTCTTCACCTGGATTCTCCCAGTGCTTGTACCGGCCCCTGCTTGCGATTTTAATAGTGAATAAATATTGGCTGAACTAGTGTCTCACATTAGCAGAGTGTGGAGCTAATTATCAGATTTAGTTTATGGTTTCTAAGCTCCTGTTATATAAAACCCGTTTATTAATTTCGGCTCCTAGAAAATAAGAATTTACTTACCGATAATTCTATTTCTCGGAGTCCGTAGTGGATGCTGGGGTTCCTGAAAGGACCATGGGGAATAGCGGCTCCGCAGGAGACAGGGCACAAAAAGCAAAGCTTTAGGATCAGGTGGTGTGCACTGGCTCCTCCCCCCATGACCCTCCTCCAAGCCAGCTAGGTACTGTGCCCGGACGAGCGTACACAATAAGGGAGGAATTATGAATCCCGGGTAAGACTCATACCAGCCACACCAATCACACCGTACAACTTGTGATCTAAACCCAGTTAACAGTATGATAACAGCGGAGCCTCTGAAAAGATGGCTCACAACAATAATAACCCGATTTTTGTAACTATGTACAAGTATTGCAGATAATCCGCACTTGGGATGGGCGCCCAGCATCCACTACGGACTCCGAGAAATAGAATTATCGGTAAGTAAATTCTTATTTTCTCTATCGTCCTAGTGGATGCTGGGGTTCCTGAAAGGACCATGGGGATTATACCAAAGCTCCCAAACGGGCGGGAGAGTGCGGATGACTCTGCAGCACCGAATGAGAGAACTCCAGGTCCTCTTTTGCCAGGATATCAAATTTGTAGAATTTTACAAACGTGTTCTCCCCTGACCACGTAGCTGCTCGGCAGAGTTGTAATGCCGAGACCTCTCGGGCAGCCGCCCAAGATGAGCCCACCTTCCTTGTGGAATGGGCCTTAACCGATTTAGACTGTGGCAGGCCTGCCTCAGAATGTGCAAGTTGAATTGTGTTACAAATCCAACGAGCAATCGCCTGCTTAGAAGCAGGCGCACCCAACTTGTTGGGTGCATACAGTATAAACAGCGAGTCAGATTTTCTGACTCCAGCTGTCCTGGAACATATTTTCAGGGCCCTGACAACTCCTAGCAACTTGGAGTCCTCCAAGTCCCTAGTAGGTGCAAGGCACCACAATAAGCTGGTTCAGGTGAAACACTGACACCACCTTAGGGAGAGAACTGGGGACGAGTCCGCAGCTCTGCCCTGTCCGAATGGACAAACAGATATGGGCTTTTTTGAGAAAAAACCACCAATTTGACACTCGCCTGGTCCAGGCCAGGGCCAAGAGCATGGTCACTTTTTATGTGAGATGCTTCAAATCCACATATTTGACTGGTTTTAAACCAATGTGATTTGAGGAATCCCAGAACTACGTTGAGATCCCACAGTGCCACTGGAGGCACAAAAAAGGGGTTTGTATATGCAATACTCCCTTGACAAACTTCTGGACTTCAGGAACTGAAGCCAATTCTTTCTGGAAGAAAATTTACAGGGCCGAATTTGAACCTTAATGGACCCCAATTTGAGGCCCATAGACACTCCTGTTTGCAGGAAATGCAGGAAACGACCGAGTTGAAATTTCTTTGTGGGGCCTTCCTGGCCTCACACCACGCAACATATTTTCGCCACACGTGGTGATAATGTTGTGCGGTCACCTCCTTTCTGGCTTTGACCAGGGTAGGAATGACCTCTTCCGGAATGCCTTTTTTCCCTTAGGATCCGGCTTTCCATCGCCATGCCGACAAACGCAGCTGCGGTAAGTCTTGGAACAGACATGGTACTTGCTGAAGCAAGTCCCTTCTTAGCGGCAGAGGCCATAAGACCTCTGTAAGCATCTCTTGAAGTTCCGGGTACCAAGTCCTTCTTGGCCAATCCGGAGCCATGAGTATAGTTCTTACTCCTCTACGTCTTATAATTCTCAGCACCTTAGGTATGAGAAGCAGAGGAGGGAACACATACACCGACTGGTACACCCACGGTGTTACCAGAACGTCCACATCTATTGCCTGAGGGTCTCTTGACCTGGCGCAATACCTGTCCCGTTTTTTGTTCAGACGGGACGCCATCATGTCCACCTTTGGTATTTCCCAACGGTTTACAATCATGTGGAAAAAACTTCTCAATGAAGTTTCCACTCTCCCGGGTGGAGGTCGTGCTGAGGAAGTCTGCTTCCCAGTTTCCATTCCCGGGATGAAAAACTGCTGACAGTGTTATCACATGATTTTCCGCCCAGCGAAAAGTCCTTGCAGTTTCTGCCATTGCCCTCCTGCTTCTTGTGTCGCCCTGTCTGTTTACGTGGGCGACTGCCGTGATGTTTTTCCCACTGGATCAATACCGGCTGACCTTGAAGCAGAGGTCTTGCTAAGCTTAGAGCATTATAAATTTACCCTTAGCTCCAGTATATTTATGTGGAGAAAAGTCTCCATACTTGATCACACTCCCTGGAAATTTTTTCCTTGTGTGACTGCTCCCCAGCCTCTCAGGCTGGGCTCCGTGGTTACCAGCATCCAATCCTGAATGCCGAATCTGCTGCCCTCTAGAAGATGAGCACTCTATAACCACCACAGGAGAGACACCCTTGTCCTTGGATATTGGGTTATCCGCTGATGCATCTGAAGATGCGATCCGGACCATTTGTCCAGCAGATCCCACTGAAAAGTTCTTACGTGAAATCTGCCGAATGGAATTGCTTCGTAGGAAGCCACCATTTTTACCAGGACCCTTGTGCAATGATGCACTGTTTTTAGGAGGTTCCTGACTTGCTCGGATAACTCCCTGGCTTTCTCTTCCGGGAGAAACACCTTTTTCTGGACTGTGTCCAGAATCATCCCTAGGCACAGCAGACGTGTCGTCGGGATCAGCTGCGATTTTGGAATATTTAGAATCCACCCGTGCTGATTGTAGCAGTATCCGAGATAGTGCTACTCCGACCTCCAACTGTTCCCTGGACTATGCCCCTATCAGGAGATCGTCCAAGTAAGGGATAATTAAGACGCCTTTTCTTCGAAGAAGAATCATCAATTCGGCCATTACCTTGGTAAAGACCCCAGGGTGCCGTGGACAATCCAAACGGCAGCGTCTGAAACTGATAGTGACAGTTCTGCACCACGAACCTGAGGTACCCTTAGTGAGAAGGGCAAATTTGGGACATAGAGGTAAGCATCCCTGATGTCCCGGGACACTATATAGTCCCCTTATTCCTGGTTCGTTATCACTGCTCTGAGTGACTTCATCTTAATTTGAACCTTTGTAAGTGTTCAAAAACAAATTTTTAGAATAAGTCTCACCTAGCCTTCTGGCTTCAGTACCACAATATAGTGTGGAATAATACCCCTTTTCTGTAGTAGGAGGGGTAATTTAATTATCACCTGCTGGGAATACAGCTTGTGAATTTTTTCCCATACTACCTCCTTGTCGGAGGGAGACTTGGTAAAGCAGACTTCAGGAGCCTGCGAAGGGGAAACGTCTCGACATTCCCATCTGTACCCCCGGGATACTACTTGTAGGATCCAGGGGTCCTGTACGGTCTCAGCGCCATGCTGAGAACTTGTCAGACGCGGTGGAACGCTTCTGTTCCTGGGAATGGGCTGCCTGCTGCAGTCTTCTTCCCTTTCCTCTATCCCTGGGCAGATATGATCTTATAGGGACGAGAGGACTGAGGCTGAAAAGACGGTGTCTTTTTCTGCAGAGATGTGACTTAGGGTAAAAAACGGTGGATTTTCCAGCAGTTGCCGTGACCACCAGGTCCGATGGACCGACCCCAAACAAGTCCTCTTCCTGTATACGGCCATACTGTGCCGTTTGGAATCTGCATCACCTGACCACTGTCGTGTCCATAACATCTTCTGGCAGTTATGGACATCGCGTTTATTCATGATGCCAGAGTGCAAATATCCCTCTGTGCATCTCGCATATATAGAAATGCTCTATAGTCAATAAAATACTGTCCCTGTCAAGGGTATCAATATTTTTAGTCAGGGAATCCGACCAAGCCACCCTAGCTCTGCACATCCAGGCTGAGGCGATCGCTGGCCGCAGTATAACACCAGTATGTGTGTATATACTTTTTATTATATTTTCCAGCCTTGTCAGCTGGTCCTTGAGGACGGCCCTATCTATAGACGGTACCGCCACTTGTTTTGATAAGCGTGTGAGCGCCTTATCCACCTTAAAGGGTGTTTCCCAACGCGCCCTAACTTCTGGCGGGAAAGGGTATACCGCCCATAATTTTCTATCGGGGGGAACCCACGCATCATCACACACTTTATTTAATTTATCTGATTCAGGAAAAACTATGGTAGTTTTTTCACATCCCACATAATACCCTCTTTTGTGGTACTTGTAGTATCAGAAATACGTAACACCTCCTTCATTGCCTTTAACGTGTGGCCCTAATAAGGAATACGTTTGTTTATTCACCGTCGACACTGGATTCAGTGTCCCTGTCTGTGTCTGTGTCGACCGACTAAAGTAAACGGGCGTTTTAAAACCCTTGACGGTGTTTTTGAGACGTCTGGACCGTACTAATTGTTTGTCGGCCGTCTCATGTCGTCAACCGACCTTGCAGCGTGTTGACATTATCACGTAATTTCCTAAATAAGCCATCCATTCCGGTGTCGACTCCCTAGAGAGTGACATCACCATTACAGGCAATTGCTCCGCCTCCTCACCAACATCGTCCTCCTACCTGTCGACACACACGTACCGACACACAGCACACACACAGGGAATGCTCTGATAGAGGACAGGACCCACTAGCCCTTTGGAGAGACAGAGGGAGAGTTTGCCAGCACACACCAAAAACGCTATAATTATATAGGGACAACCTTATATAAGTGTTTTCCCTTATAGCATCTTAATATATATATAAGCATATCGCCAAATTAGTGCCCCCCCTCTCTGTTTTAACCCTGTTTCTGTAGTGCAGTGCAGGGGAGAGCCTGGGAGCCTTCCCTCCAGCCTTTCTGTGAGGGAAAATGGCGCTGTGTGCTGAGGAGATAGGCCCCGCCCCTTTTTCGGCGGCCTCGTCTCCCGCTCTTAACGGATTCTGGCAGGGGTTAAATATCTCCATATAGCCTCCGGAGGCTATATGTGAGGTATTTTTAGCCAAAATAGGTATTCATTTGCCTCCCAGGGCGCCCCCCTCCCAGCGCCCTGCACCCTCAGTGACTGCCGTGTGAAGTGTGCTGAGAGGAAAATGGCGCACAGCTGCAGTGCTGTGCGCTACCTTTAGAAGACTGAGGAGTCTTCTGCCGCCGATTCTGGACCTCTTCTTACTTCAGCATCTGCAAGGGGGCCGGCGGCAAGGCTCCGGTGACCATCCAGGCTGTACCTGTGATCGTCCCTCTGGAGCTGATGTCCAGTAGCCAAGAAGCCAATCCATCCTGCACGCAGGTGAGTTCACTTCTTCTCCCCTAAGTCCCTCGTTGCAGTGATCCTGTTGCCAGCAGGACTCACTGTAAAATAAAAAACCTAAGCTAAACTTTCCTAAGCAGCTCTTTAGGAGAGCCACCTAGATTGCACCCTTCTCGGCCGGGCACAAAAATCTAACTGGCTTGGAGGAGGGTCATGGGGGGAGGAGCCAGTGCACACCACCTGATCCTAAAGCTTTGCTTTTTGTGCCCTGTCTCCTGCGGAGCCGCTATTCCCCATGGTCCTTTCAGGAACCCCAGCATCCACTAGGACGATAGAGAAAGTAGGTTTTACTGCTACTCAATGAACTAACCTGAATGACCTGATAGAAAATGTTTGCTTGCGCGCATGCTTCCCTTTTTGGCATGCAGTATAATAAATATTTGCCTGGAATTTATGTTATGTTGACAGTGTAATCTGCTTAATGGCTAAAGCAGTTTGGAAGATGAAATAAAATCTGTGCCAGAGAGTCAACATCACAGATCCTGTTAGTACCGGAATATCAATACCAATACAGGTCACATTAAGAAATATTATTCATTTGTTGTTGAACTACATTTTTACTTTTTTTTTTTGCATATTTTATTTTATTTTGGATTATGTTCAATACAATTTGTAACACTGAATGCGGCCATAAATTCAGAAAGAAGCGGTGAGAATGAATAAGGGTCACTGAGAAACAAAGATAAGCAGGTTGTGTTCCCTGCCTCACACCTCCAACATCTATTGGTCAAATGATTGCAGTGTACACATACTAAAATATATATATATATATATATATATATATATATATATTTATTGTATATACTGTATATATCACGGACTTGCGGTGAGCTAAATTGCTCAGGAGGCACTGTCTAGCTCCAGAGTCAGATTTACACACAATATATGAGCCAAAGGGTACATCTGGGCATTATACACAGGGTCAGTAGTATACACTCCTGGAAATTTGGTGAGTTTTGATCAGAGATGTGCGGAAGAGATAGGTGAGGCCTGCCATAGACTCTTTACTCCAGAGTTCTGGCTATAAAAATGATTAGAATAATACAAAGAAGATATTTCAAACATATTCTTTGTATTTTTCATATACTGTATAAAGTCAAAAGTCTGGTACAAACGTTAGTATGACAGGAAATGCTCTGCCTCACCCCACTGCACGTCACTGGTATATATATATAGAGAGAGAGAGAGACATAGAGAAATTTATGAACTTCATTGCATGGCTAACTGTGCCATAAGTGTTGGTAATCACAGCACCTAATACGATGGGTTCTATAAGTATGTAAATGATACTAGAAAAAAGGTAGTTAGCATCTAATTGGATTCTGTGAGTTACAGCAGTTTGTTTGCACAGTCACCGTGGCAATAGTTTTCTATATATACACTGTGACACTGAAGAAGGTCGAGATGGTCTAGAACACACCCGTCGCTCCAATTTGTCCTGGAGGTTCTCAATGGGGATAAAATCTGGATTGGCCAGTCCATCCGGGTTACTGAAATTTCTGTATACCAGTCCAACATTGCCCTTGAAACATGACATCACGCAGCCTACGATGATCCCCTTTTTAAACATGGTTAGCTCCTTCCAGCGAGACATTTTGTTAGCAAATGATGTAATCAGCTCCGCTCTAACTGTTTTATACCTTCACAAACACGACTGTTGCAGGAGCACATCATTTCACTTGTGCGCGGGGGAAGGAGCTCCAATCACTTTTGTCTACATAGTTCTGTATATTGATATATATCCAGATATGTAGGAATGGAGAATTAGGAAATTTTATCTTTTTGAATGTAGCCTAAACCTTTATCTATTGCCAATGGTTCAAAAGGTTTCCATGATTCTATTATACCAAGGGTTTGTTGCAAATGTTGTTAAGTTATATAATACTTGCAAATTACTTATGTAAATATCCATGTGTATGGAAATATTCCCTCGTTAGCCGCACGTTGCTGAACATTTTGTTTACTATTTAATCTTGCTTATCCTGTTTTTTTGCTAGTGGAATTCTTAAATATGGGGGGATGGAGGTCTCGTCTCAGACCATTGTTCAGAGTAGGATATTTGAACCAGACACTTCAAGTTGTCATCTGGTGTGTATGTGGTGTTCCGTCAACCTGCTAAGTCCTGTCTGAGCTTATTATATATCTTGTGAAAACCCTTTCATGGCTGTGTGTTCAGCTGTGCAGAATAACCTATTACTCAGATGCATTGCCCCTAGGACTGTGTCTGGCTACAGAGCAAAAGTCATTTTAAAGAAACATACCTGGGAATTTGATGAATATGGTATGATAGATTATTAGTCACCTATGCAATCAATTCTGTAACATGGTAAACAGGAGGACAGCGTTATGTCAAGCCCAGCATGCTACTATTGCAATGTAAAGAATTATTGCCGTGTCCACCTTAGAACTTTACACATTATGGTAAGTGGTATTCATGCGGACACGGATACAATGCTTTAAAACATATTTCTACTGTGTCAGCATGCTGGCATCCACATATCACTGTTCTCCTACATGTCGACATTCTGACTGTGGACAGGTGAGCTACAGCCCCTGTCATGTACAGTGTACCTTGCTGATTTTGTTACAGCATCTTCTGCTTGTTTTTTTATTTTTTTTATTTCTTGCTACTTAAAACATCATCAATTCCCACAATGTTTAATAAACTATCTTTCTCACTAGCACTCTAAAACATTACCCTTAGAAGTGCCACGTCCTTTAGCCCCCCTGCACTACACCACCTCTTTATCCATACTGCCCTCCTTGCCACTCTTCTCTCTCATAATTAACACTCATGAACTGAATTTCTCTTTCCTTGCTTTTCCTATCAGCTGGCAGCCCCCCTGCTGTTAGTAGACTGTGATATATCACCAACACTCCCCACCCCCATCTACTATGCAATTCATTATGATTCTGCACACTATGGAAATCGAGCAATCCTCAAACACATGACTGGCACTTTTATTCAAATATGCACTACGGAATGTAATCTGTGTAGCACACTAGCCTCCATCTACTTATTCCTCTCAGACAGCCTGGATCACCTGGCTGTAACAGAAATGGCTCACACAATTAGTCACTGCCCCCCTGCAGCCCTGTCACACCGTGGTTCTCACGTTACCTACACCTCCAGGCCTGAATGCAGGCGAGGTGGTGGGCTAGAGCTCCACAATCCCTATGCTTGTGCAGTTCTCACACTTTTCCACTCTTCCCTTTCTGTTTGTTGCTGCAGTCATTCATGCCCTTTGGCTACTCCCACAATTACTTAAAAATGTCTTACTCTGGTTGTTCCCTTATTTCTTCTCTTCTGACCTCTCCTTAATCATCTTGGGGGATTTCAACATCCTGATTGGTGATTCGCACCTTCTGCCTCCAAACCCGTGCCCCTAGCTTCCTCTCTCATGGATTGATGCAGAATTCTCCACAAGCCCATGTTGCAGGTGGCTATTGGGATGTTTAGCACTGTGTTTTGCTGCAAAGCTGGGCGTATGCAACTGCGGACAGTTTAGAGTTGTACGTAACCTGGTTGCATCTCCATTTTTTAGTTGGTATTCACACCTACGCAGTTTACGTTGATTGAGGGCATATCAGCTGAAATTGTGTGTACGCAGAGATCAGAGATCCCCATGATTTGGGTGGATTCCTGGGGCCAGCTATAGTGCAGGTGTGTTCAAATGTGCGCTGATAAAGATTTGGGCTGCTTCTGCAAGCGGATAGTTAGGCGCAGTGCTGTAGCATAGACGTGTGTACCTCTGCATAGTACAAATACCCAAGCTAGTTACCTGCACTCAGGGTGAGTACAATTGCTTCCAGCTTGTATGAAACTGCATAAACACTTCAGCCTCTCACAATGGGTGTAATCATCATGAAGACTGCTGCATTTGTCTTGTATCCTCCTGAGCATTATTCAGGTTTGTTAGTAAACCAAAAAAGTTAGCAATTGTAGTGACGCCATTGATAGCAACAAGGCTCTTTTGCCCAGCTGCTAACTTTTTTGGTTTGCTAACAAACCTGAATATTACCCCCTTTGTTCACTTTCTGACTTGTATTGCCCTCTATCCCTGTAAGAACACTTGGTCACCTGCAGTGTCTTCCAAATCACTTTAGCCTATTTGCAATCTAACCATTCTAAAACTAGCCTCTTCATATCTGCAGGTATAGGGGTATATGCAATTCCGGGTGAATTGCGGCTTTTTTTCGCCCACCTCATTCTCTTCTTGGCTATACTTGTAGTCATAGCAACTAGGAACGTCACCTAGTGCAGTGGAAATACCCCATGCGTGCGTAGAAGGCGTGCGCTGACAAAAAAAGGTGGGGTCTCATGATAAGGGGGTGTGGTCTCATGGCCACACCGCTATTTTAATAGCTCCAGGAGTCCCAGAGATGCTGGGCTGCCCCGGAGACTGTCTGTCTGCGCTGCTGGCTCCTATACTGAGGCAGGAGCCGAGTGTTACACGTAATGTTACAGTGCAGCACCCGGCTCCTGTCACTGAGGAGGAGCTGGCATTTTGGTGTCAGCCCGCACCCCTGTAGTGATGCCATTAATAACAACTACACTCTTTAACCTTCTGGGTGACTCACATGCACATGCAGAGCACATTTGCAGCACCCTGCCCTTAGCTGCACCCAAGGACGTAGCTACCATAGATGCAGGCAGTGCAGCTGCTATGGGGCCCAGAGCTGAGAGGGGCCACCTTCCCTGTCACAGTTATATGTGTTATGTACATTTTTACCATTGGGTGATACGTAGGGGTCCTTTCAAACTTTTTCCTTGGGGCCTGCAATATATCTATGTATGCCCCTGGACCTGCTCATTGTAATGTGGTATAAAATGAACTGGAGGGCATTTTATTGTTATATAATATGAACCGGGCACTGTAATGAGGCACAATATGAATGGCTAGCACTATATATCATAATGTGAATTGGGGGTACTGTGCGGGATAATGTGTATTGGCAGCTCTGAAATGTGACATAGTGTAAACTTATTGCAGTACTGCGATTCATAAAAGAAGCTAGGGCACTACTATGGGGCATAACATTAAATAAGTTCTACTATGGTTCAGAAAATGAACTAGGGCACAATTATAGGGCATAAAATGAACAACTGCTGCAGAGAAGTGTCTCTCTAGAAGCATAGGGACGGGGGCCCCTTCAAAATGTTGCTATGGGGCCCACAAAGTTCTGGCTACGCCCCTGGCTGCACCGAATTTATTTAGTAGAAACTAAGATATCCTGTTGAAAATTGTTAACGTTTTGCACCGTAACTTGTGTTATTCTTACAGCAATACTTAAATAAATAGCCTTGCCAGGACAAAACAAGCAAAAAAGACCTTCCCCTGTCCATTTTCTGCTCCGTCTTCCATAGACGTAGGCCGTGTCACTGAGAGTCTCTGCAGAGAGACGGACTTGTACACAGAATAGCATATTCCACTGTCACCGCCGCTATGTGTAAGTGGCTGCATACTGCACTGCCACCTGTATCTGCATGTACAGGTATGCGCTTCCTGTTATCTGCTCACCACCTGTGTTACCCCATTCGTGGCTGGACTTGCATCTATTATACACTATACCTGCATTGTGTACGTTGTACATAAATGTATTAACATTGGCAGCCTATTCTGCCTACTGTATGTAGTTAAGCTGTTCCTCATGTGGACTGGCTTCTATCACTGACATCTGTCAACACCATAGGTTTTGCCAATAATGGGTTCCAAGGGTGCACCGAGTGTACTGCATTGTGGGGAAAGAGGAGAGACCTGCGAGTAGAGATGACATCTTATTTTGAACAAAAGATGAGAGAAGTAGACATAGCGTACCTGCATCGCCCCCACTGCTACCTATGGGAGCTGGAGGAAACTGACAGGTGATGTCTCCTGACTTTTCCCTTTACTGTCTGTGAAGAAATGAAATATCTACTTTGTCCAGCTTAAATGCAGTAGAAAAGTGTTATATTTTATATAATAGTCTTAACACACCTGGCTACAGTATCTCCGCAGCATCACTTTTGTGTTCCGGAGCCTCGCGCTCAGAACTCAGGCACAGTTGTGTGATATCGCAGTAAAAAACATTTACATTAGGTACACATGAAAAAAGCTTTAAGGAGAAAATGCCTCTCCCTTGCATGGAAACATGGTAGTAAATATACTTTTTAGTTTTGTTGTGCTCCCACAAATTAGCTTCTGTTCCTCAATAATAAACACTCCATTAAAAATGTAGTTCCATACTTTTTCAAACAACTTTCTGCTCTTCAGACCGAAGCAATGAGCAGACTGTAATCAAACAGTTCAGTCATTAACACAAACCAAATCATGCAACAGCAAATGAGACATTGGCCCAGGGCTCACCCCATCGCTAGTCAAGGAGACTGGTGGCCCGTGGTGCCCGCTTTGGTGTAAGAGAGAGACACATTTTTAAACTTAGAACTTTGACTGTCTGTAAGGTCTAATAAATATGGCATTTTTGTGTAAATCCCCATTTTTCACAGCCGTAAGAAACATTGCAGTACTTTACGAGGACCACATATTGCTATATGTGGTGCAACTCCCTATCTTGTTTCCGTGGCCTATTCTTGTCTGGCATCTTGAGCCTTCTCTGTGCTTGAGACAGGAGACCATGGTCTGGCATATAACACTATTCCATCAGCAGACTCTGCTCCTGCATCATCATCCCCACTGATACTGTAGCTTTCCACCTTCTACACAACACAGATTGGTGATGCAGCTGCTCCAACTCACTCACTCAGGTAACTGTGGTCCACATGTTGCTCTTTGTAATGACTGCTACAATGCTCACTTCCAGCTTCTGGTCTTCATATTCCTGTTTTTCTGTTTGCGATCATTACTGGGTCTTTGCCTCAGAGTCTAAATGATCAGCACTTGCTGGATCTTTCTGCCAATGCTCTTTCACCTGTTTAGCTTAACACTCACTATTGGGCTTTTCAATCATCCTGAGCTGACAGTACATGCCAGCATTCAGGAGTGTATAGTAGTAACGCTTCTGGGCACTGCTGATAGAGAGTTGGAGCAAAGGATTAAAAAAAAGGAAACTGAGAACAAAACCGGGTATGGCTTCTAAAGAAAAGTTCCTTCTGCAGAAATCTTTGGAGACCATGGGCCTGATTCAGGTTGGATTGCAAATTCTGCTAAGTAGGAGAATTTGCAGTCCATGAGATCGCATACTGGGGGCCACCCATCACAGGGCAAGGTCGCCCAGCATGCTGACCGCCGCTCCCCTCCTTTTATCAAGTAGACATTGCGATCGCGCCCCCACTAGGCACTGAGCATGCTCCCGCATCTTTGTTGTAATTTTTGCTGTTGGATCGCGTTCCCAAGCCAACCTGAATCAGCCCCATATACAGAAAATGTCATTCTTTCACCATAAATTACTGACCTAGAAACCAATCCTGGGTATCCTGGCTGTCCCGGGATTGATAATTTTTCAATCCCGATACCCAGGATTGAAAAAAAATGGCCTGGGATTGGCCACCTTAATTGTAACTGTACATCTAAATACAGTTGAGAGCTCTATCACTGGTATCCAGCACCGCTATAGTGATGGCAACATCTCGTCTGATCCACTCCTGCGTGAACATAGAGGGATAACTACGAATCTTGTCCGATATCTTCTGTGTAATAGATGCAGTGACTGATGGGAAATAACTGATGTCATCTGGAAACAGTGTGAGCTGAAATCTGCTACTTACAGTATGCCTACAATGCTTATTTCATAATCCATTCGATAGTAATATACAGAATTATTTGCTAGCATTAAACTCTCTATTATACAGAATATGTCCACAGATACTGAGATCAATAGAGCTGGGGTCTCCTGATTGCACCTCTCATTGCCCAGACAATGGGGATAATTCAGAGTTGATCGCAGCAGCAAATTTGTTAGCAGTTGGGCAAAACCATGCACACTTAAGGTGAGGCAGCTGTAACATGTGCAGAGAGAGTTAGATTTGGGTGGGGTGTGTTCAAACTGAAATCTCAATTGCAGTGTAAAAATATAGCAGTCAGTATCTACCCTGCACAGAAACAAAATAACCCACCCAAATCTAGCTCTCTGCACATGGTATATCTGCCCCCCCTGCAGTGCACATGGTTTTGCCCAAATGCTAACAAATTTGATGCTGCGATCAACTCTGAATTACCCCCAGTGTGAGATTCTTCCTATCAGAAAACCCGGTTATCTCCACATGGATTGTAAAAGACTTTCTGAAAGTTCTGTGTGCTGTAAAGCAGAAGGATACTTTCCCATAGGGGCAAAACAGCCTCCTCCTGTACTGTAGTAAGCATGTCTAAAATGTTTTACATCCAAGAAATAAAAATACAGCAGAAGGAACTTATTTCCCAGGAATGTCTGCACAACAGGACGAGCCCCATCATTCACTACAAGGAGCAGACGGGAGACTCCGGAGAGTGCTCAGTCACAGGCTAAGTTATTGGCCCATTCAGGGAGCCTGTGCTGCGCCAATCAGCATCAGCTGGAAAATCCGTCAGTGTGTGTTGCAGCAGCTATACATGAGCATTATGATGGGGAAAATACATCCGACCGTGCACAACTTACAGTCAGGAAGAGCTTTGGAAAGAAGCAATGGAAACAGTATACTAATTGCAGCAGCTGAGGACAGACTGTACAAGGAGACTTAGAACAGGTTTGGTCTCCCAGCCTTCCTGATCTCACCATGATGACATTGCCAGCTGCTGTACATTATAGGTGTGATTATATATGCGTATAAGGACTCCAAATCGGAATGACAAATTGTGCATGTGGGCAGTGTGTATGCCCGATTGCGTGTTGCCACGGGTCGCATTTGATATATTCTGGTTGGCCGTGCTGCATCACCAAGCAGAAGTTATTGCATACGACCTGATGCAGTTTAATGAAGGTCAGGATGAGGGATTGTTCCGTTATTCCTTAAATCGTTTACTGTGTATGGGCAATACGATATGTTGGCTGGAAACGCATCGTTTTGGAAAATCATTGTGGAAAAAATATATATAAATAAGTAATAATAACCTCATTGGCCTCAGGTTACTTTTCTAGTTTCGTAATGATAACATGACAGTTAAACAGAACTCCCACATTGACAGTGATAATTGCTTTTTGATGGTAATGATACAGTCTTATGTAATCCACAGGAGACAGAGTACTATATTCCGCCCACCCCAGTCATCTTCCCTCTGTTTCCTCTGTACACAAGATGGTAATTGTTGAACGGGCCTGATTTTATAGTTCTTACTTTTCTCACTACACGTCCTTTGTTAATACAGGAAACCACTTCCCTAATGAAGTTATTATACAAAACACGTTCGGGAGCGTCCCATATTGCAGTTTTTGGCAATGAGGTATTGGCGGAAGTACATCTTTTACAAAATATTTGTGCCATGTTATCACTAACCTGTGACAATGTCTCATAATTCCTAAATCAGAATACATACTATTTACCAGCGGGCGGGATGCTTGCTGTCAAGATCCCAACAGCAGCATCTCGCCCGCCAGAAAGCCGGCAGCGGGGCAAGAATAAAAGTCCCCTTGTGGGCTTGCTGCGCTCGCCACAGGTTCTGTTCTCACTCTATGGGTGTCATGGACACCCACAAATGGGAATAGCCCCTGTGCACCGGGATTCCGGCTGTCTGCATTGTCGGCTGTTGGGATTCCTGCATCGGTATCCTGACCGCTGGGTTCCTGACAGCCGGCAAATTGATTGCATCCCTCTAAATCAGATATTTATCCAGATACGTACCTCTAAACTATTTAAATATATGCAGAATTGTAGTATATGTTTCCCCCACTTAGAGCCAGTGAAAGCTATGGAGGTGCCCTAGGATTCACCTTTATCCCACTCAGGTGCTGTGCACCCACCATTGCTGCTTCTCAACTTAGCAAGAAAGAGACGTGTGCAACATCATATGCTACTCCGTTTAGGAGCGCTGTGCTGGGCTTTGGGATCATAGTATACTTGCCATTCCGGAAGACTCACACAAATTTAAAGGCGTTCTCCCAGACTCCCAGGAGGGCAGGGGACCATCCTTGGTCCCACCAACTTCACTACTAAATTGGGCATAGACTTGATTATGCAATTTCTGCCATCATGGTCACACTAATACCCAAGGCTTGATGCCATTACCATGGTATGGTATTTCAGTGGCAGGCCACGATGAAGCAAAATGCGTTTCCACACTCCCTGCACTTGCCACTTGGACTGGTTGGCAAGTTCCAAAAGTCAGCAAGTGGGCATCATAGCCAAACACAACTTTCCCTGCGTATCACTGGCATTGCGGGGCAGTAACGAGCCCATTCACAGGTAATAATTCTGCCACCTGTTTTACATTAATGCATACACCTCCATGTATTAAAACACTTGATGGGTGTCAACCTACATCTAGCCTCCCTGCACGTTAAACAGCCCTACTAATGTGTGACACTGTAGCATAGAGTGTATTTTGATGCAACTTTTTAAAATGCGTCTTATTCGCAAAACGATGTGAATAGGATGCACAACCAGCTTTAGCCGATTAAAATTATATGCAACAAGCCTATACTCTGTGTGCGACTGTGGCTGTATCTATATACAAAATGCTACACTACAGTGCTTTCCTAGAAAGCAATGTAACGTACCATTTCATATGCAGTTACAGCCGCAGATGCAAATCATTTCAATCAGCAGAAAGTGCTTGAGCGTCCTATTTGCATATCATTGTGAATAAGATGTGTTTTCGGCAAAAAAGATGCTAATGAAGTTGCACAGGACGTATCGGCTCACTCACGACAGGTATCTCCCACTGCGTGGCGTATTGAGGCAAGCTGAATGAGGACACATCTGTAAGTCTCTTGTTCAATGTTTTAGGCACTTTCTAAACATTGATGCCTATGGGCCTGATTCAATAAGGATCGCTATTGAGGCTGAGATAGCGATGTTCACAAATCTGCTATTGCTAAAATTTGCATGTGAAGAGCCACCCAGAAAGGATAAAAGACGCCCGGTGCATTCGCAAATCTGTGTAGGCATTACCAGATTTGCAATGCATACGCAAAAAAAGGACACCCTCGACACTTGCAACTGACCCCAGCATACTCAAATCAGTGAGAGCCCCCTCCCCACACCCGCAGTATGCAGTCGAAATGTTGAAAATAGCAGTGAAATGTCAATAGACAACATCTCAACATTCTTAAAATGATGACGCGTGAATCGCTGATATTTTAAGACTATCGACATTAGAGTTAGGCTATGGGCAGAAGTGTTTAGGCTTCGGAGGTGTTAGGGTTAGGTTGTGCCAAGCGGGGGAGGGGTGGGTTGGTAAGGGTTAGGCTTTAGTGGAAAGATTATGCGTGTCACAGCGCCGCGGCCGCCGCGCTTACCTCTCCGGGTGCGCTGGGTCGCCTGGCGGTCGTCCCCGCTGGTGGGCTCCGGGTCCCGGCGTCCGTTGCCGCTGGTCCCGGCGTTTTTCCGGGGAATGGGCGACGCCGGCACGTCCAGCGTCCACGGAGGTGGGCGGGTGACGTCATCGGCTCTCTTCCTCCCCGCCAATCAAACGGGGGCGGGAAGTTCAAAAGCAGACGCCGGGCAGAGCCCCGGCGCCTGAGTATCTTCTCTTTCCCTGAAAGTGACTCCAGTGCTCCTGTCTGTATGGTTACCTGCTACTGCTTTGAAAACTCCAGCGTTCTGGTGGGCAAAGTGACTCCTACTACTGCTTACAAGCTCTGGTACCTCTTTGCCGCATAGACCTCTGCGTCTCCAGCATTCTTCAGTGTCTTTAACCATCGCTTACAAGTTCACCAGTGTCTTTAAACATCGCTCACAAGTTCTTCATGCTTCAGTGTCTTTCACCATCGCTCACAAGTTCATCAGTGTCTTTCATCATCGCTCACAAGTTCATCAGTGTCTTTAAACGTCGCTCACAAGTTCTTCATTCTTCAGTATCTTTAAACATCGCTCACAAATTCTTCAGTGTCTTTCACCACCGCTCGCAAGTTCATCAGTATCTTTAAACATCGCTCACAAATTCTTCAGTGTCTTTCACCACCGCTCACAAGTTCATCAGTGTCTTTAAACATCGCTCACAAGTTCATCAGTGTCGTTAAACATCGCTCACAAGTTCTGCATTCTTCAGTGTCTTTAAACATCGCTCTCAAATTCTTCCGTGTCTTTCGACATCGCTCACAAGTTCCCATTCTGCTATGTGCTTCAGCATCGTGCTCAAATCCTTCTCATCATAAAGTTCTTTAGCGTTTTACACCAATTATAACTGTTAAAGTTCTGCATGAGGAAAACCTATATCCGGCCATCTCTACTCCGACCCAGCTGTGGTTCCCCTTCCCGACCATCGGAAGAACCCCCGAGTTCTCAACACTCCCAACTCAGGTCAGTGATAATGCGTATGGATAGGAACTAAGTTTAGGCATGGAGAAATATACTAACCAGAGCTCTGGAGGACTGCAGCTTTGACCCAACAGTGATGATCACATGACCGCCGGAGCCTGGAAGATGCTGCTGCAGCCACCGGGAGCAGGTAAGTCACCACTAGGACACCAGGATGAAATGTCGACATTCTAAAATTTCATCATTTCATTATCGTCTACGTGATGACTGTTGACATGGTCAGTGTTCCCAATTCTTTTTAAAAAAAAATACTATGGGACTGGAAAAGGGGTGATCAGTGCAATTGCAATCCCCCGTAACACTACCACTGGCTGTTGTATAGAAGGGTAGTGGCATATCATATAGAGAGAGAGAGCAGAAGCCCCCTCTCTGGACCGTCTGCAGCCCAGCACAAAGCAGTGGGGATGGAGACTGTTGCCGCTGAACAGCAGCAGTCTACTCTCTCGCTGCCCGATGTGGGACCGACTGGGGTACCTCCAACCATCCCGGGCCCAGGTAAGTTATACCCACTCCACCCCCTGCCTTCAGCATTCCCACATGCCATTAGACAATTTACAGTTTGTATGAGGTTTGTGGGAGGTGCTATGTATTATGACACCTCAGACAGCAGATTGGCAAACCCAGTCTGTTCTATTTATCAACCAGTGGGTCATTACTGCAGCAAGGAGTCTCCCCCTCTTCTAATGGCTCACTTCACTTTTATAACCGCCCAGTATATCTTCCCCTGAATCTTAAATAACATGCTGTGGCCATGTTCTCGCTTCCACTGCTTGCTATTGTGTCAGTTATTGAATGAGTAATTATTATTATTATTATCCTTTATTTATATGGCGCCACAAGGGTTGCGCAGCGCCCAATTACAGAGTACATAAACAAATAAACAGACAGGAAAACAGCAACTTATGGGCCCTACACACTGGCCGATATTTTGAAAGATATGAACGATCTCGTTCATAAATGAACGAGATCTCGTTCATATCTTTCAGTGTGGAGACTTAAGCGATGAACGATGCGCGTCCCCGCGCTCGTTCATCGCTGGTCCCCCGTCGGCTGTGCATGCAGGCCAATATGGACGATCTCGTCCATATTTGCCTGCACGTCTATGGAGCCGGGTGACGGGGGGAGTGAAGAAGCTTCACTCCCCCCATCACTGCCCCCCCCCGCCGCCGGGTCGCTCGTCGGCCGTATTGGCCGTCGGGCACCTCGGCCAGTGAGTAGGGCCCATTACAGTTGACGACAATATAGGACCAGTACAGGGTAAATAAACATAGCTACATCAGCAGATGACACTGGAATAAGTATCAGGTGGCAGAAGACTGCTGGATGTGGTACAGTTGAAGATTAAATAGGTAAGAAAAAGAAAAAGCACATGAGGGAAGAGGGCCCTGCTCGTGAGAGTTTACATTCTAAATGGGAGGGGTAGACAGACAGGGGTGACACAGACGGGGTACATAGAGAGCGTGGAACAGAGGGTTAGTATGAGATTTGGCTGGGTTTGGTGAAGAAGTGGGTCTTGAGAGCCCGTTTGAAGTTTTGTGATTATAGGTCTGTTGTGAAGCAGAGGTGGCTAAGGTTAAGGTCATTACGCTTTAGCATAGCCACCTGTATAGCACTCTGAGATATATATATCCCATATAAATCCATTAATAATACAGGGCCGAAACTAGGGGGGGGGCTAGGGGGGCAGGCGACCTGGGCGCCAGATTGGAGGGGGCGCCGAGACCCCCTAACACCCGCCGCGGTACATACTTTTAAACCCCCTTCTCCCGAGTGCCCAGCTCGGGGGGCGGGGTTTCGCGGAATGACGCGATTGCGTCGTGACGTCACGGCGCAAACGCGTCATTCCACGAAACCCCGCCGGAGGAGGGAGAAGGGGGAGCCCGGAGCCGCGCAGACGAGGAGGGAGAGGCGGCTGAAGAGCGGCGAGAACCGCTTCAAATGTAAGTCAGCCCCTCTCCCTTCCTCTCTCTCTCTCTCCCTCCACCACCTGCCGCAATGTGTAAAATGGGGACCTGTGCCTGCCGCTATGTGTAAAATGGGGACCTGTGCCTGCCGCTATGTGTAAAATGGGGACACTTGCCAGCGTACTGTGTAAAATGGGGACCTGTGCCTGCCGCTATGTGTAAAATGGGGACACTTGCCAGCGTACTGTGTAAAATGGGGACCTGTGCCTGCCGCAATGTGTAAAATGGGGACACTTGCCAGCGTACTGTGTAAAATGGGGACACTTGCCAGCGTACTGTGTAAAATGGGGACCTGTGCCTGCCGCAATGTGTAAAATGGGGACACTTGCCAGCGTACTGTGTAAAATGGGGACCTGTGCCTGCCGCAATGTGTAAAATGGGGACCTGTGCCTGCCGCAATGTGTAAAATGGGGACACTTGCCAGCGTACTGTGTAAAATGGGGACCTGTGCCTGCCGCTATGTGTAAAATGGGGACCTGTGCCTGCCGCTATGTGTAAAATGGGGACACTTGCCAGCGTACTATGTAAAATGGGGACCTGTGCCTGCCGCAATGTGTAAAATGGGGACACTTGCCAGCGTACTGTGTAAAATGGGGACCTGTGCCTGCCGCTATGTGTAAAATGGGGACACTTGCCAGCATACTGTGTAAAATGGGGACCTGTGCCTGCCGCAATGTGTAAAATGGGGACCTATGCCTGCCGCAATGTGTAAAATGGGGACACTTGCCAGCGTACTGTGTAAAATGGGGACCTGTGCCTGCCGCTATGTGTAAAATGGGGAAACTTGCCAGCGTACTGTGTAAAATGGGGACCTGTGCCTGCCGCAATGTGTAAAATGGGGACACTTGCCAGCGTACTGTGTAAAATGGGGACCTGTGCCTGCCGCAATGTGTAAAATGGGGACACTTGCCAGCGTACTGTGTAAAATGGGGACCTGTGCCTGCCGCAATGTGTAAAATGGGGACCTGTGCCTGCCGCAATGTGTAAAATGGGGACACTTGCCAGCGTACTGTGTAAAATGGGGACCTGTGCCTGCCGCTATGTGTAAAATGGGGACACTTGCCAGCGTACTGTGTAAAATGGGGACCTGTGCCTGGCGCAATGTGTAAAATGGGGACACTTTTTCCTGCCGCAATGTGTAAAATGGGGACACTTTTTCCTGCCGCAATGTGTAAAATGGGGACACCTGTCTGCCGCAATGTGTAAAATGGGGAATGGGGACACTTGCCTGTCGTACTGTGTAAAATGGGGACACTTTTTCCTGGATATGAAATGTATGTTAGAAAAGGCAGGTAAAAAAGTTCTGAAAGAGAGATATATATATATATATATATATATATAATATTTTTATTCATTTATTTTTTTTATTTTATTTTATTATTTTTATTTATTTATTGTAGAATCTTTTAATTTTTTTTGCGGGGGGGGGGGGGGGGGGGTTTCAAATGACTACCTTGCCCCGGGTGACAAAAATCCTAGTTTCGGCCCTGAATAATAGACCATATTAATCCTATTGTATAGTTGTTGGTTTTTTCGAAACAGCTTCTAGTTTATTTGAAAAAAATATTTGGATATAACACTTTTTTCTAAATCAATGAATTAATAGCATTAACTAAAAAAAAGCTTGTTAGTTAAACTGGATTTCATCAATGACTTCCTTCGAACCAAGTAAATGAGCCGTGACTGTAAAGAATTGTACAGATTGTATCATCCTGCTGTCAAAAGATTCACAGTTGCTGAAAACATGAAATTACCAGGAGCTGTCAGATGGCTGGAAAAATACTGTGTATTATTAAATTGTATGGTTTTATGTCTACTTTCACCATATTTAGTTACCCCAACAGCATCTAAATGCTTTGTGTATGAGTCTTCATAATGTTAAGGGGCATACGTTTTCAGGTGTGCCTTTGTGGATCCTGTGTGACATAATAAGTAGGATATCTAATCTCCTTTCATTATGTTATGTTAAAGATGAGAAAAAACCTTTTTATTGTACCAATAGAACAGAGCTCCAGTACTGAGGGAGACTTCTGGAACGTACAATCTGCACAGTGGCCAAGTAATAACTATTATTTTGTTTGTTCCTAAACTCCCTAATCCTCGTGTATAAGGGGAAGGTTTTCAGTGTAGTTGGATGAATTACTGTGGTCCGTCTGATATAAAACACAATGCCAGATGCCGCTAAACGCAGCTGGCTGTAATACATTGTGGCTCAGTGTGAAAGGTGTTTAGTGTAATCATGGTGGTGACTGAAGGCTTTATTGAACTGTTGTAGACTTTGCAAACAAATTAAAATAGTTAATTTTCAGATTGGTGGATTATTGTTTGGCAATATGTATTATAGTAATTGTTCAACTGATTACGTCAGGCAATTACCGGCTACTGTAAAACCTTAATGTATTATCCTGACACACCAAAATAGAAGTTTGTTTGGCAGACTAAACTGGGTTCTAGGTGAGATCTGATTCTGCTATTGTAAAAAATTATGAATAGCGGCCCCAGGGCCAAACGGCATTCATCTAGCACATGCTTGTGGGCCTCAGCTCTGCGCTACGTTTGTTAGAACCCTTTGTATGACACTGTGTTATTGGCATTTGACCGTGAACATATTTAGAAAACAACTGCAGCTTTCCCATGACAAACTTGTATTGCACTGATCTAGAGCAACACACCGAATAATAACATTGTTTCTGATGCAGGTTTCCACGCAATACCTTCTTCTATACTCTTAGCATATGGTACTGGGTTTAGTGTTTTTTTTTTCCTCCTCAGGTAAGAAAATAAGATTTTACTTACCGATAAATCTATTTCTCGTAGTCCGTAGTGGATGCTGGGACTCCGTAAGGACCATGGGGAATAGCGGCTCCGCAGGAGACAGGGCACAAGAATAAAAGCTTTAGGATCAGGTGGTGTGCACTGGCTCCTCCCCCTATGACCCTCCTCCAAGCCTCAGTTAGGATACTGTGCCCGGACGAGCGTACATAATAAGGAAGGATATTGAATCCCGGGTAAGACTCATACCAGCCACACCAATCACACCGTACAACTTGTGATCTGAACCCAGTTAACAGTATGATAAAACGAAAAGGAGCCTCTGAAAAGATGGCTCACAACAATAATAACCCGAATTTTTGTAACAATAACTATATACAAGTATTGCAGACAATCCGCACTTGGGATGGGCGCCCAGCATCCACTACGGACTACGAGAAATAGATTTATCGGTAAGTAAAATCTTATTTTCTCTGACGTCCTAGTGGATGCTGGGACTCCGTAAGGACCATGGGGATTATACCAAAGCTCCCAAACGGGCGGGAGAGTGCGGATGACTCTGCAGCACCGAATGAGAGAACTCCAGGTCCTCCTCAGCCAGGGTATCAAATTTGTAGAATTTTGCAAACGTGTTTGCCCCTGACCAAGTAGCTGCTCGGCAAAGTTGTAAAGCCGAGACCCCTCGGGCAGCCGCCCAAAATGAGCCCACTTTCCTTGTGGAATGGGCTTTTACCGATTTTGGCTGTGGCAGGCCTGCCACAGAATGTGCAAGCTGAATTGTACTACAAATCCAACGAGCAATCGTCTGCTTAGAAGCAGGAGCACCCAGCTTGTTGGGTGCATACAGGATAAACAGCGAGTCAGATTTTCTGACTCCAGCCGTCCTGGAAACATATATTTTCAGGGCCCTGACAACGTCAAGCAACTTGGAGTCCTCCAAGTCCCTAGTAGCCGCAGGTACCACAATAGGTTGGTTCATGTGAAATGCAGAAACCACCTTAGGTAGAAATTGAGGACGAGTCCTCAATTCTGCCCTGTCAGAATGAAAAATTAAGTAAGGACTTTTATATGATAAAGCCGCCAATTCTGACACACGCCTGGCTGAAGCCAGGGCTAACAGCATCGTCACCTTCCATGTGAGATATTTGAAGTCCACAGTGGTGAGTGGTTCAAACCAATGTGACTTTAGAAAACTCAACACAACATTGAGATCCCAAGGTGCCACTGGAGGCACAAAAGGAGGCTGTATATGCAGTACCCCTTTTACAAATGTCTGAACTTCAGGCATTGAAGCCAGTTCTTTCTGGAAGAAAATCGACAGGGCCGAAATTTGAACCTTAATGGACCCTAATTTTAGGCCCATAGATAGTCCTGTTTGCAGGAAATGGAGGAAACGACCCAGTTGAAATTCCTCTGTAGGGGCCTTCTTGGCCTCACACCACGCAACATATTTTCGCCAAATGCGGTGATAATGTTTTGCGGTTACGTCCTTCCTGGCCTTGACCAGGGTAGGGATGACTTCATCTGGAATGCCTTTTTCCCTCAGGATCCGGCGTTCAACCGCCATGCCGTCAAACGCAGCCGCGGTAAGTCTTGGAACAGACAAGGCCCCTGCTCGAGCAGGTCCTTTCTCAGAGGTAGAGGCCACGGTTCGTCCGTGAGCATCTCTTGAAGTTCCGGGTACCAAGTCCTTCTTGGCCAATCCGGAACCACGAGTATAGTTCTTACTCCTCTCCTTCTTATGATTCTCAGTACCTTTGGTATGAGAGGCAGAGGAGGGAACACATACACTGACTGGTACACCCACGGCGTTACCAGGGCGTCCACCGCTATTGCCTGAGGGTCCCTTGACCTGGCGCAATATCTGTCTAGTTTTTTGTTTAGACGGGACGCCATCATGTCCACCTTTGGTTCTTCCCAACGGTTTACTATCAGGTGGAAGACTTCTGGGTGAAGTCCCCACTCTCCCGGGTGGAGGTCGTGTCTGCTGAGGAAGTCTGCTTCCCAGTTGTCCACTCCCGGAATGAACACTGCTGACAGTGCTATCACATGATTTTCCGCCCAGCGAAGAATCCTTGCAGCTTCTGCCATTGCCCTCCTGCTTCTCGTGCCGCCCTGTCTGTTTACGTGGGCGACTGACGTGATGTTGTCCGATTGGATCAATACCGCCTGACCCTGAAGCAGGGGTTTCGCTTGACTTAGGGCATTGTAAATGGCCCTTAGTTCCAGAATGTTTATATGAAGAGATGCTTCCATGCTTGACCACAAGCCTGGAAATTTCTTCCCTGTGTGACTGCTCCCCAGCCTCTCAGGCTTGCATCCGTGGTCACCAGGATCCAATCCTGAATGCCAAATCTGCGGCCCTCTAGTAGATGAGCACTCTGCAGCCACCACAGAAGAGACACCCTTGTCCTTGGCGACAGGGTTATCCGCTGATGCATCTGAAGATGCGATCCGGACCATTTGTCCAGTAGATCCCACTGAAAAGTTCTTGCATGGAATCTTCCGAATGGAATCGCTTCGTAAGAAGCCACCATTTTTCCCAGGACCCTCGTGCACTGATGCACTGACACCTGGCCTGGTTTTAGGAGGTTCCTGACTAGCTCGGATAACTCCCTGGCCTTCACCTCCGGGAGAAACACCTTTTTCTGGACTGTGTCCAGAATCATTCCTAGGAACAGTAGACGTGTCGTTGGAATCAGCTGCGATTTTGGAATATTTAGGATCCACCCGTGCTGACGTAACACTACCTGAGATAGTGCTACTCCGACTTCTAACTGTTCCCTGGACCTTGCCCTTATCAGGAGATCGTCCAAGTAAGGGATAATTAAGATGCCTTTTCTTCGAAGAAGAATCATCATTTCGGCCATTACCTTGGTAAAGACCCGAGGTGCCGTGGACAACCCAAACGGCAGCGTCTGAAACTGATAATGACAGTCTTGTACTACAAACCTGAGGTACCCTTGGTGAGACGGGTAGATTGGGACGTGGAGATAAGCATCCTTGATGTCCAGAGACACCATATAGTCCCCTTCTTCCAGGTTTGCTATCACCGCTCTGAGTGATTCCATCTTGAATTTGAACCTCTTTATGTAAGTGTTCAAGGATTTCAGATTTAAAATTGGTCTCACCGAGCCGTCCGGCTTCGGTACCACAAACAGCGTGGAATAATACCCCTTTCCCTGTTGTAGGAGGGGTACCTTGATTATCACCTGCTGGGAATACAGCTTGTGAATGGCTTCCAAAACTGCCTCCCTGTCGGAGGGAGACTTTGGTAGAGCAGACTTCAGGAACCGGCGAGGGGGAAACGCCTCGAATTCCAGTTTGTACCCCTGCGATACTACCTGTAGAATCCAGGGGTCCACTTGCGAGTGAGCCCACTGCGCGTTGAAATTCTTGAGACGGGCCCCCACCATGTCTGAGTCTGCTTGTAAAGCCCCAGCGTCATGCTGAAGACTTGGCAGAAGCAGGGGAGGGCTTCTGCTCCTGGGAAGCGGCTGCATGGTGCAGTCTTTTTCCCCTTCCTCTGCCCCGGGGCAGGAAGGAATGGCCTTTAGCTCGCTTGTACTTATGGGAACGAAAGGACTGAGTTTGAAAAGACGGTGTCTTTTTCTGCTGATGTGAAGTGACCTGGGGTAAAAAGGTGGATTTTCCAGCCGTTGCCGTGGCCACCAGGTCCGATAGACCAGCCCCAAATAACTCCTCCCCTTTATACGGCAATACTTCCATATGTCGTTTGGAATCCGCATCGCCTGACCACTGTCGCGTCCATAACGCTCTTCTGGCAGAAATGGACATAGCACTTACTCTTGATGCCAGGGTGCAAATATCCCTCTGTGCATCACGCATATATAGTAATGCATCCTTCAAATGCTCTATAGTTAACAGTATATTGTCCCTATCCAGGGTATCAATATTTTCAGTCAGGGAATCCGACCACGCGACTCCAGCACTGCACATCCAGGCTGAAGCGATTGCTGGTCGCAGTATAACACCAGTATGTGTGTATATACTTTTAAGAATATTTTCCAGCCTTCTATCTGCTGGTTCTTTGAGGGTGGCCGTATCAGGAGACGGTAACGCTACTTGTTTAGATAAACGTGTGAGCGCCTTATCTACCCTAGGGGGTGTTTCCCAACGCGTCCTAACCTCTGACGGGAAAGGATATAGTGCCAATAATTTTTTAGAAATTAGCAGTTTTTTTGTCGGGGGAAACCCACGCTTTATCACACACCTCATTTAACTCATCTGACTCAGGGAAAACTATTGGTAGCCTAAGAAACCCAATCCACTCTGCACGCAGGTGAGTCCGTTTCTTCTCCCCTTAGTCCCACGATGCAGTGAGCCTGTTGCCAGCAGGACTCACTGAAAATAAAAAAACCTAAAATACACTTTTATTCTAAGCAGCTCAGGAGAGCCACCTAGCCTGCACCCTTCTCGTTCGGGCACAAAAATCTAACTGAGGCTTGGAGGAGGGTCATAGGGGGAGGAGCCAGTGCACACCACCTGATCCTAAAGCTTTTATTCTTGTGCCCTGTCTCCTGCGGAGCCGCTATTCCCCATGGTCCTTACGGAGTCCCAGCATCCACTAGGACGTCAGAGAAAGCTTGGTCATTCTTTTATGCTCCCGTCTTGTTTTTGATTTATAAGGTCTGACAGCTGGTGTGGCAAGTGGGACTTTTTTCTTTCTTTCCAAAGTCTTTGTTGGCCTAGAGCTGTGAAACCTGAGACTATTTGTCTCTTAGTCCCACCTGCACAGCTCCCTCTTTTGTGTGACCTCCAGCTAATTAATCGGCCTCCTGTTGCTTTTCCTCTGTGTCTGTCCTCCTTTGTGTTTCTCTTCCGTTTTAAACTGATAAGCAGAAAGAGCGTGTGATAATAATTCCAGTGTTCAGTGACCTACTGGTCCCTGATTCCTATCTGTTTTTGTTTATGCACTGCTAACATATCCAAGAGTGCACTCCAGTGACGCTTTAAACTCCAGGCTCACAGTTCTGCATACAGTTAATCCACTGCTAATGGGTCTATTTGAGTATACCATACTACTACACACGTGGCAGTCTTCCTTGTATGTCTTATATCCCACAGTGTAACCTTTGTAGTGCGCCCAATGTGGCTGTCTTGCCTGGGTACGCTCCTGGATGGGATGGGATGAATAATACAGGGAGGTGACGGTTATGTTGGGACCCTAATCCTAATTTTGCAACTGTGCAACCACCCATTTTGTGGCATCTTTTCAAGGCGTAACCTGTTCCACCCAGGGTAATCCTACGTAGTATGCCCAAGATTGCTGCCTCGTCTGGTACCTTTTGTGGGTGGAATTTACAACCCGTGGAATTCACTATCCAAAAATTCTTGCAGCAACCCTGCATTATGCTTATTGTGCTCTGTAAATTCTGTTTTCAATTATTTCTGTGTGGATTTCTACTTCCTGCAATACTAAGGGGAACATTTACTAAGCAGTGATAAGAGCGGAGAAGTGAGCCAGTGGAGAAATTTCCCCATCAACCAATCAGCAGCTCTGTATCATTTTATTTAAAGTATGCAAATTATAGATGTTACTTCAGTGCTGATTGGTTGCCATGGGCAACTTCTCCACTGGCTCACTTCTCCACTCTTATCACTACTTAGTAAATGTACCCCTAAATCCTTTGTACAGTGTATTATGTTTTTGATGTTTGTAAAGAGACTTTGAGTCCTGCTGGAGAAAAGCACTATATAAATAAAATTATTACTATTAATATTATTACAGTGAGGGGGCATAACTTCATCCCCACCCCCTACGCCGGTACTCGGCACTGTTAAAACGTTATGCAGTCATTATATCAACATTCAGAATGTCAACATGCACAATGTCAACAGTCTATTTTAGGGTTAGATTCGGGCTAGGGTTAAGGTAAAGTTAGGGTTAAGCCTTAAGCTGTACCACACCCGTACAGACCCATCAGAAAAAGCACTGTGTTTTTGTGCGAGGTGTGGCTATTGAATAATGTATTTGTAAAAATTAATTATACTGCGTGAGTTAAAAGGGAGTAGGGGAACAGTGACCTCGGACTATCCCAAAACGGTTTTGCAAGTTTCACCCCTCTTGCATGGATAGTTTGCTCTCTCATAGCGTTCAAACAAGTCGTTTTTCCTGTGCATCACAAAAAAATAGTTACTTCAAAAACAGAGCAATGTGTTAACTTTTTAGTTAAATGACACAAAACGCCCACCGAATCTTTCTGTATGCTAGCTGAGGGCTTAGTGGGCAGATGGTATGTTACATGCACGCACACCTCCCAACTGTCCCGATTTTCGCAGGACAGTCCCGTTTTTTGGGGACTGTCCCGCTGTCCCACCCGCGGGCCGCAGTGTCCCGCAGTGGGGGAGGGGGGGCAGTTGGGAGGCTCGGTCTCTCGCTGCACTGCTTAGCAGAGCAGCGGTGAATAGACGCTGTGCGCATGCACACAGCGTCTATTCACTGGAGTCAGAGGGAGAGGGGGCATGCCAGCGGCTCACGGAGCGCTGGGCATGCCCCCTCAGTGATTAAAATGGGGGCGTGGTTCGCGATTGTGGGTCCTCCAGCGAAGCCACGCCCCTTTCATAAACCACACCCCCTTTTCGGGAGCACGAGTGGCTTCGCCGCGCGTGTGTCCCTCTCCCAGCCAGGACAAAGTTGGGAGGTATGTGCACGTGTGTTTGAGTGGCACTAAAGATTTCATGATGGTTGTGAGGATGTTGAAGATGAACGTCCCAGAAGGCCTTGCACATCAAAAAACAATGAAAATGTGCCAACGTTGAGGAAAATTGGTTTCATCCTCCATCAGGACAATGCACCAGCCCACACAGCTGTCTCTGTGAAGCAGTTTTTGACCGAGACACAGATTTCGGTTTTTGACCGAGACACAGATTTCGGTGCTAGAATACCCTCCATACTTGCCAGACCTAGCACTGTGTGACTTCTTTCTGTTCCCTAAATCTGAGTAAAATCTGTACTCAAGGGAACAAGCTTTGCGGCAGTAATTGAGGTAAAGAAGAAATCGATAGAGCTGTTGAGACAGCTGACAGATAATGATGTGTGGATGTAGAAGGGGAGTATATAGAAGGGGAACGGAGTCAAAATGTAATTAATATAATTAAACATATATTATAGCATCAGTCTTGTTATTTAATAGCCACACCTCGTTTATTTTTTATCCAAATGATATCCACGGACGTTGTAATGGTGTGCATTACTGCCTCACAGCACTGAGGTCATGGGTTAAATTCCCACCATGACCCTAACTGTGCAGAGTTTATATATCCTCCCCATGCTTGTGTGAGTTTCCTCCAGGGACTCCAGTTTCCTCCCACAACCCAAAAATATACTGGTAGGCTAATTGAATCCCAACAAAAATTAATCCTAGCGTGAATGTGTGTGCGTATACATGTGATACATGTGATAGGGAATATAGATTGTAAGCTCCACTGGCGCAGGGACTGATGTGATTGGCTAAATATTCTCTGTAAAGTGCTGCAGAACATGTTTGCACTATATAAATAACTGGTAATAAATAAATTAAATAAATAAATAAAACAAAACATAGGGGTATATTCAATTAGCGTCGGATCCATTCCGACATGCATTTGTCGGAATGGATCCAACAACCCCTATTCAAATCTCATCTCAATTCGACTTTTTCAAGTCGAATTGAGATGAGTGACCCAGAGGAGGAGGAGGAGGGGGGGGGGGGACCGCAGGGAGACCAGCGGGGGACAGCCACCGGCAGACGGAGGAGATCAGCGCTACAGTAGCACTGCAGGAGGATGTCACACAGCCGCCCGTCCTCACGGCAGTGTCCACCCGGCTCCAGCAAGCGTGACCTCACTTGCTGGAGCCGGGTGGAAGCTGCCGTGAGCGGCGCGGCTGTGTGACATCCTGCTGCAGCGCTACTGTAGTGCTGATCTCCTCTATATGCCCGCGGCTGTCCCCCGTCTCCCTGCGGCTCCCCCCCCCCACGCCTGCTCTAATTCCTCATCTCAGTCCGACATTTTTTTATGTCGGACTGAGATGGTCGAAAAGGGGGCCAAAACCTGTCGGTTTTGGCCCCGTTTTTGACACAAGCACGTGGATCGGCAGCTATTCCGCCGATCCACGTGCTTTGCGACAAGTCGAATTCATTGACTTGATCGAAAAATTTTGGGATATATTGAATAGGTCGAATCACGATTCGACCTTAAAAAGTCGAAAACTGGCGTCTTTTCGACAGACGGCAGCTTTCGACTTTAATTGAATATACCTCAAAAGCTGAAAAATGAAAGTAGTGCCAGTGACTTACAAAATCTATGAAAACTTAACAGAAAGGCAACAGAAGTCATATTGACCAAAGCTAGTTTTATGGGTTTCCTGGTTAAAATGACAACCTAAATGTAGACCACCCCACCCCTGGAGCAAAGACAGGATTTAAAGATGAGGAAACCTATTTAAGAATTATTGCAGTACTTGTACCATGGCAACATCCGTTCTGCCATTGTCATGTCAGGATAGTGATATCAGATTAATGCAATTTGAAAAATGCTTGCTTCCTTGAATAAAACTTTTTTTTTATGAATAAAGGTGTAAAAAGATGCAAGTGGGCACTTTCAGCTCATGAAGCCGAACTCATTAACTCCCCATGGACTCTTGAGGAAGTTGAAGCGGCCATTGGCTCCCTTCCTCTAACAAAGCCCCTGGCCCTGACCAGTGGCAAACGCAGGATTTCTAGAGGGGGATTTCCAAATGCAATCCACAAACAACCACTCTGCGGAACATGGAATACAGTTAATATTTAACACTATAAATGGTCTATAGGCTGTATCAAACATATTTAATATAAATAAGATAATGTAAGTGGTCAGGAAAAGCTTAAACATACCACAATAAATAATTACACAAACATAATAGAACCAGTACTGCACTTTCTAAGCACACATTCTCCCACCTCATGGTAAGGCTCCTGTCTCTTCTTCCTGGTAGCTACTCTCTGGTCCAGTGCACTGATTGAGGCCTCAGAAGCAGAAGAAGCTTCTACCCCAGGACATGTGCAGCAGCTTAAACTGCATGATGTGGCGGCAGCTCTAGTAATTGTATTATATACAGTACCATTGCAATTGTCGTAATTTGACCCACTTGCCAAGAGGAGGGGGGTTTCCAGGCAACCGGATACCCCCCCCCCCCCCCCTGCGTTTGCCTATGCTGACAGCTGTTCCTCTAACTTTTATAAGCAATTTAAGAGTTTACTGTCTCCTATTTTACTAAATGTTTTTTTATGAAGTCAATAATGCTTCCTGTTTCCCTAAAGAAATGCTGGAGTCCCAAAGTATAACAATTCCAAAACCTGGTAAGTCGCCTACATCTGTCCAAAATTATCGCCCCATTGCTTTACTGAACGTCGATGTCAAATTATTTGCGAAGTTAGTCGCAAACAGACTTGCTCCTCTTTTACCCTCTCTAATTGACCCAGATCAAGTTGGCTTTGTCGCAGGTAGGCAGACTTCTGATAACACGAGACGTGTGATTAATATCATCGAACACTGCAAACAGTCAGACCAGCCTTTATTGCTTCTATCCCTCCATGCTGAGAAAGCATTCGATAGGCTACATTGGAGTTATATGCAGCAGACGTTGCAGAGGTTTGGTATTGATGGTAACTTTCTTAGTTCTATTCTAGCCTTGTATTCTTGTCCATCTGCTAAGGTGTTCACTAATGGGTGCTACTCTACAAGATTTGATATATCCAACGGGACCCGACAAGGGTGCCCCTTATCCCCACTGATATTTGCCCTAGCAATAGAGCCGTTAGCGGAATATATTAGAAAAGATACTGTGATTATGGGCCCCCTCATAGGCGGGATACAACATAAGATATGACTGTTCGCTGACGACATTTTATTGTGTCTTCTGCAACCAGAATTTTCCCTCCACCACTTACATGACGTGCTTGACCTTTATTCCAAATTATCATATTACAAACTTAACACCACTAAAACTGAAGCTCTCCCCCTAAACATACGCAACAGTGAGGTTCGATCCTTGAAATCTTTATATAAATATGCCTGGCAATCACAGTCCCTTAGATACTTAGGCGTTAACCTCTCAAGAGAAGCGGATCTTATGTCGTGTAATTTTGTCCCACTTCTAAAAGCGTTTGGAACACTCACCAAAGACTGGATGTTGCAGGATGTTTCGTGGATTGGGCGCATAGCGGCGGCTAAAATGGTGCTTTTACCTAAATTAATGTTCTTCTTTAGGACTATACCTCGCCCCCTTCCTAAGAAGATTTGTAATGACTTTAATAGGATCTTGGCAAGCTACATTTGGGGGGGAAGGAAACCAAAAATCACCAGATCTACTCTTACGGCTTAAAAAATTGGAGGAGGTGTAGCTTACCCGGATTTAGAAAAATATCACATGGCATGTATTCTGAGTCACATCAGAGACTGGGTTGACTTAGATTCAGCGAAGCCTTGGGTGACTATAGAACAGACAGCTATATCCCCATACTGGCTGGCGGATCTATTGTGGCTCCCAATGTTGGCTATTCCCGCTTCAGTCAATAAATGTAAGGCAATTCTTTCTACGTTATCTATCTGGCGTAGTCTCCTCCCACCTGAGGCTAAACAATCACTCCCTTTTTTTGCAGCTTCCATTGAGGGCAACAGCTCTTAGGATCCCCAACTTGGACTTGCTCTCTTGGTCTGAATGTAGTCTCCAGACCCTTCAAGATTTGCAAGATAAATTAGTCTCTTTTACGCATCTACAAATGCACTTCCACATTCCAAAACAAGATTCCAATAAATATCTCCAAATAAGGAACTGGCTTTCTAAGCACCGCCCTAATTCTTCAGTACCTACCTGCCTTCCTAAAATGCTCCCTCTCCTTATTCACTCTAAACATAGTCAAGGTAATACAGTATCTCTAGATGGTACAGGTCTGTAATATCAGAGACGATGAATCCTACCTTTGCTTCCCAGGGTAAGTGGGAGAAAGATTTACCCAATGTCTTTACTGAGGAGGTGTGGACAAGTATTTATCACTCCTGTTTTAAAATTTCACCATGTGTTAGTCATTCGGGAATGTTTTTTAAATTGATTCATAGGGCATATCTCACCCCAGATCGCCTTCATAAAATGTGGCCGAACGTGGACAAATAGGGAGCATTATGCATGTTTTTTGGACATGCCCAATCTTTCAACCCCTTTGGAGAGAGATCTTTGTTTTAATTTCTGAAGTATTAGGTTATGCCGTCCTATTAGATCCCCTCCTAGCTTTATTTCACTATTCCCGACTTCATGTGGCTGCCTCAGACAATTATCTGTTAGGACATATTTTGATAGCCTCGAAGGCGTCCATAGCCCAGCTCTGGAAATCGGTGAAGATTCCAGATATCATTACCATTAAAATGAAAATTCACAAACACCATGGGGTATATGCAATTCACGGCGAATCGCGGCAATTTTTCGCCGTTTTTTAATTCGACTTAATTCGACAGGTGAATTCCGGAAGGTGGCTTCCGGAATTCACCATATTCAATGAAAAACGGATTCGCCAGAATCGCGGGCGAAAATCGGCCAATTTGGCGGATTTTGCCGCGATTTTAAAAAACGGGAAAAACCCGGAAAAAAAAATGGCGTGGGGTCCCCCCTCCAAAGCATAACCAGCCTCGGGCTCTTCGAGCTGGTCCTGGTTCTAAAAATGCAGGGGAAAAATTGGGCAGGGATCCCCCGTATTTTTAAAACCAGCACCGGGCTCTGCGCCTGGTGCTGGTGCCAAAAATACGGGGGACAAAAAGCGTAGGGGTCCCCCGTATTTTTAACACCAGCATCGGGCTCCACTAGCTGGACAGATAATGCCACAGCCGGGGGTCACTTTTATGCCGTGCCCTGCGGCCGTGGCATTAAATATCCAACTAGTCACCCCTGGCCGGGGTACCCTGGGGGAGTGGGGACCCCTACAATCAAGGGGTCCCCCCCCCAGCCACCCAAGGGCCAGGGGTGAAGCCCGAGGCTGTCCCCCCCCATCCAATGGGCTGCGGATGGGGGGGCTGATAGCCTTTTGTGATAATAAAAAGATATTGTTTTTTCCAGTAGTACTACAAGTCCCAGCAAGCCTCCCCCGCAAGCTGGTACTTGGAGAACCACAAGTACCAGCATGCGGGAGAAAAGCGGGCCCGCTGGTACCTGTAGTACTACTGGAAAAAAAATACCCAAATAAAAACAGTACACACACACCTTGATAGTACAACTTTATTACACACTACCGACACACACATACTTACCTATGTTGACACGCCGACTGCCACGGTCTCCGACGATCCGAGGTACCTGTGAAAAAATTATACTCACCTTCCAGCGTCCAGAGGTACATCCAGGTCCAGAGAGATAAATCCACGTACTTGTAAAAAAAAAAAAACGCAAATACCCGCTCCATACCGGACTGAAAGGGGTCCCATGCTGACACATCAGACCCCTTTCTCCCGAATGCCGGGACATCACGTGACTCCTGTCACTGAAGTCCCTTCAGCCAATTAGGAAGCGCTACTTCCGTGGCGCTCACCTGATTGGCTGTGCGCTGTCTGTGCTGTCAGACAGCGCATCGCAAAGCCGCTCCATTACTTTCAATGGTGGGAACTTTGCGGTTAGCGGTGGGGTTAACCCGCGGTCAGCCGCTGACCGGCGGGTGACCTCACCGCTAGCCGCTAAGTTCCCACCATTGAATATAATGGACGGGGCTGTGCGATGCGCTGTCTGAGTTCAGACAGCGCACAGCCAATCAGGTGAGCGCAACGAAGTTGCGCTTCCTGATTGGCTTTAGAGACCTTTCAGTGACAGCTGTCACTGAGAGGTCTCTCTGCATTCGGGGATAGGGGTCCCATGTGTCAGCATGGGACCCCTTTCAGTCCGTTTGGTCGGGTGTCCGGTTTGTTATTTTCTACAAGTACGTGGATTTATCTCTGGACCCTGGTTGAGGTGAGTATATTGATCTTTTATTTTCAGGTATCCGTGGATTCTACATGGAGAAGAGGACCGATGTCGGCGTGTGAACATAGGTAAGTATGTGTGTGTCGGCAGTGTGTAATAAAGTTTTACTGTCGACGGTGTGTGTGTCCTGTTTTTATTTGGGTATTTTTTTTCCAGTAGTACTACAGGTACCAGCGGGCCCGCTTTTCTCCCGCATGCTGGTACTTGTGGTTCTCCAAGTACCAGCTTGCGGGGGAGGCTTGCTGGGACTTGTAGTACTGCTGGAAAAAACAATATTCTTTTCATGATCACAAAAGGCTATCAGCCCCCCCATCCGCAGCCCATTGGATGGGGGGGGACAGCCTCGGGCTTCACTCCTGGCCCTTGGGTGGCTGGGGGGGGGACCCCTTGATTGAAGGGGTCCCCACTCCCCCAGGGTACCCCGGCCAGGGGTGACTAGTTGGATATTTAATGCCACGGCCGCAGGGCACGGCATAAAAGTGACCCCCGGCTGTGGCATTATCTGTCCAGCTAGTGGAGCCCGATGCTGGTGTTAAAAATACGGGGGACCCCTACGCTTTTTGTCCCCCGTATTTTTGGCACCAGCACCAGGCGCAGAGCCCGGTGCTGGTTTTAAAAATACGGGGGATCCCCTGTCAATTTTTCCCCCGCATTTTTAGAACCAGGACCAGCTCGAAGAGCCCGAGGCTGGTTATGCTTTGGAGGGGGGACCCCACGCCATTTTTTTTTAGGATTTTACCGTTCCAGCAATAAAAAATAAAATAAAAAAAAATAATATTTTAAAAAATATATAAATAATATTTGTGCCTCCAAAAAAAAAAAAAAAAAAGTACCTAATCCCTTCTAATATAAATAGATCTGCTATTCCCCCCCAAAAAAACACAAAAAAAAAACATGTTTAAATTTTTTTTATTTGTTTTCACCCTCCAAAGTGTGGCGGATTGAAAATGACGAATTTGCTGTCTAAAAGCACTGCTGTCGAATTTCCAAACTTGAATTGAATATGCTTTGGTCGAATTGCAGCACTTATATCATTGCAGAAAAGTCGAATTTGCAAAAATTCGAATTTCAAAAAGTCGAATTTTGAAAGTCCGTTTTTTGGTCGGAAAGCACTGAATTGCATAGGCGAATTTTTTTTTTGGTCGAAAATGACCCGAAATTCGACAATTTCGGGAATTCGACCGCAATTGCATATACCCCCATATCTTTGAGACGACTGGTAGCTTGTTTACCCCGTCCAGCTCTCTTATTTCTAATAAATGGCTTAAATGGTCTGACTATGTAAAGTGGTACGACTCCTCCTGGGCATGTATAACAGCTTTCTTTTGTACTGATGTTCCGTGACATTTGCTTTTCTACTGGAAACCCTAACTTTGTCAGTGTTCAGTATGCGATATACCTAATTTAGATTGTACAAATGTAGTTCGGTATGATGTACCTGAGTATGTTATATGATGTACATGTCGACATGTTTGGCTCCCCTCCCCCTTTTATTTTGTTTGTGCAATCTTACCGCAGAAACTGTATCTTCTATAGTGTTATCGGAGGTAATTCCAAGTTGATCGCAGCAGGAATTTTTTTAGCAGTTGGGCAAAACCATGGGGGTCATTCCGAGTTGATCGTTCGTTATTTTTTATCGCAACGGAGCGATTAGTCGCTAATGCGCATGCGCAATGTCCGCAGTGCGACTGCGCCAAGTAAATTTGCTATGCAGTTAGGTATTTTACTCACGGCATTACGAGGTTTTTTCTTCGTTCTGGTGATCGTAATGTGATTGACAGGAAGTGGGTGTTTCTGGGTGGAAACTGGCCGTTTTATGGGTGTGTGTGAAAAAACGCTACCGTTTCTGGGAAAAACGCGGGAGTAGCTGGAGAAACGGAGGAGTGTCTGGGCGAACGCTGGGTGTGTTTGTGACGTCAAACCAGGAACGACAAGCACTGAACTGATCGCACTGGCAGAGTAAGTCTCGAGCTACTCAGAAACTGCACAGAGAAGTCTTTTCGCAATATTGCGAATCTTTCGTTCGCAATTCTGCTTAGCTAAGATTCACTCCCAGTAGGCGGCGGCTTAGCGTGTGCAAAGCTGCTAAAAGCAGCTTGCGAGCGAACAACTCGGAATGACCCCCCATGTGCACTGCAGGGGAGGCAGATATAACATGTGCAGAGAGAGTTAGATTTGGGTGTGGTGTGTTCAATCTGCAATCTAATTTGCAGTGTAAAAATAAAGCAGCCAGTATTACCCTGCACAGAAATAAAATAACCCACCCAACTCTAACTCTCTCTGCAAATGTTATATCTGCCTGCCCTGCAGTGCACATGGTTTTGGTTTTGCCCAACTACTAAAAAATTTCCTGCTGCGATCAACTTGGAATTACCCCCATCTTTTTATATTCTTTTGTTATGAATGTAATTCATAAAATTCAATAAAAACTATTATTTAAAAAAAAAAAAAAAAGATGCAAGTGGGTTGCTCTGTTTATCTTCTCATTATCGCTTTCCAAGCTTTGATAAATCTCCTCTTCTGCCTTCTGTATGGTGATGTGCAGCAGAGCCAGTTTTAGACTTTGCGGAACTCAGGGCGAAAGTTTCCAGAGACAATGATGTTTGTGTGTGGGGGAGGGTGTGTGTTTGTTTGTGGAAAAGTGAAAACAAATGGATATGGTGTGAGATATTTAAGGTCCGACTCGACTTCTGTGTCCAGGTCGCAATCTGGCAGTGCAGCTTACTTTATATGCTGTGTATGTATATATATATATATATATATATATATATATATAAAATCCTGCGACGGCTGTGACTGCGGCTGCACCTCTCAGGCTACAGCTGACCGGGCGACTGCCTTGCTAGCCGTTCCTTAGAATCATTACTGATGTTCAGCACATGGCCCATGCTGCAGTTTCTCCCTTTTATCCTTCTACATCTAGACTCAGTACGCCACACAGTGTGAGATCGTTGGTACGAGTGAGCCGCCAGGACCCATGCATTTTTTTGTCACCAATGCGTTCTAGTCACAACGTGATGTGGATAGGACGAACAAGGAGACTGCGCTGATTAATTTCATTAATTTGACACTTGCGTATTGTCTGTGACGGAGTCTGTATATAGACCCCAACTGAACTTGTATTGGAAATAAGCTGCGTCTGCTACATTGTAGCACTTCTTATACAGATTCAGAGACTCAGTCAGCACAGTTTACTGGTGCATTCTAGTTGCGACTAAAGGCCCGTACACACTATATATCGCGGGTCCGTCGGCCAGTGTGTACGGCCGATACGTCTGTGAACTCTGTCGTTCACAGACATATTGCGTCGGCCCCGCAGCACAGCCGGCGGCCAATATATCTACCGATATATTGGCGCGTCGCTGTGTGTACGGGCGGTCGGCCGACCGCTCGTACACATGATGCGTCGGCCGGCGGTAATTGACAGCTGAACTGGGCGGGCGTGTGTACACGCCCGCCCAGTTCATGACGTCAGTCCCCTACGGATCGGGCAGTGTGTATGCACAGCACACTGCCCGATCCGTCCATAGATATATCTGCCGATTGATCTGCAGATATATCTTTCAGTGTGTACCCACCTTAAGACACGTTTGAAAAAATAAGTAAATAGATGCCTGATGCTAGCAGAGTCACAGAACCTGGTGTGCCGAAAAAGTAGCTGTTTGGCGCGACTGCAGCCAATGCTGTATAAGGACACATCTGTATTTTTTATTTATTCCTCTTTTGTTCCATTTATAGCTGCCTCTTTTATTCCATTTATGCCCAACTGTGTTTCTTAATTTCTTCCTGTCGCGTTGGTATCGGAATATAGGAGGTTGGGATGTCGGCTGTCCAAAATACTATGGCACCCCAGTGATTAAAATACCACCATAGACTAATCAACAAAGCTAACCCTGATCCCTAACCCCCTAACCCACCTTTCTCTGCGCCTAATTCTAGCCCTCCCCGGTGGTGCCTAACCCTAACCTTCCCTTCCTGCAGCCTAAACCTAATACTCCCTCCCCTGCAGCCTAATTCTAACCCTCCTCAGGGGTGCCTAATCCTTCCTCCTTGCAACCTAGCCCAAATTCCCCCTCCCCGGGCCTAACCCTAAATCTCCCCCTGCGGCCTAAACCTAACCTCCCCACTCCGTGGCTTACCTCTCCCTGTGAAATAATCATTTGGGATCCCGGGGGTCGGGATCCCGGCGACGGGATAGTAATAAATGTCGGGTTCCTGGTGCTGTCATTCCAAGTAGTGTTGGAATTCCGGCATTGGTATTTCGAGTGTCGGGATCCCTACCGATGGAATCTTGACCAGATACCGACCAGATCCCCTTCCTGTTATGTGCTCTCTTCTTTCTCTATTGTGCGGTGGGGATGCTGCTATCGGATTGGTCTGTGCCTGCAGAGAAAGGATATCGGCCTTATAGAGCAGAGTATGTGCACTTACTATCAGAGTGCTCGCAGACAAAGGAATAGAGGATAGTGACATCACGGAGTGATACAGACGCACAAATATTGCTGCTTTAATGCATAATGGGGGTATTCAATTAAGTGTGAAGTGTTAGGGTCTCCTGCCCTGTGCTGCCACGTCGTCATGGCAACCGGGAGACAAGTGCTAGCGGAGTAACCTGAGCGCAGCTGATACTCCGGTTCGGGTCTTTTGCTGTGCAGTGGTTACAGGCAGGGGATCCGGTGCTGGTTTTTGTGCTCACAGTCTGTGAGGTCTGAGGGGGGCGTGGACAGCACCTGCTTTATAAGGCCTCTTCTCAGGTTAAGCAGATGCTGCTGAATCTTTGTTGGTTAGTCAGTTCCTGAAAGTTAGCCAGTACTGTGTAGCTTTGTATTTGTTGTTGCTTACTGCAAATAGGCCTGGGGATTTGGTACTACACTCTGCCAATCCAGACCTAGCAGTAAGACTGGAGTCAGTCGTTTAGCCTGCTGAGGTTCTTTTGATATTCTGTGAACCCAGCAGGTTTGTGGCTGTACTTTCAGACCTGCCTGCTTAATCCTCTCTCACTGTGCAGGGTGTCCATGTGTCAGTTTAGTGGCAGTAAGCTGTACCTGGGCCCTGCAAGTGAGAATTAGGATTGTGGAGACTCTCCTTGTGTCTATTATTCCATCTCTGACCAAGGAGTTTACTGCCACACCCGTTGGTAACCCTTTAGGGTTTTGCTGTTGCCCTTAGCAACAGCATTTCGGGTTCTCTACGTATTAAAACACAACATCTTGCTTTTTCCATCTGAGCATTTCTAATACTAGGGAGACACCCAGTTTCTTAGCCTCTGGGCTTCTCTGTTCACTCTGTGTTGGTTTTGTTACCCTATCACCTTCTGTGTACGTTATGTCATATTTCCCAGTCTGTCTGTGAGTTCATTTGTTTTGCATCCCTCTCTGTTCAGACACCAGTACATTCCTGCAGGCACTGGTGTGCATAACAGTTCAAACACCAGTACATTCCTGCAGGCACTGGTGTGCATAACATATTCAGCAGCCCAATACTCCTGTTGAAATTTTGTGGGAATATGGAGCATACCCCTCAAAATACGTTGCAACAGGTGGTCGATCAGGTGCAGGTCCTGACTTGTCAATTTAATGATTTGTCCATTAAAATGCACACCTCCCAGGCCACTGGCGGAGCTCCCGCAGCAGCAGCACCTTCAGGGGTTAAGGAGCCGAAAGTAAATCTTCCGGATCGTTTTTCTGGAGATCGCTCGCAGTTCTTTTGTTTCAAGGAGAGCTGCAAGTTATATTTCCAGCTTAGGCCTCAGTCTTCTGGGTCAGAGATTCAGCGGGTGGGCATAGTGATTTCCTTGCTACAAGGAGACCCACAGGTCTGGGCATATGGGTTGCAGCCTGACTGTCCGTCGCTTAAAAGTGTTGATGCTTTTTTTACGGCACTGGGCATGTTGTATGATGACCCTGACAAGACGGCCTCAGCCGAGGCTCAGATTTCGCTCCTTAAGCAAGGGCGAAGGCCAGTTGAGGTTTACTGTACGGAGTTTCGGAGGTTGGCCCATGATACCCAGTGGAATGACCCAGCCCTGAGACACCAGTACCGAATAGGATGTCACACAGCCGCCCGTCCTCACGGCAGTGTCCACCCGGCTCCAGCAAGCGTGACCTCACTTGCTGGAGCCGGGTGGAAGCTGCCGTGAGCGGCGCGGCTGTGTGACATCCTGCTGCAGCGCTACTGTAGTGCTGATCTCCTCTATATGCCCGCGGCTGTCCCCCGTCTCCCTGCGGCTCCCCCCCCCCACGCCTGCTCTAATTCCTCATCTCAGTCCGACATTTTTTTATGTCGGACTGAGATGGTCGAAAAGGGGGCCAAAACCTGTCGGTTTTGGCCCCGTTTTTGACACAAGCACGTGGATCGGCAGCTATTCCGCCGATCCACGTGCTTTGCGACAAGTCGAATTCATTGACTTGATCGAAAAATTTTGGGATATATTGAATAGGTCGAATCACGATTCGACCTTAAAAAGTCGAAAACTGGCGTCTTTTCGACAGACGGCAGCTTTCGACTTTAATTGAATATACCTCAAAAGCTGAAAAATGAAAGTAGTGCCAGTGACTTACAAAATCTATGAAAACTTAACAGAAAGTCAACAGAAGTCATATTGACCAAAGCTAGTTTTATGGGTTTCCTGGTTAAAATGACAACCTAAATGTAGACCACCCCACCCCTGGAGCAAAGACAGGATTTAAAGATGAGGAAACCTATTTAAGAATTATTGCAGTACTTGTACCATGGCAACATCCGTTCTGCCATTGTCATGTCAGGATAGTGATATCAGATTAATGCAATTTGAAAAATGCTTGCTTCCTTGAATAAAACTTTTTTTTTATGAATAAAGGTGTAAAAAGATGCAAGTGGGCACTTTCAGCTCATGAAGCCGAACTCATTAACTCCCCATGGACTCTTGAGGAAGTTGAAGCGGCCATTGGCTCCCTTCCTCTAACAAAGCCCCTGGCCCTGACCAGTGGCAAACGCAGGATTTCTAGAGGGGGATTTCCAAATGCAATCCACAAACAACCACTCTGCGGAACATGGAATACAGTTAATATTTAACACTATAAATGGTCTATAGGCTGTATCAAACATATTTAATATAAATAAGATAATGTAAGTGGTCAGGAAAAGCTTAAACATACCACAATAAATAATTACACAAACATAATAGAACCAGTACTGCACTTTCTAAGCACACATTCTCCCACCTCATGGTAAGGCTCCTGTCTCTTCTTCCTGGTAGCTACTCTCTGGTCCAGTGCACTGATTGAGGCCTCAGAAGCAGAAGAAGCTTCTACCCCAGGACATGTGCAGCAGCTTAAACTGCATGATGTGGCGGCAGCTCTAGTAATTGTATTATATACAGTACCATTGCAATTGTCGTAATTTGACCCACTTGCCAAGAGGAGGGGGGTTTCCAGGCAACCGGATACCCCCCCCCCCCCCCCTGCGTTTGCCTATGCTGACAGCTGTTCCTCTAACTTTTATAAGCAATTTAAGAGTTTACTGTCTCCTATTTTACTAAATGTTTTTTTATGAAGTCAATAATGCTTCCTGTTTCCCTAAAGAAATGCTGGAGTCCCAAAGTATAACAATTCCAAAACCTGGTAAGTCGCCTACATCTGTCCAAAATTATCGCCCCATTGCTTTACTGAACGTCGATGTCAAATTATTTGCGAAGTTAGTCGCAAACAGACTTGCTCCTCTTTTACCCTCTCTAATTGACCCAGATCAAGTTAGCTTTGTCGCAGGTAGGCAGACTTCTGATAACACGAGACGTGTGATTAATATCATCGAACACTGCAAACAGTCAGACCAGCCTTTATTGCTTCTATCCCTCCATGCTGAGAAAGCATTCGATAGGCTACATTGGAGTTATATGCAGCAGACGTTGCAGAGGTTTGGTATTGATGGTAACTTTCTTAGTTCTATTCTAGCCTTGTATTCTTGTCCATCTGCTAAGGTGTTCACTAATGGGTGCTACTCTACAAGATTTGATATATCCAACGGGACCCGACAAGGGTGCCCCTTATCCCCACTGATATTTGCCCTAGCAATAGAGCCGTTAGCGGAATATATTAGAAAAGATACTGTGATTATGGGCCCCCTCATAGGCCGGATACAACATAAGATATGACTGTTCGCTGACGACATTTTATTGTGTCTTCTGCAACCAGAATTTTCCCTCCACCACTTACATGACGTGCTTGACCTTTATTCCAAATTATCATATTACAAACTTAACACCACTAAAACTGAAGCTCTCCCCCTAAACATACGCAACAGTGAGGTTCGATCCTTGAAATCTTTATATAAATATGCCTGGCAATCACAGTCCCTTAGATACTTAGGCGTTAACCTCTCAAGAGAAGCGGATCTTATGTCGTGTAATTTTGTCCCACTTCTAAAAGCGTTTGGAACACTCACCAAAGACTGGATGTTGCAGGATGTTTCGTGGATTGGGCGCATAGCGGCGGCTAAAATGGTGCTTTTACCTAAATTAATGTTCTTCTTTAGGACTATACCTCGCCCCCTTCCTAAGAAGATTTGTAATGACTTTAATAGGATCTTGGCAAGCTACATTTGGGGGGGAAGGAAACCAAAAATCACCAGATCTACTCTTACGGCTTAAAAAATTGGAGGAGGTGTAGCTTACCCGGATTTAGAAAAATATCACATGGCATGTATTCTGAGTCACATCAGAGACTGGGTTGACTTAGATTCAGCGAAGCCTTGGGTGACTATAGAACAGACAGCTATATCCCCATACTGGCTGGCGGATCTATTGTGGCTCCCAATGTTGGCTATTCCCGCTTCAGTCAATAAATGTAAGGCAATTCTTTCTACGTTATCTATCTGGCGTAGTCTCCTCCCACCTGAGGCTAAACAATCACTCCCTTTTTTTGCAGCTTCCATTGAGGGCAACAGCTCTTAGGATCCCCAACTTGGACTTGCTCTCTTGGTCTGAATGTAGTCTCCAGACCCTTCAAGATTTGCAAGATAAATTAGTCTCTTTTACGCATCTACAAATGCACTTCCACATTCCAAAACAAGATTCCAATAAATATCTCCAAATAAGGAACTGGCTTTCTAAGCACCGCCTTAATTCTTCAGTACCTACCTGCCTTCCTAAAATGCTCCCTCTCCTTATTCACTCTAAACATAGTCAAGGTAATACAGTATCTCTAGATGGTACAGGTCTGTAATATCAGAGACGATGAATCCTACCTTTGCTTCCCAGGGTAAGTGGGAGAAAGATTTACCCAATGTCTTTACTGAGGAGGTGTGGACAAGTATTTATCACTCCTGTTTTAAAATTTCACCATGTGTTAGTCATTCGGGAATGTTTTTTAAATTGATTCATAGGGCATATCTCACCCCAGATCGCCTTCATAAAATGTGGCCGAACGTGGACAAATAGGGAGCATTATGCATGTTTTTTGGGACATGCCCAATCTTTCAACCCCTTTGGAGAGAGATCTTTGTTTTAATTTCTGAAGTATTAGGTTATGCCGTCCTATTAGATCCCCTCCTAGCTTTATTTCACTATTCCCGACTTCATGTGGCTGCCTCAGACAATTATCTGTTAGGACATATTTTGATAGCCTCGAAGGCGTCCATAGCCCAGCTCTGGAAATCGGTGAAGATTCCAGATATCATTACCATTAAAATGAAAATTCACAAACACCATGGGGTATATGCAATTCACGGCGAATCGCGGCAATTTTTCGCCGTTTTTTAATTCGACTTAATTCGACAGGTGAATTCCGGAAGGTGGCTTCCGGAATTCACCATATTCAATGAAAAAACGGATTCGCCAGAATCGCGGGCGAAAATCGGCCAATTTGGCGGATTTTGCCGCGATTTTAAAAAACGGGAAAAACCCGGAAAAAAAAAATGGCGTGGGGTCCCCCCTCCAAAGCATAACCAGCCTCGGGCTCTTCGAGCTGGTCCTGGTTCTAAAAATGCAGGGGAAAAATTGGGCAGGGATCCCCCGTATTTTTAAAACCAGCACCGGGCTCTGCGCCTGGTGCTGGTGCCAAAAATACGGGGGACAAAAAGCGTAGGGGTCCCCCGTATTTTTAACACCAGCATCGGGCTCCACTAGCTGGACAGATAATGCCACAGCCGGGGGTCACTTTTATGCCGTGCCCCTGCGGCCCGTGGCATTAAATATCCAACTAGTCACCCCTGGCCGGGGTACCCTGGGGGAGTGGGGACCCCTACAATCAAGGGGTCCCCCCCCCAGCCACCCAAGGGCCAGGGGTGAAGCCCGAGGCTGTCCCCCCCCCATCCAATGGGCTGCGGATGGGGGGGCTGATAGCCTTTTGTGATAATAAAAAGATATTGTTTTTTCCAGTAGTACTACAAGTCCCAGCAAGCCTCCCCCGCAAGCTGGTACTTGGAGAACCACAAGTACCAGCATGCGGGAGAAAAGCGGGCCCGCTGGTACCTGTAGTACTACTGGAAAAAAAATACCCAATAAAAACAGTACACACACACCTTGATAGTACAACTTTATTACACACTACCGACACACACATACTTACCTATGTTGACACGCCGACTGCCACGGTCTCCGACGATCCGAGGTACCTGTGAAAAAATTATACTCACCTTCCAGCGTCCAGAGGTACATCCAGGTCCAGAGAGATAAATCCACGTACTTGTAAAAAAAAAAAAACGCAAATACCCGCTCCATACCGGACTGAAAGGGGTCCCATGCTGACACATCAGACCCCTTTCTCCCCGAACATCACGTGACTCCTGTCACTGAAGTCCCTTCAGCCAATTAGGAAGCGCTACTTCCGTGGCGCTCACCTGTTTGGCTGTGCGCTGTCTGTGCTGTCAGACAGCGCATCGCAAAGCCGCTCCATTACTTTCAATGGTGGGAACTTTGCGGTTAGCGGTGGGGTTAACCCGCGGTCAGCCGCTGACCGGCGGGTGACCTCACCGCTAGCCGCTAAGCCATTGAATATAATGGACGGGGCTGTGCGATGCGCTGTCTGAGTTCAGACAGCGCACAGCCAATCAGGTGAGCGCAACGAAGTTGCGCTTCCTGATTGGCTTTAGAGACCTTTCAGTGACAGCTGTCACTGAGAGGTCTCTCTGCATTCGGGGATAGGGGTCCCATGTGTCAGCATGGGACCCCTTTCAGTCCGTTTGGCCGGGTGTCCGGTTTGTTATTTTCTACAAGTACGTGGATTTATCTCTGGACCCTGGTTGAGGTGAGTATATTGATCTTTTATTTTCAGGTATCCGTGGATTCTACATGGAGAAGAGGACCGATGTCGGCGTGTGAACATAGGTAAGTATGTGTGTGTCGGCAGTGTGTAATAAAGTTTTACTGTCGACGGTGTGTGGTGTCCTGTTTTTATTTGGGTATTTTTTTTTCCAGTAGTACTACAGGTACCAGCGGGCCCGCTTTTCTCCCGCATGCTGGTACTTGTGGTTTCTCCAAGTACCAGCTTGCGGGGGAGGCTTGCTGGACTTGTAGTACTGCTGGAAAAAAACAATATTCTTTTCATGATCACAAAAGGCTATCAGCCCCCCCATCCGCAGCCCCATTGGATGGGGGGGGACAGCCTCGGGCTTCACTCCTGGCCCTTGGGTGGCTGGGGGGGGGACCCCTTGATTGAAGGGGTCCCCACTCCCCCCAGGGTACCCCGGCCAGGGGTGACTAGTTGGATATTTAATGCCACGGCGCAGGGCACGGCATACAAGTGACCCCCGGCTGTGGCATTATCTGTCCAGCTAGTGGAGCCCGATGCTGGTGTTAAAAATACGGGGGACCCCTACGCTTTTTTCCCCCCCCGTATTTTTGGCACCAGCACCAGGCGCAGAGCCCGGTGCTGGTTTTAAAAATACGGGGGATCCTCTGTCAATTTTTCCCCCGCATTTTTAGAACCAGGACCAGCTCGAAGAGCCCGAGGCTGGTTATGCTTTGGAGGGGGGACCCCACGCCATTTTTTTTTAGGATTTTACCGTTCCAGCAATAAAAAATAAAATAAAAAAAAATAATATTTTAAAAAATATATAAATAATATTTGTGCCTCCAAAAAAAAAAAAAAAAAAGTACCTAATCCCTTCTAATATAAATAGATCTGCTATTCCCCCCCAAAAAAACACAAAAAAAAACATGTTTAAAATTTTTTTTATTTGTTTTCACCCTCCAAAGTGTGGCGGATTGAAAATGACGAATTTGCTGTCTAAAAGCACTGCTGTCGAATTTCCAATAGCTTTGAATGAATATGCTTTGGTCGAATTGCAGCACTTATATCATTGCAGAAAAGTCGAATTTGCAAAAATTCGAATTTCAAAAAGTCGAATTTGAAAGTCCGTTTTTTGGTCGGAACAGCACTGAATTGCATAGGCGAATTTTTTTTTTGGTCGAAAATGACCCCGAAATTCGACAATTTCGGGAATTCGACCGCAATTGCATATACCCCCATATCTTTGAGACGACTGGTAGCTTGTTTACCCCCGTCCAGCTCTCTTATTTCTAATAAATGGCTTAATGGTCTGACTATGTAAAGTGGTACGACTCCTCCTGGGCATGTATAACAGCTTTCTTTTGTACTGATGTTCCGTGACATTTGCTTTTCTACTGGAAACCCTAACTTTGTCAGTGTTCAGTATGCGATATACCTAATTTAGATTGTACAAATGTAGTTCGGTATGATGTACCTGAGTATGTTATATGATGTACATGTCGACATGTTTGGCTCCCCTCCCCCCTTTTATTTTGTTTGTGCAATCTTACCGCAGAAACTGTGTCTTCTATAGTGTTATCGGAGGTCATTCCAAGTTGATCGCAGCAGGAATTTTTTTAGCAGTTGGGGCACAACCATGGGGGTCATTCCGAGTTGATCGTTCGTTATTTTTTATCGCAACGGAGCGATTAGTCGCTAATGCGCATGCGCAATGTCCGCAGTGCGACTGCGCCAAGTAAATTTGCTATGCAGTTAGGTATTTTACTCACGGCATACGAGGTTTTTTCTTCGTTCTGGTGATCGTAATGTGATTGACAGGAAGTGGGTGTTTCTGGGTGGAAACTGGCCGTTTTATGGGTGTGTGTGAAAAAAACGCTACCGTTTCTGGGAAAAACGCGGGAGTGGCTGGAGAAACGGAGGAGTGTCTGGGCGAACGCTGGGTGTGTTTGTGACGTCAAACCAGGAACGACAAGCACTGAACTGATCGCACTGGCAGAGTAAGTCTCGAGCTACTCAGAAACTGCACAGAGAAGTCTTTTCGCAATATTGCGAATCTTTCGTTCGCAATTCTGCTAAGCTAAGATTCACTCCCAGTAGGCGGCGGCTTAGCGTGTGCAAAGCTGCTAAAAGCAGCTTGCGAGCGAACAACTCGGAATGACCCCCCCATGTGCACTGCAGGGGAGGCAGATATAACATGTGCAGAGAGAGTTAGATTTGGGTGTGGTGTGTTCAATCTGCAATCTACTTTGCAGTGTAAAAATAAAGCAGCCAGTATTACCCTGCACAGAAATAAAATAACCCACCCAACTCTAACTCTCTCTGCAAATGTTATATCTGCCTGCCCTGCAGTGCACATGGTTTTGGTTTTGCCCAACTACTAAAAAATTTCCTGCTGCGATCAACTTGGAATTACCCCCCATCTTTTTATATTCTTTTGTTATGAATGTAATTCATAACAATTCAATAAAAACTATTATTTAAAAAAAAAAAAAAAAGATGCAAGTGGGTTGCTCTGTTTATCTTCTCATTATCGCTTTCCAAGCTTTGATAAATCTCCTCTTCTGCCTTCTGTATGGTGATGGTTTTAGACTTTGCGGAACTCAGGGCGAAAGTTTCCAGAGACAATGATGTTTGTGTGTGGGGGAGGGTGTGTGTTTGTTTGTGGAAAAGTGAAAACAAATGGATATGGTGTGAGATATTTAAGGTCCGACTCGACTTCTGTGTCCAGGTCGCAATCTGGCAGTGCAGCTTACTTTATATGCTGTGTATGTATATATATATATATATATATATATATATATATATATAAAATCCTGCGACGGCTGTGACTGCGGCTGCACCTCTCAGGCTACAGCTGACCGGGCGACTGCCTTGCTAGCCGTTCCTTAGAATCATTACTGATGTTCAGCACATGGCCCATGCTGCAGTTTCTCCCTTTTATCCTTCTACATCTAGACTCAGTACGCCACACAGTGTGAGATCGTTGGTACGAGTGAGCCGCCAGGACCCATGCATTTTTTTGTCACCAATGCGTTCTAGTCACAACGTGATGTGGATAGGACGAACAAGGAGACTGCGCTGATTAATTTCATTAATTTGACACTTGCGTATTGTCTGTGACGGAGTCTGTATATAGACCCCAACTGAACTTGTATTGGAAATAAGCTGCGTCTGCTACATTGTAGCACTTCTTATACAGATTCAGAGACTCAGTCAGCACAGTTTACTGGTGCATTCTAGTTGCGACTAAAGGCCCGTACACACTATATATCGCGGGTCCGTCGGCCAGTGTGTACGGCCGATACGTCTGTGAACTCTGTCGTTCACAGACATATTGCGTCGGCCCCGCAGCACAGCCGGCGGCCAATATATCTACCGATATATTGGCGCGTCGCTGTGTGTACGGGCGGTCGGCCGACCGCTCGTACACATGATGCGTCGGCCGGCGGTAATTGACAGCTGAACTGGGCGGGCGTGTGTACACGCCCGCCCAGTTCATGACGTCAGTCCCCTACGGATCGGGCAGTGTGTATGCACAGCACACTGCCCGATCCGTCCATAGATATATCTGCCGATTGATCTGCAGATATATCTTTCAGTGTGTACCCACCTTAAGACACGTTTGAAAAAATAAGTAAATAGATGCCTGATGCTAGCAGAGTCACAGAACCTGGTGTGCCGAAAAAGTAGCTGTTTGGCGCGACTGCAGCCAATGCTGTATAAGGACACATCTGTATTTTTTATTTATTCCTCTTTTGTTCCATTTATAGCTGCCTCTTTTATTCCATTTATGCCCAACTGTGTTTCTTAATTTCTTCCTGTCGCGTTGGTATCGGAATATAGGAGGTTGGGATGTCGGCTGTCCAAAATACTATGGCACCCCAGTGATTAAAATACCACCATAGACTAATCAACAAAGCTAACCCTGATCCCTAACCCCCTAACCCACCTTTCTCTGCGCCTAATTCTAGCCCTCCCCGGTGGTGCCTAACCCTAACCTTCCCTTCCTGCAGCCTAAACCTAATACTCCCTCCCCTGCAGCCTAATTCTAACCCTCCTCAGGGGTGCCTAATCCTTCCTCCTTGCAACCTAGCCCAAATTCCCCCTCCCCGGGCCTAACCCTAAATCTCCCCCTGCGGCCTAAACCTAACCTCCCCACTCCGTGGCTTACCTCTCCCTGTGAAATAATCATTTGGGATCCCGGGGGTCGGGATCCCGGCGACGGGATAGTAATAAATGTCGGGTTCCTGGTGCTGTCATTCCAAGTAGTGTTGGAATTCCGGCATTGGTATTTCGAGTGTCGGGATCCCTACCGATGGAATCTTGACCAGATACCGACCAGATCCCCTTCCTGTTATGTGCTCTCTTCTTTCTCTATTGTGCGGTGGGGATGCTGCTATCGGATTGGTCTGTGCCTGCAGAGAAAGGATATCGGCCTTATAGAGCAGAGTATGTGCACTTACTATCAGAGTGCTCGCAGACAAAGGAATAGAGGATAGTGACATCACGGAGTGATACAGACGCACAAATATTGCTGCTTTAATGCATAATGGGGGTATTCAATTAAGTGTGAAGTGTTAGGGTCTCCTGCCCTGTGCTGCCACGTCGTCATGGCAACCGGGAGACAAGTGCTAGCGGAGTAACCTGAGCGCAGCTGATACTCCGGTTCGGGTCTTTTGCTGTGCAGTGGTTACAGGCAGGGGATCCGGTGCTGGTTTTTGTGCTCACAGTCTGTGAGGTCTGAGGGGGGCGTGGACAGCACCTGCTTTATAAGGCCTCTTCTCAGGTTAAGCAGATGCTGCTGAATCTTTGTTGGTTAGTCAGTTCCTGAAAGTTAGCCAGTACTGTGTAGCTTTGTATTTGTTGTTGCTTACTGCAAATAGGCCTGGGGATTTGGTACTACACTCTGCCAATCCAGACCTAGCAGTAAGACTGGAGTCAGTCGTTTAGCCTGCTGAGGTTCTTTTGATATTCTGTGAACCCAGCAGGTTTGTGGCTGTACTTTCAGACCTGCCTGCTTAATCCTCTCTCACTGTGCAGGGTGTCCATGTGTCAGTTTAGTGGCAGTAAGCTGTACCTGGGCCCTGCAAGTGAGAATTAGGATTGTGGAGACTCTCCTTGTGTCTATTATTCCATCTCTGACCAAGGAGTTTACTGCCACACCCGTTGGTAACCCTTTAGGGTTTTGCTGTTGCCCTTAGCAACAGCATTTCGGGTTCTCTACGTATTAAAACACAACATCTTGCTTTTTCCATCTGAGCATTTCTAATACTAGGGAGACACCCAGTTTCTTAGCCTCTGGGCTTCTCTGTTCACTCTGTGTTGGTTTTGATACCCTATCACCTTCTGTGTACGTTATGTCATATTTCCCAGTCTGTCTGTGAGTTCATTTGTTTTGCATCCCTCTCTGTTCAGACACCAGTACATTCCTGCAGGCACTGGTGTGCATAACAGTTCAAACACCAGTACATTCCTGCAGGCACTGGTGTGCATAACATATTCAGCAGCCCAATACTCCTGTTGAAATTTTGTGGGAATATGGAGCATACCCCTCAAAATACGTTGCAACAGGTGGTCGATCAGGTGCAGGTCCTGACTTGTCAATTTAATGATTTGTCCATTAAAATGCACACCTCCCAGGCCACTGGCGGAGCTCCCGCAGCAGCAGCACCTTCAGGGGTTAAGGAGCCGAAAGTAAATCTTCCGGATCGTTTTTCTGGAGATCGCTCGCAGTTCTTTTGTTTCAAGGAGAGCTGCAAGTTATATTTCCAGCTTAGGCCTCAGTCTTCTGGGTCAGAGATTCAGCGGGTGGGCATAGTGATTTCCTTGCTACAAGGAGACCCACAGGTCTGGGCATATGGGTTGCAGCCTGACTGTCCGTCGCTTAAAAGTGTTGATGCTTTTTTTACGGCACTGGGCATGTTGTATGATGACCCTGACAAGACGGCCTCAGCCGAGGCTCAGATTTCGCTCCTTAAGCAAGGGCGAAGGCCAGTTGAGGTTTACTGTACGGAGTTTCGGAGGTTGGCCCATGATACCCAGTGGAATGACCCAGCCCTGAGACACCAGTACCGAATAGGTCTTTCTAACCAGATAAAAGACCAACTGGTACAATATCCCTTGCCTGATAGCTTGGATCAGCTCATGCAGTTATCCATCCGGGTGGATAGACGGCTGAGAGAGCGTAGGCTTGAAAGGGAGATCGAGGTTTCCTTCTTTCCCAAGGGAACCTCAGACTCTGAGGAATTTTCCGAGGAGCCTATGCAGATTGGGGCTACCCGCCTCTCCTCGCGTGAGAAGATGCGGAGGAGACAGCAGGGGTTGTGTTTGTACTGTGGGAATAAGGGTCATGTGGTAGTATCATGCCCAGAAAAGCCGGAAAACTTCAGGGCCTGAGGGTGATGGGAAATATCCTGTCAGGCCAGAAGTCAGAATTTCCCAAGAAGACTTTTATCATTCCGGTGACCTTGAAGATCCTCGGTCAAACTGTCAAGACTGGGGCCTTTGTGGACAGTGGGGCCGACGGGGTTTATATGGACCGCCAATTCGCCCTGAAACACTCTGTTTCCTTAGTACCCTTGGCGTCGGAAATTGAGATTTGTGGGTTAAACGGGGAACCATTATCCCAGGGTAAAATTACCTCTTGCACTAGCCAGATTTCTTTGTTTATTGGAGCCACACACTCTGAAAAATTGTCCTTTTATGTGACTGTCTGTACTTTTGCCCCATTGGTGTTGGGGTTACCCTGGTTAAGGGCCCACAATCCTCAATTTGACTGGGTCTCTGGGGAGATTCTTAGTTGGGGTACTGATTGTTTCAGGAGTTGCTTGAGCCTTCCAGTCAGGCTCTCGCAGCTAAGTTTGCCAGGATTGCCAGGGTGTTATGCAGATTTTGCGGACATGTTCTCCAAAAAAGTTGCAGAGGTACTACCTCCCCATCGCCCCTATGACTGTGCCATTGATTTGTTGCCGAATGCTAAGCTTCCCAAGAGCAGGTTGTACTCCCTGTCACGTCCTGAGACTCAGGCTATGGCAGAGTACATTCAGGAGAACTTGGCTAAAGGATTTATCAGACCTTCACAGTCTCCAGTTGGGTCGGGGTTCTTCTTTGTGGGTAAAAAGGACGGTTCATTGCGACCCTGCGTCGACTTCAGGGAATTGAACCGTATCACGATTAAAAACTCATACTCACTGCCTCTCATTTCGGTCTTGTTTGACCAGCTTCGTACTGCCACCATTTTTTCTAAGACTGACCTACGCGGTGCGTACAATCTAATCCGAATAAGAGAGGGGGATGAATGGAAGACTGCCTTTAATACCCACTCAGGGCATTATGAATATTTGGTGATGCCTTTTGGGCTCTGTAATGCCCCGGCAGTCTTCCAGGATTTCATGAACGATGTGCTCAGGGAATATTTGGATAGATTCTTAGTTGTATACTTAGATGACATCCTAATCTTCTCCCATTCCCTGGAGGAACATCGGAAGCATGTACGCTTAGTCCTCCAGAAACTCAGAGACCACCGGCTTGGGGCGAAGCTGGAGAAGTGCGAATTTGAAGTTCAGCAAATCGCATTTCTAGGATATATTATCTCCCCAGAAGGTTTCCAAATGGAGGGTTCCAAGGTACAGGCAGTCCTGGATTGGGTGCAGCCCACTAGTTTGAAGGCGCTTCAGCGTTTCCTGGGCTTTGCAAATTTTTATAGACGATTTATCGCTGGATTTTCGTCTATAGTGGCGCCCTTGGTGGCACTCACTAAGAAAGGGGCGGATGTTGCTCACTGGTCTCGTGAGGCCAAAGCGGCTTTTGCCCGTCTCAAAAGGGCATTTGTCTCGGCCAAGGTGCTGCGACACCCAGATCCAGAGCGTCCTTTTGTGGTGGAGGTGGATGCCTCTGAGATGGGTATTGAGGCAGTGCTCTCTCAGATGGGAGTGTCTGATAATCGCCTTCATCCCTGTGCTTACTTTTCCCGTAAATTTTCGCCTGCCGAGATGAATTATGACGTGGGTAACCGGGAATTGTTGGCTATTAAGGATGCACTCGAGGAGTGGAGACACTGGCTTGAGGGGGCTAAGTTTGTGGTCTCAATTCTCACCGACCATAAGAATTTGGCATATTTAGAGTCAGCGAAGCGTCTCAATGCCAGGCAGGCACGATGGGCTTTGTTTTTTGCTCGCTTTAATTTTTTGATAACATATCGCCCTGGGTCAAAAAACATCAAGGCTGCTGCGCTCTCGCAGAGTTTTGCTCCAATCCAGGAGACCACCGAGGAGCCGTTGCCCATTGTGTCCCCATCATGTATTAAAGTGGGCATTACCCAGGACCTCTTGTCATTAGTCCTTAGAGCACAGGAGCAGGCTCCTCCAGACCTTCCGGTAGGTCTTTTGTTTGTGCCTCCTAGGTTAAGACAGCGAGTGTTCCTGGAATTCCATGCCAAGAAGTCGGCAGGTCACCCGGGTATTGCCAGAACTCGGGAGTTGCTATATAGGGCGGTGTGGTGGCCCTTGGTGGCTAAGGATGTGGATCAGTGGGTTCGGGCATGTGACATCTGTGCCCGAAATAAGACTCCTAGAGGGGTTCCTGTTGGCCCATTACATCCACTCTCTATTCCATCTAAGCCATGGACCCACATTTCAATGGATTTTGTTGTGGACTTGCCCAAATCCTCGGGGATGACAGCCATCTGGGTTGTCGTTGACAGGTTTTCGAAGATGGCGCACTTCGTTCCACTGGTTGGGTTGCCATCGGCCAGACGTCTGTCTGAATTATTTATGCTGCATGTTGTGCGTCTCCACGGGTTGCCACTTGATGTGGTCTCTGACCGCGGATCCCAGTTTGTGGCCAAATTCTGGAGGGCATTTTGTTCCGATCTCCAGATTTCTGTCAGCTTGTCGTCAGGCTACCATCCGCAGTCTAATGGGCAGACTGAAAGGGTGAACCAGTCCTTGGAGCAGTTCCTCAGGTGTTATGTCTCCAAGTGTCAGACTGACTGGGTTGCTCATCTGTCAATGGCGGAGTTTGCCTATAACAACGCGGCTCACTCTGCTACAGGGATCTCTCCCTTCCTTTGTGTGTATGGCATCATCCTAAAGCCAATTCTTTTGACCCCCTGGACTCCACGCCTGGTGGTTCCTCTGTCGTTTCGGTCATTAGAGGTATTTGGAGGAAAGTGAAGAAAGCCCTTGTGTCTGTGTCATTAGTGACCAAAAGGGTTTTTGATAAGCGGAAAAGACCCTGCAGCTTCAAATTAGGAGACTTCGTCTGGTTGTCTACCAAGAATTTGAAGTTGAGACAGCCATCTCATAAGTTAGGCCCCCGGTTCATCGGCCCTTATAAGATCACCAGGGTTATCAATCCGGTGGCATTTCAGTTAGATCTGCCCCGTTCTTTGGGTATCAATAAAACATTTAATTGTTCCCTTTTAAAACGGGCGATTAGTAATCCTTCTTCCAGAGGAAGACCTTCCCCTCTTCTGATACGTGGCCAGAGGGAGTTTGTTGTTGAAAGGATTCTTGACTCCAAGATGGTTCGGGGTCGGCTGTCATTTTTGGTGCACTGGAAGGGGTATGGCCCGGAGGAGCGGTCGTGGGTGCGCAGTTGTGATCTTCATGCCCCCAGACTGATACGCTCTTTCTTCTCGCAGTTCCCCGATAAACCCGGTGGTAGGGGTTCTTTGACCCCTCGTCAGAGGGGGGGTACTGTTAGGGTCTCCTGCCCTGTGCTGCCACGTCGTCATGGCAACCGGGAGACACGTGCTAGCGGAGTAACCTGAGCGCAGCTGATACTCCGGTTCGGGTCTTTTGCTGTGCAGTGGTTACAGGCAGGGGATCCGGTGCTGGTTTTTGTGCTCACAGTCTGTGAGGTCTGAGGGGGGCGTGGACAGCACCTGCTTTATAAGGCCTCTTCTCAGGTTAAGCAGATGCTGCTGAATCTTTGTTGGTTAGTCAGTTCCTGAAAGTTAGCCAGTACTGTGTAGCTTTGTATTTGTTGTTGCTTGCTGCAAATAGGCCTGGGGATTTGGTACTACACTCTGCCAATCCAGACCTAGCAGTAAGACTGGAGTCAGTCGTTTAGCCTGCTGAGGTTCTTTTGATATTCTGTGAACCCAGCAGGTTTGTGGCTGTACTTTCAGACCTGCCTGCTTAATCCTCTCTCACTGTGCAGGGTGTCCATGTGTCAGTTTAGTGGCAGTAAGCTGTACCTGGGCCCTGCAAGTGAGAATTAGGATTGTGGAGACTCTCCTTGTGTCTATTATTCCATCTCTGACCAAGGAGTTTACTGCCACACCCGTTGGTAACCCTTTAGGGTTTTGCTGTTGCCCTTAGCAACAGCATTTCGGGTTCTCTACGTATTAAAACACAACATCTTGCTTTTTCCATCTGAGCATTTCTAATACTAGGGAGACACCCAGTTTCTTAGCCTCTGGGCTTCTCTGTTCACTCTGTGTTGGTTTTGTTACCCTATCACCTTCTGTGTACGTTATGTCATATTTCCCAGTCTGTCTGTGAGTTCATTTGTTTTGCATCCCTCTCTGTTCAGACACCAGTACATTCCTGCAGGCACTGGTGTGCATAACAGTTCAAACACCAGTACATTCCTGCAGGCACTGGTGTGCATAACATGAAGTTGCCTATGACATTGTTTCACAACAGTTAAAATACAGAGACCAAGGTGGTCATTCCGAGGTGTTCGCTCGTTGTCATTTTTCGCAACGCAGCGATTAGGTGGAAAATGCGCATGCACATGGTACGCAGCGCGCATGCGCTAAGTTATTTAACACAAAACTTAGTAGATTTGCTGGTGTTCGTGCGGCGCTTTTCAGTCGCACTGCTGATTGGTGAGTGATTGACAGGAAAGGGGCGTTTCTGGGAGGTAACTGAGCGTTTTCCGGGAGTGTGCTACAAAACGCAGGCGTGCCAGGTAAAAACGCAGGAGTGGCTGGATAAACGGGGGAGTGGCTGGTCGAACGCAGGGCGTGTTTGTGACGTCAAACCAGGAACTAAACGGACTGAGGTGATCGCAATCTAGGAGTAGGTCTGGAGCTACTCAAACTGTAGGGAATTATTTAGTAGCAGTTCTGCTAATCTTTCGTTCGCTATTCTGCTAAGCTAAGATACACTCCCAGAGGGCGGCGGCCTAGCGTTTGCAATGCTGCTAAAAGCAGCTAGCGAGCGATCAACTCGGAATGAGGGCCCAAATCCATTAATAGTCTGGAATGTGGCTTAATCCTTCATTTTTGCTTTTACCATCTTGAAACATGTTGACCCCTATTCCAGGTGAGATGCTCCTATTTAGGACTAATAATTGAATCTGTGACAATGTGAACAATGGCCCTCATTCCGAGTTGTTCGCTCGGTATTTTTCATCGCATCGCAGTGAAAATCCGCTTAGTACGCATGCGCAATGTTCGCACTGCGACTGCGCCAAGTAACTTTACTATGAAGAAAGTATTTTTACTCACGGCTTTTTCTTCGCTCCGGCGATCGTAATGTGATTGACAGGAAATGGGTGTTACTGGGCGGATACACGGCGTTTCAGGGGCGTGTGGCTGAAAACGCTACCGTTTCCGGAAAAAACGCAGGAGTGGCCGGGGAAACGGTGGGAGTGCCTGGGCGAACGCTGGGTGTGTTTGTGACGTCAACCAGGAACGACAAGCACTGAAATGATCGCACAGGCAGAGTAAGTCTGGAGCTACTCTGAAACTGCTAACTCGTTTGTAATCGCAATATTGCGCGTACGTCGGTCGCAATTTTAAGAAGCTAAGATTCACTCCCAGTAGGCGGCGGCTTAGCGTGTGTAACTCTGCTACATTCGCCTTGCGAGCGAACAACTCGGAATGAGGGCCAATGTGAGTGGCAACTGGCGTTTAATTTAATCTCCCTGTAGGAGTCTGAATTCTAAACCTTACTAAATGTTAAGTTGTGGTAGACATTGAAAGCTGTGGAGTAATGTGTCTGCATTTCCCTAAGAATACCTTGTGTAAAGGAGGTAATAAATAGCCAAACATGGAATTGTGCTAGAATTGTTCTGTAATTACTTCATACAGTTTCTAGATACATATGTATTATTTTATTCATACCTTTTAAAGCCCTGGAAAAATGCAGTATTACATCTAGATTATTTGTAACACAGAATTTTGAACAAGTAACCAGCCATGCTTTAGTTTCCTTATATAAAGCAAAGCAAAACCAAGAGTTTGTTGGTGAGCATTTCACCCGTAATCAGGGCACATCTCCTAGTACAGGGGTGGCCAACCAGTCAGAGGCAAAGAGCCAGAAAAGATCTGTAGTCAAGGGCAAGAGCCAGTATAAAAATGGGGGCATGGCCTAGTTTTCACAAAGCCACACCCCATTTTGTGCGCACACCTTTCGTTATGACGTTTGTAAGAGTATGACCTTGTGTCATAACTCCGTTTTTAATCATGTTGTACAGTGCCAAATACATATAATGCCCCAGTACAGTGCCACATACATATAAAAATGTCAAAAAATGGGTCATCCACACTGCCAGAAACATATGTCCCCACAGTGCCACATACACATATGTCCCTACAGTGCCACATACACATATGTCCCCACAGTGCCAGATACATATATGCCTCACAGTGCCAGATACATATGACCCCCCAGTGCCAGATATACATTTCCCCCCAGTGCCAGCTATGGCCCCAGTGCCAGATATGCCTCCAGTGCCAAATATATATGTCCCCACAGTGCCAGCTATGCCCCTAGTGCCAGATATATATGTCCCCAAAGTGCCAGCTATGCCCCCAATGCAGTGTCCCCACAGTGCCAGATATGCCCCCAGTGCCAGATATATATGCCCCCACAGTGCCAGCTATGCCCCTAGTGCCAGATAAACATGTCTCCCCAGTGCCAGCTCTGCCCCCAGTGCCAGATATACATGTCCCCCCAGTGCCAGATATACATTTCCCTCCAATGCCAGCTATGCCCCGTGCCAGATATGCCCCCAGTGCCAGATATATATGCCCCCACAGTGCCAGCTATGCCCCTAGTGCCAGATATATATGTCCCCACAGTGCCAGATATGCCCCCAGTGCCAGATATATATGTTCCCACAGTGCCAGATATATGTCCCCCACAGTGCCAGATATACCCCCAATGCCAGTGTCCCCACAGTGCCAGATATGCCCCCCAGTGCCAGATATACATGTCTCCCCAGTGCCAGGTATACATGTCCCCACAGTGCCAGCAATGCCCCCAGTGCCAGATATACATGACCCTGACCCCCCCCCCCCCCCCCCCATTCCCCCGTGCTGCTCACCGCTCTCCTGCTGTCTGTGAGGGGAGGTGAGCGCAGCGTGCGCTTCTCCTGCCCCTCACTCTCTGGTGGCTGTGTCTCTCTTCCATTAGGCGCCGGTCCGTGAGCCAATCAAAGCTCGCGGTCCGGCAGCCTTAGCTGCCGGTCGGCGAGCTCTGATTGGCTCACGGACCGCCGCCGGAGAGTGAGGGGCAGGAGAGGCGCACGCTGCGCTCTCCTCCCCTCACAGACAGCAGCAGCACGGGGGGAAGGGGGGCCAGGGCAGCTATGGCCAGGAGCCTGACTAGATTGCTTAGATTTTAAGCATGATCGCTCCGCACACATCTCTCCCAAATCGGGCCGTGAGTACTGGCCTTTATGGTGTAGGCATTTCAGAGTGTCTTATCTATCTTTATCTCTCTATTCCATGTGAATGAAGGGTCATCTTAGGAGCATAACTAAAGTGACAAAGCAAAAAAAGGTTAATGAGGACTAAAACAGATAATAATAATAATAATAATAATAATAATAATAAATTTAAGTAGCATTTATTACATTTCACACTCATTTTCCTAGCTGAATGAGAAAAGAAATGTCTGTGTGTGTCATAGGGGATCAGTACCCATCACAGGAGATGTGACACCTGTGTGGCCCGGCAGTAGGGGAAAGGTCTGTGAAGCTTCTCCAGCAACAATGCTCCCATTCATTCTGGTCAAACCAGATTGAAAGACTTGTAGGAACATACCGGGACAGGTCTTCCTGTAGGATAAGTAGTGGATCAATAATCAATGAGTAGTTTTTCAAATGTCAAGATTAGGTTGTAAAATTGTTTAAATAGAATTGTGAAACGTTTGCTGGACTTACAATGTTTTGAACTAAGACTGATCGAAACAACCATCGTATATTGTGTACCCTCAAGTCCACCCAAGTCATCCCATTGGATTTGCTGCATGTCTTATTGGACGATTCCACGGCCGAGACAGTGCTGTTACACGTTGTATGTCACGATACGTTACGCTTTCGTACAACAGAGTGTGTACAGCGGTGCCATGTATTGTTACATTGCATCGCTGGGTCGCACTGCCAACACGTGTGTACCCAGCTTAGCACATACCACCTTCCTATAGCAGGATTAATGATGCCAATTAACATACTACACTGTTTACTGTACATGGTTACAGATATAATAAAATATTCACAGGGCCAATGATGCATCAAATGGAGAGGACTCATTTAGTATTCAGCATATCTAAAATCTATCATTATGCATATTGTTGTATGGCATCAGAATAGTAGAAACACAGGACGCATATCATGGTGATTTGCTAGAGGGCCAAATATAGCATTCTGTAAAAATAATTGAATAATATATGAAAAGTAACTTCTAGCACAGATAAGGAGATTTTTGGTCTCCCTTGTATCCTGCTCCTCAATCGAGTACAGGGTTTATTCATGAAGCAGTGAAAAGAGTGGAGAAGTGAACCTGTGGAGAAGTTGCCCATGGCAACCGATCAGCTGCTCTGTACAATTGTATACTATGCAAATTATAAATGTTACTTCAGTGCTGATTGGTTGCCATGGGCAACTTCTCCACTGTCTCACTTCTCCATTCTTCCCTCAGTGCAGTAGGAAGGTGACAAGAAAGACTGACCAATAGAGGTCATTTGATCAATTGCAGGCTGATTATTATCTGGCATAGTGGCAGTTTTCTAGCATTGTTAAATTGTCATTTTGCAGTGAAGTTGTCAGGGTGCAGTAATGTCATTTATATAAATGGAAACAGGACTCCCCTCGTTCATCAGAGCTTCCAATCTACACTTTGGCTGTGTAGAAAACAATGGACTCCTAGAATTATTCCTCTAACTTCCCTTTCAGCTCCGTAAAATAATATGCAACATTTTATTCATGACCTGCACGTGAAGTCATGAAAAATTCTGCAATTCTAATTCTGGTAAAGCACATAATATTATCAGTGTCTGCATTTACTAAGTGCCCTGAAAAAAATATGAAACACAGGAATGCCTAAGTTATGGTTTTTCATAATAGAACAGCCTGCTGCACAAATTATATGCACGCAACTGAGTGTCTAGGTAAAACAAGTGCATTATATTTAAGTGCAGACATCTCTCTGTAAGGGAGTAATACAGCGGGAACCCATGGGAGTGAAATGGTACACTAAATGAAAGCCTGAATGTATTCCATTACTGTCTGGAACATCTAAATGCTAAGCATTTTAGAATGGACAGGTACGTTACATGTGGCAGTGCATTATTAAATGTTTAAGAGCGCATGCAGTTGCCATGGAAACTCGAGGAAAGTATCAATAGATGCTGTGTGTGGTTGGCAAGGTCTCAAATGGCTGGAAAAAAAAGAATGTCTGATAGGATTTTCTTTTCTTTGGATTAGGCTTGGTAGAGAAAACTTATCAGTGTATTGTCATTACGTGTATAGAATCCACGGTGAAACTTATCAATATATTGGTGCCATATAGGAGCCTTGTGTGGATTTCCTCAAAGCTTTTTGTGAGAATTCTAAAGTACAACTTGCTATATGTATCCAGACCATTTTACATCTCCCATATACTATGGTAAAATCTCTGGAAATAGTTCTAATATATATTATCTATTACTCTTTCTGTGAAAGCTGCGGATGAAACTAGTCCTAATTATATCAGAAATACATTTTATTCTGCTCATATTTGCTATTTCTGGTTCTTTAATACATTTAGAACTTGATCCGATCCCTTATCAATTGGTTGGGAAACCCTGGCATAAAATGTACCAATTGCTGGCGGAGTTAGCCACTGTGTGGATGAACACAGGGTCTTCTTAACAGCATTGTAGGTCCTTGGCAAAGCAATGCACTGGGCTTCCTACACAACCAGTTATGGGAACCATTTAAAAATTTTTTATAAAATGCTCCTCTTGCAGTCCTGCACCACTTCTCCACATGCTTCCATATAGTGCATGGCTGTCAGCACTCTGATTGGTGGATAGCTCCAGCCATCCACCAATCAGCATGCTGACAGCCATTTACTGTACAGTAAATGTCTGCATGGTGGGAGGCAGGCAGACAGTGCTGCGTCCCTGCTATGATTGTGTGACCATCACCCGCACCTGCTCTAAAATTGTTGGGCCCTGGGCGGCTGCCCAGTGTGCTTATACTTTAAGAAGGGCCTTGAATGAAAATAGTGCTTCACGCCAAATTGATGGCTTGATTTCAACAGCTAATAAGCTACATTGTAGAACGTGGCAACTACAGTTTAATGCTAAAAAATGCAAAATCATGCACTTGGGTCTCAAAAACCCAAAGGCTAAATATAGTATCAAGGGTACTATAATGGAAACTACTGAGGAGGAAAGGGATTTAGGAGTCACTATTTCAAGTGACTTAAAGGCAGGAAAGCAATGCAACAAAGCAATGAGAAAGGCAAGTCAGATGCTTGGTTGCATAGGGAGAGGAATCAGTAACAGGAAAAAAGAAGTAATAATGCCACTGTATAGGTCATTGGTGCGGCCTCATCTGGAATACTGTGTCCAGTTCTGGAGACCATATCTCCAGAATGATATAAATACATTAGAGAGCGTACAAAGAAGGGCAGCTAAAATGGTGCATGGCCTACATCACAAAACTTACCCGGAAAGGCTAAAAGATCTTAACATGTATAGTTTGGAGGAGAGAAAGGAAAGGGGGGACATGATAGAAACTTTCAAATATATCAAGGGTGTTAACAAAGTTCAGGAGGGAAACATTCTTCAAAGGAAGAGAAGTATTAGAACTCGAGGACATACACTGAGACTGGACGGGGGAGGTTCATGGGAAATTTAAGGAAAAATGACTTCACAGAAAGGGTAGTGGATAAGTGGAATAGCCTCGCATCAGAGGTGGTAGAGGCTAAAGGGGGGTACTGACAGGAGAGATGTGTGCTAAGCGATCTTAACACAGACCACTCAGCACACATTTCTCCCCCTGCTCAGCACAGCGCGATGTGCTGAGTGAGGGGGGGGGGGGACAACGACGGGGGACGCCCACTTCACACAGCGCTGAAGTGAGCAACCCGCTAGATTGAGCCTGCATGCAGGCTCAATCTAGCACCGGCGATAGCAATACTCTGGGGGGCATACACACGGCAGATCCGTGCTTAAAATCTAAGCAATCTAGTCAGATTGCTTAGATTTTAAACACGGATCTCTCCGTGTGTACCCCCTTAAGACTGTAGAGCAATTTAAACATGCACGGGATAGACATATGAATATCCTTACAAAGAATTAAGGTTCAAAAAGGGTTGAGATTGCCTAAAGGATAAAAAAAAAAGGGGCAGACTAGATGGGCCAAGTGGTTCTTATCTGCCGTCAAATTCTATGTTTCTATGTTTTTACATTCTCATCAGTGTAGCTGCATCCATTGTATGCAGTAACAGGTACACTTATAAGTTCACATTCCTTGGGGAATAGGGCAGATGCTCCTCTTTGCATAAGGGATATTGCTCCTATGTATCCTACCATTGTACAGTGTGATGTGTAGATGTCACATACCTGGCTAGATTTACACCGCATGAACAATATAGAGAAGGCCTACAGTTTTTGGCTGTTACTTATATACACATAATTTAATATGTCAAAATAAATGTTTATATATCAATGATACTGTAATACATATATTTAAAATAGTCCACTTTAATTGGCATGTGAGGTATAAATGATCCATATCGGATGTGAATGTAAATCCTGTATAATAAGATGATATTTTATTTTGGATTTGTAGATGACTGTTGCCCTATCGTACTCCATATACTTCATGCAATCATGAAGAATACGATATAAGCATCGTGTTAGAGTGATGGGACGGCTGTTGTGTGTCAGAATAAAGCCACAGATAGCAGAGCAGATTTTGCCTGTGTAACATGTTGAGACAAGGGCCCTGATTTCCACTGTGATTCCCTCTGTTTCTACAGTACAACAGGAGGTGCCTGGGAGGCAGAGCAGTGAAGCGTGGATCTTGTAAGCGCTTGCATGACCGGGTACTAATAAGACAGAGTGAGATTCAGATACTCAGATGCATACACTCTTAATCTTACCTAATGTTGAATGCATTGCTTGACTTCTTACAGTATGATTATGGTCCCAGTACAGTTCAGCCCCCGTGTCCTGGAAACCTTTGTTCACCATTTAGTACAATATATATGCCTAATGCACAGTTCAAACAGACCTGTATACAGACTGCACCTACCGTGGCCAATGGGAGTAATATCTCCACTGTATCACAAACTCTATGACTTATTACTGTATGTGTGTGTACAAGTGTAGGACTGGCACAGATCAATCCATTAAAAAAGAAAATGAAACCGGTAAATGTATTTAACAACACAAAACCTTAAGCAAATTAAATGCAATATGAGTAATGCAAAATGTAAAGATGACTCCTATTTGAAATTTACTTTGTGACGCATCTGACCTCAGGCTCAGTTCTTGGCAGGACTCCTGTATTACCCCAGACGTTCTTTTGTAATTCATTGGTTTTATTTAGACGCCAAATGGTTTATAAAAAGGTGGAGCAGTTTTGCAAACATTATACTTCTAGAATGTCATCCTATATTCTACTACTCCTGCCTTTAGAAGTGCATGCATGCAGGTGCATTGAATGACAGTATAGGAAGTTGCAGTCTCGGAATATACAACTCGGCAGCATGATAAATGTGACCTGTACACTTTACTTGTCTATACATTTTACTAACCATTATTCAGTTCTACAGATTATTGAGGCTTAAAATGTTCAATAAGTGTTCAATAAAACTTGACTGAATGGTAATGCTGTAAGTGCCTTTCTAGGCTTAATTTGCAAATGTATGTGGAAATATAATGAAGTGCAGCACTTTAAAATCCCTGTAAAATGGGTTTTAACATTCTAGTATGTCACTGGGTATTCACATGGGAAAGGTGTGGTAAGCTTTCAATTTAAAATTGTTAGCCACACCTGTGCTATGCCAATTACTGTCTCTTTTAATTAGCTGCAATGGTTAAGCCAAGCAAAGCTGCGCGCACTTTTCTGCAGCTGTCAGCCACTATGATGTCTTCTGGTTGCTGTGGCTTGAATGCTGAAAAATCAAATGAAGAGGGACTAGGTTTTGAGGCTCTGCACCACTACCAAAATAGAACACTACTTTGTATTATAGCAGTAATACGGTACATAGTAATTTTGGAGTAAGAGAATCTAATCGTATTAACTGTTGACTCTTATCAGCTTGTCTTACGATTTCCTAAAATTATTGGATCTGTTTAAAGGCATGTTCCCAGCTGGTGCTATAGGCTGGATGCAGCCTTCCAGCACTCACCCTGTGGTCTGGGCTAATATTATGGCAAGGCAGCAGATGCTGAAACATTATTCTTTAATATAATTTCTATGTCTCCCAGATGGATAAAGTCAGTGTGAATTCCAAGGTGGGAAGGGGAAGACTAGAGTGATGAGAGCCTGTAGTAGACATATCCCAGTGGCGCTGCGTGGGTTACCATGTCATGTGGCAAAACAGTTTGGGCTGTTGGTTTCTGATCTCTGTTGTGATGTCATGGGAGTGTTATGGGTGTGTAGATAAAGCTTTGTGCATGGGGGGATTGGAAGCCTGATTCTGATGGATCGCCTGTGCTAACATGGTGTTGGTGCACTTGCATGAAGGAGTAAATCAGGCTTCCACGGCCCCATGCACAAACAGTCATACACTTTGTCTGGCTCAAAATTAGGCTTATTGGGGGAATTCAATTATTTTTCTGTGCTCTCGCACGCCCAATCTTCTGCGTAAAGTGATGGGAAATTTCGGGGAGGTAGTCCGTTAATTAAAAAAAAATTAAAAAAAATTTATGAATTACGCTAATCGCGCCCAAACACCCAACAAAAGTGCTGGGAGCACAGAGAAAAGTGCCGTTTGGTGTGCCCAAACGGTTGACTTTTCGCACATTTCAGCTCGCCACCTCAGGAGGTGGTGAACTGAAATGTGTCTACTCACGGCTAATCACGCCCCGGGCAATTCAATAGATGCTCTATTGGGCGCCATCTAGTGGTGGCCACAGGGAAAAACAATTGAATACCCCCTATTGTGTCAAGTGACCTACCACAATCAGTGTTGGCACTGCTACTGGAGGTGCAGTCACTTCTATCAGGAATAGAAGGAAGCAGTTTCCTCAGGTGACCTTACAGACATGATAAGATCACACTCCCATGGACTTTAACGAAAAGACTCTGCTCTGACATTTTGGTCCTTTATTCCTACTCTTTTTATCTTTGAAAAAATTCTGGAATAAGGGAATGAAACGCCAGTGCTAGGGAGGCTGATACTGGGATTTTGGGATTAATTTGCACATACACTTTTTCATTTTTATGCCAGGCACAGCACTCGGTTCAGATGCTGCGCGGCTCTCCAGCGGTACACTGCGGCGTGATGTCAGGGGTCACACTGCGCAGCCCCACGCCAGCCTTTCTGCATAAACTGAGTAGGACTGCAGCACAGCAGTGCCCAGCCGAGAGGCTGCGTGTTGTGACGTCTGGTATGTCAATCCCGTGTATTTTGGGATTGAGAGTTTTTCAATCCCGAATCCTGAGATTGGCCTTCCAAATCAGAGCTATGTAATGAGTTCTTCAGTTAAAGTCTGTGGGATTGCCACCTTATCTGTCAAATGTCTGGAGTGTCGGTCTTAGATCGGTATGAGAATATATATATATATATATATATATATATATTAGATTTTTCCCCACCTATGGCTCAGGTGATATCAGGAATGAAAACAGAGGCGGCGCTCCACGGACTTGTGGTAAGAAAGTTTGTGTTCAAAACTTCATGGTACAAATGTGCATGTCCGTGGAGTGCCGCCTCTGTTTTATTCCCGATATCACCTGAGCCATAGGTGGGGAGGAATAATATAAATATATATATATATATATATATACTTATACAAGAAGTATTATATATTCTTGTTTTGTTTTACTCTCCCAATTAGTAACACAATAACGGACATGTGCAGAATACATTTTTTACAGAAATGCACATTTAAATAAATATTTCATAGCTTATTAAGAAGGCAAGATGTGTTAACGAGGTGGTTAGCTTGATGACGTTTGTGCTAATTATGATGTATTTTATTGTTTAATGGAAATTCTTTTTTTCCTTTTATAAAGGAGATAATGTGATGGGTTTGTTACTGTTATAGATTGCATTAAAACAATTGTTCTGTTTTATATTTTCAGATTCTATCCGAAAGAATTTCAAGTCTGTGCACAGATAATGCATCCAGCAAGGTAAATTGTACTGTGTTATTTTCCTCATTTTGTGTTCTGGCATATTTGTGATGAAACAAAATATCTGTATTTTTTCCCCTTAATCTTTAAAAAAAATAAAAAAAGTAAATGTACGAGTTAAGCTTTTATAAGGGTGTAACTAATCCCGCTGGCAGGTCTTAGAGGATAATGCATTTTTGTTATCTCTGTCCCATAATCTCTTTATCTACCCCTGAAGGCTCTCTAGTCACAGAGTGTATTATACTCAGCTACACTTTCTGTTACCTTTCCACTAATATGTTCCCATCTCCTCCTCCTGCCAGTTTATTTATGTTCTGCTCATTATGTTTGCAATCTCTGTAATACAATGTGTATTCATAAGTCAAAAGCTAACATTTGACACCTACTTGGCCTGTATATAGTGTCTACTGGGAGAGGTTCTGAAAGTCATAAGGTATGGCGACTGCTGTTATGTATAATCATATAATGGCTATAGGGCCAGTGTATGCCCTAGGAGCCCAGCCAAGAATGTACACCCTCTATTCAAAAGCACCCCCTCCCTAACCTTTTACTCAGTATCGGGTAATTCCCCCAATCCCAAGAGGCCCCTACTCCCAACCTCTCACACTCTGAAGCAAGGCCATTGCCCCCAAACACACTTACTAGCATCACCCTACCCTCTTTCGGAGTGATGCTCTTTGTCTACTTGGAAGTGGCACTCTAACCCCTGCTGTTTCTTACATTGGGATGCTGGAGGTAGTGGAGGCATCCTTGGCACCTCAGACAGAGAGTGTGGTGCCTGGCTGTGAAACTGATATGGAGGAGCAGTAGGCAGCAGTGTCACATGTATGAAGCTGCTTCTATTTCATGTCTGCAGCCCACGACCAGTGTGGCTGCACCACTTCATTCAGTGGTTTAAATACTGCTAACTGTTCACACCCTAGTCAACAGTCTATGTTAAACTAATGGTAGCTCTGCCCCTGAATGGCCCCAGAAGTTATTTGCCTTCAACTTTAATAAATATGGGTATGCCCTTACCTCTCCATATCTGATCTTACTGTACTAGATGGCCCGCTCTTCCTCTCTTCGGGTTGGATTCCTGGTGATTTAGTGCCAGATTTCCGAGTTTGCCTTTCTGCGTCATTGTACAGCTTCTGACTGCCAATGTTGGCTTCCAAATCCCCGAACCAATAGTTTATGCACTGCACATTCTACCTTATTAACTTTCAAAGCCCCAAATAAGCCTACTGTAGGTGCTGAGGAACCTCAACAGAGGAATAGTTTCCAGGAATGGTAAAGGCAACAGTGGAATTATAAAGTTCTGCTGCTTATTCACCCTGTTGTTTTTTTCTGTTTCCTTTCAGTCTTATGGTGAGAGTGTAACATGTGCTGGGAGAGCATTGAGGAACGCAGTAAGAAGCCTGTCTCCTGGTCTAATCAGAGATCGAATGTATCTAACTTGTATCTGCAGGTAAGCTACCTATTGGCACAAAGTTTTATTTAGCTGATCATTAATTACACAGTACAAACATTCTGTACAGCATTACAAAAACGTTACCATTTGTTATACTGTGTACCATACAAACAACAAAAACAAGGCACACACCTTTTTTTTACCGCATAGTTTTATCTAAAACATAGTTTTCATCTTTGTACCTACTGTATATGCTTCTATCAAGTCACATTATTATAACCACCTCCTACATTTGACGTAGACAGTGCGTACCCCATGAAGTACGCCACGTGTCGTGCCCTGGCTTGGTGGGTATATAAGGTCTGCACAAATATTACTCATTGCTGTCATGGGTAAAAGGGGCGATTTATACGAGTTGCAAAAAGGAATGATTACAAAGCCCGACACGTGTTTTGGTGCCACGGATTTTTTAGCTGATTTTATGTATATTTGATGTGCTGATTTCAAATATAACATTAATTTTCGCCTATCAGCTCTAATTTTTGAGATATAAACATCGTCTGATTTGTGTTACCCTATTTCATATTAGGCCTATGATTCACATAATAATACACAAAACGTTAAAAGACATTAGTCTAAAAATATTTTCTAGAATATGTTAGTGACATCAATAAAACATACTGGGCGGGATGTACTAAGCAGAAAATGCGGTAAACCTCCGCATGGAGGGGTTTGCTAGCTTTTGCTGGCGATACCCCATAGAAGCCTATGGGCTTCTTTCCGCAGCGCTGTGTGAGGAATCCGATCGGATCCCTCCCAGCATGCCCCGCGGCCGTCCCCGTCATTCTGCACATGCGCAGAATGACACAGGGGGGCCAAACCCAGAAGTCTAAGAGACGCCGGGGATCGTGGAGGACAGCTCTTATAGGAAGAGTTGTCCTCTGTGCGCTTAGCATCATGCCAGTGGGCGGTGATGTCACATAGTAACTCTCGCCCACTAACATAACAGTAACACTAGAGTGACTCAAATAATACTTTCTTCAAAATAATAAAATGAAAGCATAAATGAAAAGAAAATCAGTTTAGGAATCTTCTTTTGTGGGACATTCTTGAATGGACTATGGGGCCAATTCAGTAAGGATTGTAAAAATTACAAATTTGCAAAAATTGCGAGTAATCGTAAAATTGCGAAAGCATGCCCAAATGGAAAAACTGCAACACTAATTTAATGTTACAAAAAGAAGGTGGGCTTGTGAAATGTGCAAATATTGCGAAGACCTAAAAAAATACGCATTATTTGCGTATAAATTTACAATTTTACGCATTTTTTGCTTACATGTTTCTGATGTTGCAATTTTTGCAAACAACTGTGGGGGTCATTCCGAGTTGTTCGCTCGTTATTTTTTTCTCGCAACGGAGCGATTAGTCGCTAATGCGCATGCGCAATGTCCGCAGTGCGACTGCGCCAAGTAAATTTGCTATGCAGTTAGGTATTTTACTCACGGCATTACAAGGTTTTTTCTTCGTTCTGGTGATCGTAATGTGATTGACAGGAAGTGGGTGTTTCTGGGCGGAAACTGGCCGTTTTATGGGTGTGTGCGAAAAAACGCTACCGTTTCTGGGAAAAACGCGGGAGTGGCTGGAGAAACGGAGGAGTGTCTGGGCGAACGCTGGGTGTGTTTGTGACGTCAAACCAGGAACGAAACTGACTGAACCGATCGCAGTTGCCGAGTAAGTCTGGAGCTACTCAGAAACTGCTAAGAAGTGTCTATTCGCAATTCTGCTAATCTTTCGTTCGCAATTTTGATAAGCTAAGATTCACTCCTAGTAGGCGGCGGCTTAGCGTGTGCAAAGCTGCTAAAAGCAGCTTGCAAGCGAACAACTCGGAATGAGGGCCTGTGTTTTAACCTCAAATATTGCACTACCTACTTTCCGGGCCCAAAAAAATAAAAAATGGTGTTGCTGTTCTTGAACATATGTTTTTGTGTGTGTAGCGATATAAAAAAACAAAAAAAAAATAACCAAATGTATGTTTTGTTAACAAAAAACGTGTTGATTGCTTAAAAAGCATAAAAAAACTGTTATGAAGCTAAAAGACATTAAGCAGACCCTAGAAAACAAAATACTTGGAAATGTTAATTAACGTTTGATTTTAAAAAATAGTGTGGTTGTCAAACCTCGATTGTTAGTAAGTGTAAAGACAATTAGGTTACTTACCTATATTTTATAAATAAACGTGTTACAGAGTTTTTAAAGCTCCCTTACATGTTTAGAAGTTTCAATACAGCTGAATAAAGTGAATTGTGGTCTGAGGTGTGAGCTTCTTCAGCTGGGTGTAATGAAGCAATGATTGCAGTATACATCGAACATTCTACAACTGAGGTCAGCTTGTGCAGATTTTAAGGTAGACCTGTAGTCACTCAAAAACTGCGCACCATAAATGTGCGTTCAGTTGTAAAAATTGCGAATGCACCTCCCACCGATCATCAGCATACGCCCACAACACGCCCTGTACACGCCTACTTTTTGTAGTGCATACGCAGTTTTTGCTTCGTCTCAGAAGTTGCATTTTTTTTCTCAGTTTTTGTGGTATATGGTGCAGATTTTGCGATTTTCTGCGATTTTTGCTGCTTTGCAATCCTTGCTGAATTAGGCCCTTTGTTTGGACAGTCTCTTTGTAAATTCCAGTTGTAATCTGCCATCATATGTATATCCCATCTTCCCTGGGAGCGATCTTCCATTGTTTTAATGTCCTAGTGCAGAGGTTCTCAAACTCGGTCCTCAGGACCCCACACAGTGCATGTTTTGCAGGTCTCCTCACAGAATCACAATTGAAATAATTAGCTCCTCCTGTGGACCTTCTAAAATGTGTCAGTGAGTAATTAATACACCTGTGCACCTGCTGGGTTACCTGCAAAACATGCACTGTGTGGGGTCCTGAGGATCGAGTTTGAGAACCTGTGTCCTAGTGAAATCTTTCACCTTGCTATTCGCTCATTTCACCCACATTTTCTAGGAAACTATTCAAGTGGCTGTGTATGTAATGAACCTTTATGCTCAAAAAGTATAGCTGATGGAGAAAAACTGTTTTCGTATTTAGAATTAGCACGCCAAAAATAACCAAAATCAATACTATCATTCCAGGCACCAAACAATTTTTTTTTTTTGTTGGGCAGTGTTATCGGCTTTCTGCCAAGGGTGGCAGTATTTCTGAAGATATATATTTTGGACTCTGCAACATTGCTATTTAATATATATTCTGTGATGTAGCTATAAAAATAAGTATAAGCTTCTTAATACACATTGATATCTAATTGTGATTGTCCACACACAAGGTGAACTCATTCAGATGGGCTATTGCACTATAATTCCTAATCAGGTTATAGATGATGACGCTAGGACATAGTTCAAAATAAAAAAATAAAACAAACCTTGAATAAATGTATTCTGTACTATGCTAAAGTGAAGGTAATCACAGCCTTCATAGTGCTGGATAGAAAGTGGGCTTTAATCTGCACACCCAATTTTGGCAATTGAAAAGAAAGATTGATTTTAGCTGTAACCGGTTTATACATCTTTTCCAACAAATTTCAGTTTGTGGATTAAATCCCTTTTATTGTTTTCCTGTTTAACGCTTTAAAAGCTGTGACTCCCTTTACTGGGCACCCAATCCATAATCAGATTCAGAGTCTTAAATATAGTAGCTTCCAGTTAGGTCCTGCCAGCAGTATCCATGACCTGAAGGTGTGTGCAACTGAAAGAGGCATGTACCTCATCTGCATGAGGTCCCCTAATTAAAAGCACCACTATAATGTAGATTGGTATAGATAGATGGGGTGTAGGTCAGAAGATAGTTGTCACAGCATTCAACATTATTTGCCAGGTTTTGTGGTCTGTTGATGTGTACATCTCCTGAATAGATGTACTGTATGTATGTATGTATGTATGTATGTATGTATGTATGTATGTATACATTAATTTTAACGATAACTATGATTACATTCACCTAATGGCTTCTGTCTGTGTTTTAATTTATGAAAGCAAAGCAATAATCCTTATCTACAACTAAGCTGGGTGCACTCTGGAGCGATGGCATTCCAAACGTCGTGCCAGTGTGTACTGGCAGTCCCCACTGAGGGGCATTCATTCCAATGTCAGAACGCATGCCCGTCGCTTCAGTGTGTACCCAGCTTTAGGCTATGTTTTGCAGGTCTGAGGTCCAATTTATGTTTTCTCTTTCAGAGTTAAAGTTAATTTACAAATGTAAATGTTGCTTTTATTACATAGCCAATTAATACATAAGTAAACCAAGCCATATGGCAGATTTAAAATGGTTGTATGCAGAACTACTACTAAGCCAGAAGAACAGAATATTGGGTGAATGTTTGGTGCCACCAGTTCACCTTACGCCAGATTAGAGTTCCCCCTCAGTTCATATTATGTAACATTGCAGAGTCCTCCTGGAGATGGATCATATCAGTGTGGAGCTTTGACAGGGAGAGATCACTGTCTAGTGCTGACGATTCCTCCGTTTCAGACCAGGAAACGGACTGGAACCAATTGCTTAACCAGCAATTATGGGAACTTTGGTAGACAACTATATGAACTAGGTCCAGAACCCCTTAAGCCTCTGGGCCACTTAGCAATGGCACCCACTACAGCTACGCCCACGTTTATATGTTTATTATTTGTTGTATGAGCTGTGTGTCGTCCATTTTGTTATTAATCTCCTTTCTCATATGCCTAAAGGTAGAAATGCCGTAAGTAATTTTTTTTTATACTTTACTTTTGTACACTTTCTAATGTGTTTTATTGTATTGCAGCGAGGAGTTCTACACTCTTATGTGTTATTCCACCGAGATTCATCTCATATTCCCCAATATGCTGTTTTTTTGCCTTTCAGAAAAAGTTGTGTGGGGTCGGAGCTGGTGGATTGGCTCTTGCAGAACTGCCCATTTGTCCAGTGCAGATACACCGCAGCCGGGGTCTGGCAGATCCTGCTAAAACTTGGAATTCTGCTTTCAGGTCTGTTACACTAAAATATTGGTGTTCGAAGAGCCCTCATAATCTGTATGTGAGGGCAGACACCGTGCAAGCAATTATACGCTGTAGCATTAATTGAATAGAAAATAATATTGTTGACATATCTCTTCAGTTACATGATTATGGCCCAGGTTTATCAAGCTTTGGAGAGTGATAAATTGCATGGTGATAAAGTACCAACCAATCGGCTCCTGTCATTTTTCAAACCCAGCGCGGAGCTGATTGGCTGGTACTTTATTACCATGCAGTTTTTCACTTGAAGGCTTGATAAATCTGGGCCTTCAAGTGAAAAAATAAGGAATCCCCTAATCTGACAGCATTTGCCAGCCATTCTAGGTAACGTGTGCATCCCTGCGTGCCAGCTTTATATGGGCCATGCATTAGCCAGAACTGTTATTTTTACGCATTCCACATCTAATCCTTGTAGAGCATGTCTGTACTTGGGAAGTTTTTCCAGCATTAGTATTCATCTTGTAATTTATTGTATTTAATATTTAAACCCTATATAGATAATAAAAAAAATGGTAAGAATATCCAGGGATCTTTTGTCACTAGAGTTTCAAAGAGAATTCAAGAGAGTATGAACAAAGTCCCAAAAGGGAGCAATAATCAGGCAAGTCCACCATATATGCAGCATAGTACCCCTGCAGCCACAGCTCTGCCAACAGTCAGGTGAAGAGGAGGGGAACATTTTGTTGAGTCTGGATGGGGTGTAATACATACGGTAGTAGATTTTACACAAGGTTTCTTTAATTTTGGTTGAAATGGAACTTTTAGCTATCCTCTCGAGCATCGAACTTTGGGGCTAATTCAGTAAACCCCACAGAAGGGCATGCGCGAGGTCTTAAACTGCGATCGCACGCAATCGCAGTTTAAGAGGCGGGGAAGGCATTGACGGGACATCAACGTTGCATTTTGTGGGCGTCTACGCACCATTTGGGGGGCGTGGTCCGGGACAACGCAGGCGTTTCTGATCGTTTGTGGGGGCTGGAGGATCAGCTGCCATCCGGCTGCCTCCGCAGCTAGGCTGCGTAGGCAGGGGGCAACCCTAATCATGTGAGCACAGTGGTGCACTCGCATGTTAGCGTGGGAGCAGGACCTGGCATGCTGGGCGGCCTTGCCCTGTGCTGGGCGATCCCTCGCATGCTAGCGAAAAGAGTTGTAGTATTGCTATTTTTTAGCAAGACTACAACTCACGTTGAATCAGCCCTTTAAACACAGAAGTCTTTGAAGTTATCTTGCTCATTTACAGTTGCACTTATTTTGGGGACCACAAGGCACTTAACATCACTTTCTAAATGTTGGGCTACCCTGAAAAATGTGAACAATTACCTTAAACTAATGGTATATTTAAATCCCCTCTTTAAGTGGAACTACCTATATGTGCTGAATATGTGTGCGCTATTTACATAACTGGTAATAAAATAAATAATATTCTGTTTAAAGAGCTGTTGCCTAACCTGGCTAAATGGGGATGTCTCGTTGGTAGGCAGGATACATTTTAATAAAATTTAAATATTACATTTTGCCGTAGTATTACTATTTGTGGACCCAACCAATTATAGTATAGTACTAGTGCGCTATAGAAATTCAATCTGTCCTTGGCCATGGCTCAGAGAACGGTGCCTCCACCACTGATATTTTGGCAAATTTCACCTGTATCATTCTGCTCTCTGATCTTTTCTTTGCAGTCCCATCAGTTTCAGATGACGACTCATGTTTGTGCACTCCCCCCGCCCCCACCCCTCCCTTCCTAATCGAACATTAGTTGAAAGTTCATAGAAGCTGCTTAGTAGCTGGTGTTGTCGCCTGCTCATTTCATCTTGCAAGACACTGTGTGCCCAAGTCCCCGGTGGCTACATTCTCAAAATATTCCATCACACGTTCCACCTAGCTGTACATTTTCTCCATCTCTGCAGTACATCACAGATGTGACATTTTAACACATTGAGGATTGTATATATGCTGAGCTGGTAGAGCAACGTTGTATATTTACATTCTTGTAATTCCCATTTGCATGAAGTGATATAAGAGGTGATGAAACAGATCTCACACCGATGGTTATCATTCTCTATGCTGCTAAAAGGAAATGTTTTCACATTAGCAGAATGAACTAATGTTTGTCTAGAATTTTTTTATATTCAAACAGTATGATGTACAGATGTTACCTCATACATCATTGCGGCAGTCACGCCAAACAGCCCTCTCAGCACTCCCAAGTTTTGTGAGACTGTGCTAGGGTCAGGCTTTTTTTTTTGCCGAAAATGCATCTTAAGGGCCCCATACACTAGAACGATAATTCCTGATTTCAGCCCAATTCGGGCCGATATATTGGGTGAAATCGGGAATTTTCGTTATACTTTACACCCGATCTAATCGATGCGCATTCCCGTGAGCATCGGATCGGATCACCCTAGATCTGACATATCACGAGTGCTGCACTTGTGATATGTCGGATCCCGCAGGAATGGCTGGGATTGTATAAGATACATCGTATGCAAAAGGGCCGCATACGATGTATCTTATACTATCCTGCCGCCCGAGAGTCTGAAGGGAAATCTTATATGACATGACGGACCGTCATGTCGTATAAGGGTATGGGGCCCTTAAGTTGCAACACAATGTGGCTAGGAGGCACAAGGAGACCATCCTAATTAACTTGATATCGACACTTGTATATCTGTGTGCGACGGAGACTAAAAGTTCCGTTGTGCTCCATATAGAGACTCCGTCACACACGGATATACAAGTGTCTCCCAATGGCCCTGATTCTATTTTGCAAACATTTTTCCAAACATGTAACTAATAAACCTTCTCAACTTGGCTGAGGTAACTAGTTAGTGTTGTGAGCCTTCTCTCTGGGCTTTCGTGTATGTAAACTATAATGTGAATTACATAACAGTGGGTTGTTCCTATGAGATGCAACTTTTTCTTTTTGCCATTTTTCACATTATTAAAGTTAATTCATTAAATATAGACCGTATTGTGACTTTTTCTTCTCAGTGGACAAACAACACTGCTTCCAGGACGGCTTTGTGTTCTACCAGTTTTCCTCTGAGGAGTGTGCCGATACTGTCTGTGAGTTTGGAAGAGATAAAGGGTGGCAGATGGGTGTTCGACTTCTGAAACAGCTTGCACCACTTGCTCCATTGACCTCAAATATCTGTGATGTGTAAGTGTTCCCCTCCAAATCACAGCTCCAAAATGTTCTGAGTGCTCACAAAACTGCTTCTAGCACTGTGCACACTATACATTTATGAACATTGCATATACCATTAAAAAAGAAATGTAAATAAGCAAAATACTAGATGTTTATTTTTATAAGCATAGTTACCGGTTTTATAATAGTTAGGACATTGTAACCAGTTGTGATGATTAAGCTGGTTTGCATTACATTAGCCATGGCGGCTGAATTGAATCTGGGTAGCCCCTTCTGCGAGACCTCCTTTTGGTCAAACCTTAATATGGTTTCTCTATCGTCCTAGTGGATGCTGGGGTTCCTGAAAGGACCATGGGGAATAGCGGCTCCGCAGGAGACAGGGCACAAAAAGTAAAGCTTTTAACCATGTGGTGTGTACTGGCTCCTCCCCCTATGACCCTCCTCCAAGCCTCAGTTAGGTTTTTGTGCCCGGCCGAGAAGGGTGCAATCTAGGTGGCTCTCCTAAAGAGCTGCTTAGAAAAAGTTTAGCTAGGTTTTTTATTTTACAGTGATTCCTGCTGGCAACAGGATCACTGCAGCGAGGGACTTAGGGGAGAAGGAGTCAACTCACCTGCGTGCAGGATGGATTGGCTTCTTGGCTACTGGACATCAAGCTCCAGAGGGACGATCACAGGTACAGCCTGGATGGGTCACCGGAGCCGCGCCGCCGGCCCCCTTGCAGATGCTGAAGACAGAAGATGGTCCAGAATCGGCGGCAGAAGACTCCTCAGTCTTCTTAAGGTAGCGCACAGCACTGCAGCTGTGCGCCATTGCTCCCAGCACACTTCACACGGCAGTCACTGAGGGTGCAGGGCGCTGGGGGGGGGCGCCCTGGGCAGCAATGAGAAACCTTTTTTAGGCATAAAATACCTCACATATAGCCTCCGGGGGCTATATGGAGATATTTAACCCCTGCCTGAATCCATTGAAGAGCGGGAGGCGAGCCCGCCGAAAAAGGGGCGGGGCCTATCTCCTCAGCACACGGCGCCATTTTCCTCTCACAGCTCCGCTGGTCAGGAAGGCTCCCAGTCTCTCCCCTGCACTGCACTACAGAAACAGGGTAAAACAAGAGAGGGGGGGCAAAATTGTGGCATTATATATATATTTAAAGCAGCTATATAGGGAGCACTTATTATAAGGCTATCCCTGTCATATATAGCGCTTTTGGTGTGTGCTGGCAGACTCTCCCTCTGTCTCCCCAAAGGGCTAGTGGGGTCCTGTCTTCGTTTAGAGCATTCCCTGTGTGTCTGCTGTGTGTCGGTACGCGTGTGTCGACATGTATGAGGACGATATTGGTGTGGAGGCGGAGCAATTGCCAAATATGGGGATGTCACCTCCTAGGGGGTCGACACCAGAATGGATGCCTTTATTTATGGAATTACGGGATAGTGTCAACACGCTAAAGCAGTCGTTTGACGACATGAGACGGCCGGACAATCAATTAGTGCCTGTCCAGGCGCCTCAAACACCGTCAGGGGCTGTAAAACGCCCTTTGCCTCAGTCGGTCGACACAGACCCAGACACAGACACTGATTCCAGTGGTGACTGTGACGAATCAACCGTATTTTCCAGTAGGGCCACACGTTATATGATTTTGGCAATGAAGGAGGCGTTACATATAGCTGATACTACAGGTACCACTAAACAGGGTATTATGTGGGGTGTGAAAAAACTACCTATAGTTTTTCCTGAATCAGAAGAATTAAATGAGGTGTGTGATGAAGCGTGGGTTGCCCCCGATAAAAAAATGCTAATTTCAAAGAAGTTATTGGCTTTATACCCTTTCCCGCCAGAGGTTAGGGCGCGCTGGGAAACACCTCCTAGGGTGGACAAGGCGCTCACACGCTTATCAAAACAAGTGGCGTTACCCTCTCCTGAGACGGCCGCACTTAAAGATCCAGCAGATAGGAGGATGGAAAATATCCAAAAAAGTATATACACACATACAGGTGTTATACTACGACCAGCTATAGCGACAGCCTGGATGTGCAGTGCTGGAGTAGCTTGGTCAGAGTCCCTGATTGAAAATATTGATACCCTGGATAGGGACAATGTTTTACTGTCTTTGGAGCAAATAAAGGATGCATTTCTTTATATGCGTGATGCACAGAGGGATATCTGCACGCTGGCATCACGGGTAAGTGCTATGTCCATTTCGGCCAGAAGAAGTTTATGGACGCGACAGTGGTCAGGCGATGCGGACTCAAAACGGCATATGGAAGTTTTGCCGTATAAAGGGGAGGAGTTATTTGGAGTCGGTCTAGCAGATTTGGTGGCCACGGCTACAGCCGGGAAATCCACCTTTTTACCTCAAGTCACTCCCCAACAGAAAAAGACACCGACTTTTCAACCGCAGCCCTTTCGTTCCTTTAAAAACAAGAGAGCAAAGGGATATTCATATCTGCCACGAGGCAGAGGAAAGGGGAAGAGACAGCAACAGGCAGCTCCTTCCCAGGAACAGAAGCCCTCCCCCGCTTCTACAAAAGCCTCAGCATGACGCTGGGGCTTCTCAAGCGGACTCGGGGGCGGTGGGGGGTCGTCTCAAGAATTTCAGCGCGCAGTGGGCTCACTCGCAGGTAGATCCCTGGATCCTGCAGATAATATCTCAGGGGTACAGGTTAGAACTAGAGACGTCTCCACCTCGCCGTTTCCTGAAGTCTGCTTTACCAACGTCCCCCTCCGACAGGGTGACGGTCTTGGAAGCCATTCACAAGCTGTACTCTCAGCAGGTGATAGTCAAAGTACCCCTTTTACAACAGGGAAAGGGGTATTATTCCACTCTATTTGTGGTACCGAAGCCGGACGGCTCGGTAAGACCTATTCTAAATCTGAAATCCCTGAACCTGTACATAAAAAAGTTCAAGTTCAAGATGGAGTCACTCAGAGCGGTGATAGCGAACCTGGAAGAAGGGGACTTTATGGTATCCTTGGACATCAAGGATGCGTATCTCCACGTCCCAATTTACCCCTCACACCAGGGGTACCTCAGGTTCGTCGTACAAAACTGTCACTATCAGTTTCAGACGCTGCCGTTTGGATTGTCCACGGCACCTCGGGTCTTTACCAAAGTAATGGCCGAGATGATGATTCTTCTTCGAAGAAAAGGCGTGTTAATTATCCCATACTTGGACGATCTCCTGATAAGGGCAAGGTCAAGAGAACAGCTAGAGATGGGAGTAGCACTGTCTCAAGAAGTGCTAAAACAGCACGGGTGGATTTTGAATATTCCAAAATCCCAGTTAATTCCGACAACACGTCTGCTGTTCCTAGGGATGATTCTGGACACGGTTCAGAAAAAGGTATTTCTCCCGGAGGAAAAAGCCAAGGAGTTATCCGAACTTGTCAGGAACCTCCTAAAGCCAGGAAAGGTGTCTGTACATCAATGCACAAGAGTCCTGGGAAAAATGGTGGCTTCTTACGAAGCAATTCCATTCGGCAGATTCCACACAAGAATTTTCCAGAGGGATCTGCTCGACAAATGGTCAGGGTCGCATCTTCAGATGCACCGGCGGATAACCCTGTCTCCAAGGACAAGGGTATCTCTTCTGTGGTGGTTGCAGAGCGCTCATCTATTGGAGGGCCGCAGATTCGGCATACAGGATTGGATCCTGGTGACCACGGACGCCAGCCTGAGAGGCTGGGGAGCAGTCACACAAGGAAGGAACTTCCAGGGCGTGTGGTCGAGCCTGGAGATGTCTCTTCACATAAACATTCTGGAACTAAGAGCAATCTACAATGCTCTAAGTCAGGCAGAACCTCTGCTTCTAGGAAAACCGGTGTTGATCCAGTCGGACAACATCACGGCAGTCGCCCATGTAAACAGACAGGGCGGTACAAGAAGCAGGAGTGCAATGGCAGAAGCTGCGAGGATTCTTCGCTGGGCGGAGAATCATGTGATGGCACTGTCAGCAGTGTTCATCCCGGGAGTGGACAACTGGGAAGCAGACTTCCTCAGCAGACACGACCTTCACCCGGGAGAGTGGGGACTTCATCCAGAAGTTTTCCACATGCTTGTAACCCGTTGGGAAAGACCAATGGTGGACATGATGGCGTCTCGCCTCAACAAAAAACTGGACAGGTATTGCGCCAGGTCAAGAGACCCGCAGGCAATAGCTGTGGACGCGCTGGTAACGCCTTGGGTGTACCAGTCGGTGTATGTGTTTCCTCCTCTGCCTCTCATACCAAAGGTATTGAGAATTATAAGGAAAAGAGGAGTAAGAACGATACTAGTGGCTCCGGATTGGCCAAGAAGGACTTGGTACCCGGAACTTCAAGAGATGATCACGGACGATCCGTGGCCTCTACCTCTGAGAAGGGACCTGCTTCAGCAAGGTCCCTGTCTGTTTCAAGACTTACCGCGGCTGCATTTGACGGCATGGCGGTTGAACGCCGGATCCTAAAGGGAAAAGGCATTCCGGAAGAAGTCATTCCTACTTTGATTAAAGCAAGGAAGGAAGTAACCGCGAAACATTATCACCGCATTTGGCGAAAATATGTTGCGTGGTGCGAGGATCGGAGTGCTCCGACGGAGGAATTTCAACTGGGTCGATTCCTGCATTTCCTGCAATCAGGATTGTCTATGGGTCTCAAGTTGGGATCTATTAGGTTCAAATTTCGGCCCTGTCAATATTCTTCCAAAAAGAATTGGCCTCAGTTCCTGAGGTCCAGACTTTTGTTAAGGGTGTACTGCGTATACAGCCCCCTGTAGTGCCTCCGGTGGCACCGTGGGATCTAAACGTAGTTTTAGATTTCCTCAAATCCCATTGGTTTGAACCACTAAAAAAGGTGGATTTGGAATATCTCACATGGAAAGTGTCCATGCTACTAGCCCTGGCTTCAGCCAGGAGAGTGTCAGAACTGGCGGCTTTATCTTACAAAAGCCCATATCTAATTTTCCATTCGGATAGGGCAGAACTGCGGACGCGTCCGCATTTTCTCCCTAAGGTGGTATCAGCGTTTCACCTGAACCAGCCTATTGTAGTGCCTGCGGCTACAAGCGACTTGGAGGACTCCAAGTTGTTGGACGTTGTTAGAGCTTTAAAAATATACATTTCAAGGACGGCTGGAGTCAGAAAATCTGACTCGCTGTTTATACTGTATGCACCCAACAAGCTGGGTGCTCCTGCTTCTATGCAGTCGATTGCTCGTTGGATTTGTAGCACAATTCAACTTGCACATTCTGTGGCAGGCCTGCCACAGCCTAAATCTGTTAAGGCCCATTCCACAAGGAAGGTGGGCTCATCTTGGGCGGCTGCCCGAGGGGTCTCGGCATTACAACTCTGCCGAGCAGCTACGTGGTCGGGGGAGAACACGTTTGTAAAATTCTACAAATTTGATACCCTGGCAAAAGAGGACCTGGAGTTCTCTCATTCGGTGTTGCAGAGTCATCCGCACTCTCCCGCCCGTTTGGGAGCTTTGGTATAATCCCCATGGTCCTTTCAGGAACCCCAGCATCCACTAGGACGATAGAGAAAATAAGAATTTACTTACCGATAATTCTATTTCTCGGAGTCCGTAGTGGATGCTGGGCGCCCATCCCAAGTGCGGATTATCTGCAATAATTGTACATAGTTATTGTTGCCTTCATCGGGTTATTGTTGTAGGAAGCCATCTTTCAGAGGCTCCTCTGTTATCATACTGTTAACTGGGTTTTAGATCACAAGTTGTACGGTGTGATTGGTGTGGCTGGTATGAGTCTTACCCGGGATTCAAGATCCTTCCTTATTGTGTACGCTCGTCCGGGCACAGTACCTAACTGAGGCTTGGAGGAGGGTCATAGGGGGAGGAGCCAGTACACACCACATGGTTAAAAGCTTTACTTTTTGTGCCCTGTCTCCTGCGGAGCCGCTATTCCCCATGGTCCTTTCAGGAACCCCAGCATCCACTACGGACTCCGAGAAATAGAATTATCGGTAAGTAAATTCTTATTTTTTCTCTAACGTCCTAGTGGATGCTGGGACTCCGTCAGGACCATGGGGATTAGCGGGCTCCGCAGGAGACAGGGCACATCTAAAAAAGCTTTTAGGTCACATGGTGCGTACTGGCTCCTCCCCCTATGACCCTCCTCCAAGCCTCAGTTAGGTTTTTGTGCCCGTCCGAGAGGGTGCAATCTAGGTGGCTCTCCTAAAGAGCTGTTTAGAAAAGTTTTTTTTTTAGGTTTCAATCTCAGTGATTCCTGCTGGCAACAGGATCACTGCATCGAGGGACTTAGGGGAGAGATTTCCAACTCACCTGCGTGCAGGATGGATTGGAGTCTTAGGCTACTGGACACTTAGCTCCAGAGGGAGTCGGAACACAGGTCAGCCTGGGGTTCGTCCCGGAGCCGCGCCGCCGATCCCCCTTACAGACGCTGAAGAGACGGCAGAACGGAGGTCCGGAAAGCAGGCGGCAGAAGACTCCTCAGTCTTCTTGAAGGTAGCGCACAGCACGGCAGCTGTGCGCCATTGTTGTCACACGGCTCACTGACTCAGTCACGGAGGGTGCAGGGCGCTGCTGGGGGCGCCCTGGGCAGCAATATAATTACCTTTAGTGGCAAAATAAATACATCACATATAGCCATTAAGGCCATATGTATGTATTTTAACCCAGGCCAGTTTCTTAAAAACCGGGGAAAAGCCCGCCGAAAAAGGGGCGGAGCTTATTCTCCTCAGCACTCAGCGCCATTTTCCTGCTCAGCTCCGCTGGTGAGGAAGGCTCCCAGGTCTCTCCCCTGCACTGCACTACAGAAACAGGGTAACAAAGAGAAGGGGGGCATAAATTGGCGATATTTATATATTAAGAGCGCATATATAGTAAACAACACCTTCTAGGGTTGTTTATATACATTTATAGCGCTTTTGGTGTGTGCTGGCAAACTCTCCCTCTGTCTCCCCAAAGGGCTAGGGGGTCCTGTCTTCGATTAGAGCATTCCCTGTGTGGCTGCTGTGTGTCGGTACGTGTGTGTCGACATGTATGAGGACGATGTTGGTGTGGAGGCAGAGCAATTGCCGATGATGGTAATGTCACCCCTAGGGAGTCGACACCGGAATGGATGGCTTTAGTTATGGAATTACGTGATAATGTCAGCACATTACAAAAGTCAGTTGACGAAATAAGACGCCCGGCTAACCAGTTAGTACCGGTTCAGGCGTCTCAGACACCGTCAGGGGCTGTAAAACGTCCTTTACCTCAGTCAGTCGACACGGGTACCGACACAGATGAATCTAGTGTCGACGGTGAAGAAACAAACGTATTTTCCAATAGGGCCACACGTTATATGATCACGGCAATGAAGGAGGCTTTGCAGATCTCTGATACTGCTGGTACCTCAAAAAGGGGTATTATGTGGGGGGTGAAAAACTACCTGTATTTTTTCCAGAATCAGAGGAATTGAATGACGTGTGTGATGAAGCGTGGGTTAACCCCGATAGAAAACTGCTAATTTCCAAGAAGTTATTGGCATTATACCCTTTCCCACCAGAGGTTAGGGCGCGCTGGGAAACACCCCCTAGGGTGGATAAGGCGCTCACACGTTTATCAAAGCAAGTGGCGTTGCCGTCTCCTGATACGGCCGCCCTCAAGGATCCAGCAGATAGGAGGCTGGAAACTACACTGAAGAGTATATACACACATACTGGTGTTATACTGCGACCGGCAATAGCCTCAGCCTGGATGTGCAGTGCTGGGGTAGTGTGGTTGGATTCTCTGACTGAAAATATTGATACCCTGGATAGGGACAGTATTTTATTGACTCTAGAGCAATTAAAGGATGCTTTCCTTTATATGCGAGATGCTCAGAGGGATGTTTGTACTCTAGCATCAAGAGTAAGCGCGATGTCCATATCTGCCAGAAGAAGTTTATGGACGCGACAGTGGTCAGGTGATGCGGATTCCAAGAGGCATATGGAAGTATTGCCATATAAAGGAGAGGAATTGTTTGGGGTCGGTCTTTCGGACCTGGTGGCCACGGCAACTGCCGGCAAATCCACTTTTTTACCTCAGACCCCCTCCCAACAGAAAAAGACACCGTCTTTTCAGCCGCAGTCCTTTCGCTCCTATAAAAAGCGACCAAAAGGACAGTCTTATCTGCCGCGAGGCAGAGGAAAGGGTAAGAAAGGGCAGCAAGCAGCCCCTGCCCAGGAACAGAAGCCCGCCCCGGCTTCTACAAAGCCATCAGCATGACGCTGGGGCTTTACAAGCGGACTCAGGAACGGTGGGGGGTCGACTCAAGATTTTCAGCAATCAATGGGTTCACTCACAAGTGGACCCGTGGGTCCTGCAGATAGTATCTCAGGGTTACATGCTGGAGTTCGAAAGGTCTCCCCCTCGCCGGTTCCTAAAGTCTGCTTTACCAACGTCCCCCTCAGAAAGGACCCCTCAGAAAGGACGTCGGTTTTGGAAGCCATTCACAAGCTGTATTCTCAGCAGGTGATAGTCAAGGTACCCCTCCTACAACAGGGAAAGGGGTATTATTCCACACTATTTGTGGTACCGAAACCGGACGGTTCGGTAAGGCCTATTCTAAATCTGAAATCCTTGAACCTGTACATAAAGAAATTCAAGTTCAAGATGGAGTCACTCAGAGCAGTGATAGCGAATCTGGAAGAAGGAGACTTCATGGTGTCCTTGGACATAAAAGATGCTTATCTACATGTCCCGATTTACCCCTCACACCAAGGGTATCTCAGGTTCGTGATACAAGACTGTCATTATCAGTTTCAAACGCTGCCGTTTGGGTTGTCCACGGCCCCTCGGGTCTTTACCAAGGTAATGACCGAAATGATGGTTCTTCTACGAAGAAAAGGCGTATTAATTATCCCTTACTTGGACGATCTCCTGATAAGGGCAAAGTCCAGAGAACAGCTGGAAGTCGGTGTAGCGCTAACACAAGTAGTGCTTCAGCAACACGGGTGGATTCTAAATCTTCCAAAATCTCAATTGACCCCGACAACACATCTGCTGTTCCTGGGCATGATTCTGGACACGGTTCAGAAAAAGGTATTTCTCCCGGAAGAGAAAGCAAGGGAGTTATCCGAACTTGTCAAGAACCTCCTAAAACCAGGAACTGTGTCAGTACATCAATGCACAAGAGTCCTGGGAAAGATGGTGGCTTCGTACGAAGCGATTCCATTCGGCAGATTCCATGCACGAACATTTCAGTGGGATCTGCTGGACAAATGGTCCGGATCGCATCTGCACATGCATCAGCGGATAACACTGTCACCGAGAACAAGGTTGTCTCTCCTGTGGTGGTTGCAGACTGCCCATCTGTTAGTGGGCCGCAGATTCGGCATACAGGACTGGGTCCTGGTGACTACGGATGCCAGCCTACGAGGTTGGGGAGCAGTCACAAAGGGAAGAAACTTCCAGGGCGTGTGGTCAAACCTGGAGACGTCTCTTCACATAAATATACTGGAGCTAAGAGCGATCTACAATGCTCTAAGCCTGGCAAAATCGCTGCTTCAGGGTCAGCCGGTGTTGATCCAGTCCGACAACATCACGGCAGTCGCCCACGTAAACCGACAAGGCGGCACGAGAAGCAGGAGTGCAATGGCAGAAGCTGCAAGGATTCTGCGCTGGGCGGAGAATCATGTCGTAGCACTGTCAGCAGTGTTCATCCCGGGAGTGGACAACTGGGAAGCAGATTTCCTCAGCAGACACGACCTTCACCCGGGAGAGTGGGGACTTCATCCAGAAGTTTTCCACATGATTGTGAACCGTTGGGAAAAACCAAAGGTGGACATGATGGCGTCTCGCCTCAACAAAAAATTGGACAGGTATTGCGCCAGGTCAAGAGACCCTCAGGCAATAGCTGTGGACGCTCTGGTAACACCGTGGGTGTACCAGTCAGTGTATGTGTTCCCTCCTCTGCCTCTCATACCAAAGGTACTGAGAATTATACGGAAAAGAGGAGTAAGAATAATACTGGTAGCTCCGGACTGGCCAAGAAGAACTTGGTATCCGGAACTTCAAGAGATGCTCACGGAGGATCCGTGGCCTCTACCTCTAAGAAGGGATCTGCTTCAGCAGGGACCTTGTATGTTCCAAGACTTACCGCGGCTGCGTTTGACGGCATGGCGGTTGAACGCCGGATTCTAAAAGAGAAGGGCATTCCTGAGGAAGTTATTCCTACTTTAATTAAAGCCAGGAAAGAAGTGACCGCACAACATTATCACCGCATTTGGAGAAAATATGTTGCGTGGTGTGAGGCCAAGAAGGCTCCAACGGAAGAATTTCAATTGGGGCGATTCTTACATTTCCTGCAAGCAGGATTGTCTATGGGCCTCAAATTGGGGTCCATTAAAGTTCAAATTTCGGCCTTATCAATTTTCTTCCAGAAGGAATTGGCGTCAGTGCCTGAAGTACAAACTTTTGTCAAAGGTGTACTACATATACAACCCCCAATAGTGCCTCCAGTGGCACCGTGGGATTTGAACGTGGTTCTAAATTTTCTCAAATCTCATTGGTTTGAGCCTTTAAAATCGGTAGATTTAAAATACCTTACATGGAAGGTAACCATGCTGTTGGCCCTGGCTTCAGCCAGGAGAGTTTCGGAGTTGGCAGCTTTGTCATACAAAAGCCCATATCTGATATTCCATTCGGACAGGGCAGAATTGAGGACACGTCCTCAATTTCTCCCTAAGGTGGTTTCGGCATTTCACTTGAACCAGCCTATTGTGGTGCCTGCGGCTACTAGCGACTTGGAGGACTCCAAGTTACTGGACGTTGTCAGAGCATTAAAAATATATATTTCAAGGACAGCTGGAGTCAGAAAATCTGACTCGTTGTTTACATTGTATGCACCCAACAAGTTGGGTGCTCCTGCGTCTAAACAGACGATTGCACGTTGGATATGTAGTACAATCCAACTTGCACATTCTGTGGCAGGCCTGCCACAGCCTAAATCTGTAAAGGCCCATTCCACAAGGAAAGTGGGCTCATCCTGGGCGGCTGCCCGAGGAGTCTCGGCATTACAACTTTGCCGAGCAGCTACGTGGTCAGGGGAGAACACGTTTGTAAAATTTTACAAATTTGATACTCTGGCTAAAGAGGACCTGGAGTTCTCTCATTCGGTGCTGCAGAGTCATCCGCACTCTCCCGCCCGTTTGGGAGCTTTGGTATAATCCCCATGGTCCTGACGGAGTCCCAGCATCCACTAGGACGTTAGAGAAAATAAGAATTTACTTACCGATAATTCTATTTCTCATAGTCCGTAGTGGATGCTGGGCGCCTATCCCAAGTGCGGATTGTCTGCAATGCTTGTACATAGTTATTGTTACAAAAATCGGGTTATTACTGTTGTTGTGAGCCATCTGTTCAGAGGCTACTTCGTTTGTGTTATCATACTGTTAACTGGGTTCAGATCACAAGTTGTACGGTGTGATTGGTGTGGCTGGTATGAGTCTTACCCGGGATTCAAGATCCTTCCTTATTGTGTACGCTCGTCCGGGCACAGTACCTAACTGAGGCTTGGAGGAGGGTCATAGGGGTAGGAGCCAGTACGCACCATGTGACCTAAAAGCTTTTTTAGATGTGCCCTGTCTCCTGCGGAGCCCGCTAATCCCCATGGTCCTGACGGAGTCCCAGCATCCACTACGGACTATGAGAAATAGAATTATCGGTAAGTAAATTCTTATTTTCCATGGCATTCTTCTGTTGGTATCTATAGATGATATTTAATTTAACTTACTGGACCTATTAATCCAAATGTCAGCTCAGGTTTATACATGAATGTAGCTCTCTGCAGAATGACAATGTGTTTTGAACTTTTGCAGGAATTCAGTTAGCCGCGGGAATTACTGCAGGATTCTAGCTCCTGGGTTAAGAGCCTGGACCTATATGAGTAAGCCCTGAGGAGGGTGCGAACAGAAAATCTGCGTTAACGGCACCCTTACTGCAGACTTATTGCACGCTGTAATTGCGTAGCTCTGGCCACTTAACCTGGATTATATGCATTAACGTAGTTTAGCAGCATAGGTTTACCAGGGGATGTAATTGAATAGCTCCGGGCACATAACCCCACGGATAACTGAATGTACCCTTTTGTGCAAACATTAAACAACATTAAATTTGATATATGTCTTTGTTCAACAATGAAGATCCAGGGTATTGCTATGCTGATCAGAACCTCTTGTTTTGTACCCTTGGGATTTAGGACCTTGGTTACAGTTCAGATGTGCTTTCTGGTATCCGGACTCCAGGTCAACACAACTTAGGTCGACATACCTTAGGTCGACACCCGAAATAGGTCGACATGGGCAAAAGGTCGATATGAACAAGGTCGAGAAGGAAAAAGGTCGACATGAGTTTTTCACATTTTTATTTCCATTTTTTTTTTTAGTTTTTCATACTTCACGATCCACGTGGACTACAATTGGGAATGGTAACCTGTGCCAAGCGCAGTGGTAGCAGAGCGAGGCACCTTGCCCGAAGCATCGCGAGCCATGCGAGGGGACACGGTGCACTAATTGGGGTTCCCGGTCACATTACGGAGAAAACGACACCAAAAAAACATAAAAAACTCATGTCGACCTTTTTCCATGTCAACCTTGTTCATGTCGACCTTTTGCCCATGTGGACCTATTTCAGGTGTCGACCCAAGGTGTTTCGACCAATTAGTGTTGACCTTGAGTCCCATACCCGTGCTTTCTAGTGGTGCAATCTTTCAAGACGTTAACTTATTCCTATGTCCCCTGTATTTAAGTTTTCTTAAATACAGAACTAATAACACTATGGGGGTCATTCCGAGTTGTTCGCTCGGTAAATTTCTTCGCATCGCAGCGATTTTCCGCTTAGTGCGCATGCGCAATGTCCGCACTGCGACTGCGCCCAGTAAATTTGCTATGCAGTTAGGAATTTTACTCACGGTTTTTTCTTCGTTCTGGTGATCGTAATGTGATTGACAGGAAGTGGGTGTTTCTGGGCAGAAACTGGCCGTTTTATGGGTGTGTGTGAAAAAACGCTACCGTTTCTGGGAAAAACGCGGGAGTGGCTGGAGAAACGGAGGAGTGTCTGGGCGAACGCTGGGTGTGTTTGTGACGTCAAACCAGGAACGACAAGCACTGAACTGATCGCAGATGCCGAGTAAGTCTCGAGTTACTCAGAAACTGCACAGAGATGTCTTATCGCAATATTGCGAATCTTTCGTTCGCAATTTTAAGAAGCTAAGATTCACTCCCAGTAGGCGGCGGCTTAGCGTGTGCAAAGCTGCTAAAAGCAGCTTGCGAGCGAACAACTCGGGATGACCACCTATATTTAGTGCTACCAACGTGCTATGCTCCATTGGTGCTGCCACCCCCTGTATCTCATGACTCTACATTTGTATACTCTTTACACACATTGAGACAACTTTGTGTATGTGTAAATATATACCTTGTCATATACTTTTAAAGATACAATCTATACAGAGAACATACTGTAGGCACCAGACAGATATTGCTAGGGAATTGCTGTTCTGTACGATAGTCATACAGATTCCGTTATATGCGGAAGCAGCCATAACGGGTTCCGGGACCTCCTCGTGTCACCTGCAGAACGCAGATTCTGTTTGCAGCCTACTTAGGTGCCTTCATTACCGCACTCTTTACTTCCTGATCAAAAACCTAAAAAGTAATATTAGTAAAAAACATACTAATAATTCTAATACAGGTTGAGTATCCCATATCCAAATATTCCGAAATACGGAATATTCCGAAATACAGAATTTTTTGAGAGAGTGAAATAGTGAAACTTTTGTTTTCTGATGGCTCAATGTACACAAACTTTGTTTAATACACAGTTATAAACAATATTGGCTAAAATGACCTTCAGGCTGTGTGTATAAGGTGTATATGAAACATAAATGCATTCTGTGCTTAGACTTGGGTCCCATCACCTTGATATCTCATTATGGTATGCAATTATTCCAAAATACGGAATAATCCGATATCCAAAATACCTCTGGTCCCAAGCATTTTGGATAAGGGATACTCAACCTGTATAATAATTAATAGTTTCAGTTAATTGCAGTGTGTGATATACTTGTTTAAGGTGGTAATTCCGAGTTGATCGCCCGCTAGCTGTTTTTAGCAGCCGTGCAAACGCTAAGCCGCCGCCCTCTGGGAGTGTATCTTAGCTTAGCAGAAGTGCGAACGAAAGGATCGCAGAGCGGCTACAAAAATAATTTGTGCAGTTTCAGAGTAGCTCCAGACCTACTCAGCGCTTGCGATCACTTCAGACGATTCAGTTCCGGATTTGATGTTATAAACACGCCCTGCGTTTGGCCAGCCACGCCTGTGTTTTTCCTGGCACGCCTGCGTTTTTTCGAACACTCCCTGAAAACGGTCAGATAACACCAAGAAACGCCCTCTTCCTGTCAATCACTCTGCGGCCAGCAGTGCGACAGAAAAGCTTCGCTAGACCTTGTGTAAAACTGCATCGGCCATTGTGAAAGTACGTCGCGCGTGTGCATTGCACCGCATGCGCAGAAGTGCCAGTTTTTTGCCTCATCGCTGCGCAGCGAACATTTTCTGCTAGCGATCAACTCGGAATGACCACCTAAATACTGTAATTAAAGCAGTGGAAGAATAACGTATCGATGCTATCAAGTTTCATTCTGATATCTTTGCAAAATAATCCTTAAATATGTTATTTTATCTGAAAGCGTCTCATCTTCATTGCCATATGTCTGCCTGGACGGATGTCATTGTATTGTTTGTTTTTCTGCCTCGTCCTCTTCTGGTATAGTATAGTAATGCAGGAGGAGGTCATTGGGGCATCTGGGTGAGAGATATTACTGGCATAGAACCGGGCGTTTATGTGTAAGAAAAAAAAATCAGATAAACAAAAAAGAAAAATTAGGCATTCTCTTCAATGGTTGCGAGTTGATAGGTGGAGGAAATATATTAGCATTAAGTAAGGTTTTCATTTCTAGACAATGCGCTTCCTTCCACAGCATCGCAGTAATAAATTCAGCTGTTCTGCTAAATGAATCTGTAAATATAAGAGTATGTAAACCAAGGCCGGATCTAGCGGCTGTAAAGTGTCTGCAGTAGATCACATTAACTTCCCAGACGTGAGTGCATTAAATTGACAGTCTCGATGTTATTTGGCTCATGTGGAGATGTTGCAGTGAAAACAAAATGAGATGCCTCTGTAAAGACCAAGCTGTTAGCTTGCTATCTGACGACTGACTGATTGCACATACATTAGAACGTAATGCAGAGACAGGCTACTGGAATATGGAGACAGGCTGCCTAAGTAGGATGATGTAGGTGTCAGGAGTCCATATTTCCTGAATGACACTCCAGCCTCAGATTTCCTGTTCAGCAGGATTTTGCAGAAGCCTCAACCTGTTCTCTTCTCGCAGTTTGTAAACAGTATACGGCTCCTGTCTTGTTTGTTTTTAAACATTGCATAGCCATATGGCATGTATAGAACCGACAGGTGCTTGTTTATGTTGCACACATTAGTTTAGGGTAGGTTAACCATTCTAGACAATGTGCTTTATTAATGTGGTTTGCTTGGTATATTTATCTGTTCTATGTAGTGCATATGCATACCTCCCAACTTTGTCCTGGCTGGAAGAGGGACACACGCGCGGTGAAGCGGCGCGCGCTCCTGAAAAGGGGGCATGGCCTATGAAAGGGGGCGTGGCTTAGCGGGAGGACCCGCGATCGCGAGCCATGCCCCCGTTTTTGTCACTGAGGGGGCATGCCCAGTGCTCTGTGAGCTGTTGGCATGCCCCCTCTCCTCCTGTCTCCAGTGAATAGACGCACAGCGTCTATTCACCGCTGCTCTACTAAGGAGGGCAGCGAGAGACAGAGCCTCCCAAATGCCCCCCCACCCCCACCCCCACCGCGGAACACTGCAGCCCGCGGGTGGGACAGCGGAACAGTCCCCAAAAAACGCAAAAATCGGGACAGTTGGGAGGTGGGTCTCCAGACTTGCAAGGAAAATGTATAACACAAATATCAGATGCTTGTAGTATACCTTCCAATATTTTACACATAAAAATCGGTACAAATTTGAAAAGAGGGCGTATGCTTTCAATGGAAGTTCGGAGAGCCAAAAATCGGTACAGACCATAAAAAAAGGTACTGTACCTGCCAAAAAGGTACAGCTGGAGTGTATGTTGTAGTACTTTGCGCTTACCAGTCATACTTATATCACTTGCCTCTAATTTAAAATGACATCTACAATCTACAATTATCTTGTCCTCAGCTCATTCGTTCTCTGCCTTGACCCTCAACTAAGGGAGAGTGGTATGCAGTTAGTACGTCGACATTCACAATGTTGACACCAAAATGTCGACAGTTATTAAGTCAATGTGGCTAAAATGTTGATACCTGGAAAATTGACATAGACAGAATTTTGACTGATGAAATGGCATTAGGGTTAGGGGGTAGGGATAGACTTACCTTAAAAACACAGTGTCGACATTCTGACCATGTTGACATTTTGATCAGTTTCAACATTGATATAAAGACCATGGGCGGATGTAATGCCGCCAGAGTTCGGCGGCCGTGCGGGAGGCGGCTGAACTCTGACGTTTTTTTTAAAAGGTGCAGTCACTTACAAGGCATGGTTTTGCCTTGTAAGCGATCGCCCCTTTAAAAAAGTTTGCGTTTGGCTGGCATCCTGCATGGCTGCTGACTGTGGTGGCATTACATCCGGTCCCATCTGTACATTCTCAGTGTACCTCCCAGGAGCTATGGGCCTAATTCAGACCTGATCGCTGCTCTGCGTTTTCGCTGATGGCCATCTCAGCCCAGCGTTGTGCTGGGCGTCCCCCCGCATGTCTGAGTAACTGATCGTACGACTACGATCAGGTCTGAATTAAGCCCTAAGTAGCCAATAGTAGATTCCATGGTAAATTTAAAGGTCCCCCAGTAACTTAAATGGGATGTAGTTGGCATCCCGACATTCAGGATGCCGGAGGCTGTTTTATCATCAAATATTTCTGTATAAAAATTCATGTAAGCATGTTGAAAGTGACTTCTTGTTGTTAGTATATTGAATGTGAATACTGTAATTAAAGTACAGCCAATTAGGAGATTGTGGGTTGTTTGTTTGTGGTTTTAGCTGCTCACTTATACATATAAATAATAAAAATCAAAAAATGTATATAATATATGGGGGTATATTCAGTTAAAGTCAGATCCATTCCGACATGTATTTGTCGGAATGGATCCGACAACCCCTATTCAATCCCATCTTAATTCGACTTTTTCAAGTCGAATTTAGATGGGAAGCAGAGGAGGAGAAGGGGGATGAGCCGCGGGGGGGCAGCCGGCGGGCATACAGGGAGATCAGCGCTAAGCAGCAGGATGTCACTCAGCCGCCCGACATCACGGCAACTTCCACCCAGCTCCAGCAGCGTGCTGGAGCCGGGTGGAAGCTGCTGTGAGGTCGGGTGGCTGAGTGACATCCAGCTGCAGCGCTACTGTAGCGCTGATCTCCCTGTATGCCGGCCGGCTGTCCCCACGTCTCCCTGCGGCCCCCCCCCCCCCCCTCCATCGCCTCCTCTGGGTCCGCATCTCAGTCCGACATCATTTTGATGTCGGACTGAGATGGTCGAAAAGGGGGCCAAAACCTGTCTGATTTGGCCCCGTTTTCGACAGCAACACGTGGATCGGCAGCTATTCTGCTGATCCACGTGCTTTTCGACTTGTCGAAAAATTTAGCAAAATATTGAATAGGTCGAATCATATTGAATAGGTCGAATCAGGATTCGACCTTAAAAAGTCGAAAACTGACGTCTTTTCGACAGACTGCAGTTTTCGACTTCAATTGAATATACCCCTAGGGTTGTTATAAATACAGACTCTTAAATAAATTAAGAAGCTTTATAAATTACAAATACATGGTCAGCTAAAACTAAAAGATTGCGTTTCAGAATTAATTAGAGAACGATAGTAAATGCGATAATAATATATAAAGGGGGAGATGTACTAAGCGATGAAAAGAGTGGAAAAGTGAGCCATGGCAACCAATCAGCATTGAAGTAACCTTTATAATTTGCATACTATAAAATTATACAAAGCAGCTGATTGGTTGCCATGGACAACTTCTCCACTGGCTCACTTCTCCACTCTTTTCACTGCCTACCCTTTAGTGGGTAAAGCTATAAAAAATAAGAACTGATATATAGGGTGTTATGATCAGCTGATAACGGTTTTAATTGATAAAAAATTTATAATATTTAATTAAGCTGAAAATACTACTTATCAGTGCTCCCCATTTTAATATTTATTTGACACTTACGTGATGTAATAAAATAATGTATAAGATTAGCTCTTGCTTAAATACAAACAAGTAATTAATTCTTCCATTTATTCTGTCTTATTTTTTTTCATAGGTCGTCTGATAAGTTAGACAATGGAGCTGACGCAAACAACAGAGTCCTGCAAATCCAAGCGCTCGCCCGGCTGACGTCAGCGGTACGTTATACCAGCGCAGTCTGCATCTGTTTCCTCATTTATATTCAGCATTCTCTTTCCAGTGCTGCCCTACCTGTGTATGATGTTATTCTCCAGGCGGTTCTCTGTTCATCATAACATGGGGCACAAACAAATTGTCCTCTATAGATCGATATTATGGAATATAAATAATCTTAAAGTTCACTTTTTGAGAACGTTCCTAATGATGTTACATTGCACTTGTTACATTGCACTTTGACTTCCAAAAGAAAGCTACATTATCACAATTTCGTGTATGTCCTATTCAGTATCAAACCATTACTCCAAAGGCTCAGGCAGAGGCGCATAAGGCCCACGTAACATGCAGTATACCCATTCCACACTCCAGTACACATTGGACCTCATTTACAAAGTGATCTTAGTTGTTGTGGAGAATCCTGTTCGCTGGTGCCATGGTCCTCTGTCAGTATGTGTTGCCCGTCTGCCATGTTAATGGCGCACTTTTCCTATACTAATTGTGCTCTGTGAGAAGCTGGTAAGAAAGTTTGGGCCACTTATGATTTGGGGGACAGTCTGCAGGCCGAGAGGGAAAGGGACCAGATCAGTGAGAGTCTCCGGCATTGGTGAAGTGCAACAGCGCATGGGGGAGTTGCCGGCAAAGTCTTATGCCCTGAACTCTGATGCTATAGAGCATGCCAAGTCTGCTGCACACCACACTCCTGTCCGCTGTGTATTAATCCCAGCATAGTGTTTTGGCTATTTGTTCTTCCTGCTCCATGAACCTGCTGTGATTCTGTTTACTGTACCTTTGCAGACAAACAATGGTAAATGCTCGATCATTCCTGGAGATAATTATGTATCAGGTGCTGGAAAGGGGGAAGGGTCACAGACAAACAGACAGAGGGGAGGGGGGGGGGGGAAGGGGGGTTGCAAATCTCACCCCTACATTTCCCTTCAGTACACTAAAAAATTACCTGTAACTATACCTGAACCTATCTGGTAATAGAAATTCAGAGAATTAGTTTACACGTTTGCAAACACATGTTTAAGCTGCTGCGCCACTTCACGGCTTCTCTGATGTCGGCAGTCCTAACACTACATGATAGCAGTACCTTTGCTGCATTTAAGTTGGGTGCACACACTGGAGAAACTTGACGGCAGACCCGCCGCCATACCGACTGTGGCCAATGCAGGTAGGCATATACACTTACTGACCAGCTGCTCGATATGTCGGTTCTCACATCACAGTTGGGCAGACATTTGAATTTGCCCACCCAGCTGTGACGTCAGTCCCTGCATACAGTCTACAGGCAGTCGGCGGATCGCCCGTCCACACAGCCCGATGCACTGATATATCTGCAGATATATCTGACATCAACTGTGCTGCAGGGCCTTGATTCAAACTTTGCTGTTTGCTCTGCAGTGTATCAGACCCAGAACTGTACATCCAATAGATCCTGCCTTTGCTCTAACCTGCTACTGGCGTGCCTCCTGGACTGACTATTTTTGTATCAGACCTTAACCTAAAGTTCTGCCTCCTTCTTGTCTGTTGTTATGCTAGCTAGTGTATTTAACTGAGTACTGTTCAGACTCTGCATTCCTTAACAAGTCCTGCCTCCGAAATCCTACCCTGAACCTGACTTTATACCCATCTAATGTGACATCCTTTTTTTTAACCAAAATACAAGGTGTGCTAAGCTCTATTTGCAGACCAGCATAAGCATGCACCAGCCTATGAAAGGAGTTGGGCAGAGTGACAGCATTACATGTAGAGTAGGTGCGCTGATATACCAGATTTGTTGAGCAGTACAATAATGAACGTTTCTTTTTGCGGAAAGATGACTGAAATCAGATAAACGGGTTACTGGGATGTACAGATGCATCCTCGTACATCTTGCCTCAATACGCCATGCACCGCAAGGTGCCTAGCTTGAGTGAGCCAGCAGTTCCCTTGCACCTCTGCTAACGTTGGGCATCTTTTTTTTTTTTTTGCCGAAAATGCTTCTTATTTGCATCACTATGTGACAAGTACACACAAGTACACACAAGTACACACAAGCATACTCTGCTGATTAAAATAATATGCGGCATGCCTGCAGTGTATTCTGTGTGCGATTGCGACTGTATCTGCATACGCAAAACCATGCTGCACTGCAGGTGGGGCAGATGTAACATGTGCAGAGAGATATAGATTTGGGTGGATTATATTTTTTCTGTGCAAGATAAATACTGACTGCTTTTGCATGTAGCCCACAAATGTCAGACAGCTTTATTTTTACACTGCAATTTAGATTTTAGTTTGAACACACCCCACCCAAATATAAATCTCTCTGCACATGTTAAATCAGCCCCACCTGCAGTACAGCTTAGTTTTGCCCAGGTTCTTGCTTTTTTTGCAACTCTGATTCTGGTCCTTTGTCATTGATTACAGGGTAGATGTCACTGGTTAATACAGAACTTTACATTGCCTTTTTAATGGCACCTTTTTTGTTTATCCGGCTTCCAAACACATTTAAATTTATGTATTCGCTTTTTATGCCATCTTATGTTTACTGTAAAGCTTTGTTCCTGTTTGTTTTAGCCAGATTTGAATAGTCACACCTTAATTTGCTTGAGATCCGGTTGCAGTTTGCTACCAGTATTTTCCTGTTATTGACATCTGTAAAAAGAGCATTCACGTGTCATTTATTCAAACTTTGCAATGCCACAGACTAGCCCGAGGAAACAGCAGTTGACTGCAGCTAATTAGGACATTCATTTACAGAGATCATTAAAATAATATCCCAGCATTGCTGAATTGAGAGACATTTGTTTTGTCTTGCAAGATTGAAGTCAGATCCGTGATGGGTAGAGCAGAACTTGTCAGGACACAGCCCGGCCAGTACAGCGAATCCGTCCTTTCACTGTAATTGGTCACAAATGAGTAACTAGCTGACAAAACTGATCATATTAACTCAGGGAGCATGGTCTGCCTTTGCCAAATTGGATATGCATATGCCTCAACGAGTACAGTATATTGACTTTTGCACACGTGGATCCGTAACAACTTTGAAGTCAAACTTAATCCTTATGCACTGTTTAACACAAACACTAGGGATCTGATTTTTTCACTTTCTTCAATAGTAAATAAAATCATGTATGTTTCTTTATTATATTGTACTTGGAACCTGTAGTGAACTTAGGGGTCATATAAGGTTGCAAACTCATTACTTGTTTAAACAAACGCTGGATTGTGACTTCGCAGCAAGAAGACTGCACTGTGTTCTAGCTTTGGTGTAATATGTATAATACTAGTTACCAGCCCGTCAAAATGACTGAACAACATAACAGTAATGTCAGTGCCAGTGGCTGTGCAGGCCCGAATGGAGCAACAATTGAATTGCTCCGTCAGGCGCCATCTAGTGGTCGCCGGCATGCAAAACACATGAATTCCCCCCATAGAGGTGATGAGCAGCGTTAGCCTTTTATTATATAGGATGCTTTAATCCAGGGGTTCCCTTTCACCCAATTGGATATCTGTGCAAATAAGTACCTATTCTACCTAGTAACTTGTGTAAGTGACTTTTACTGCAAGCTATTCTCCAGCACCAGTTATATAGTATAAAACCTTTTAGACAGAAGTTGAACGCTTTCCTCCTCCAAGCTCACAATGAAATCGCAGATAAAATCTATTTTTCATAATCAATCCTATTATGTAGATGTATATAACATAATTCTATGTCGCACACAGTGGCATCTGTGTCTGCGTCTTTTGCCGGTCCTACGTCTGTGGTTGATGCAAATACCACTACAAGCCCTTCCCTGGTGTGCAGCTGTGCATCTGAATGTGCACAGACTGAGGCGCTCACTGTGTGTCTTCAGGCGCTGCATTTATGCTTGGTGCTTCTTTAGATGAAGCAAATCTGTCCCAAATACAAGAATGAGCTCAGAATATTCATCCCTCCATAAGTCTATCAGCATAGACTAACCAGAACATTTCCAAATTTTCAAATTGATTGGCTTTTGCCTATATTTGCTCTAGTTTTTCTATTCTAATCAGCCACATCAATTATATATGGCATCTCTTAGAGATGCTGGCGGGCTGAGTCATATGTATGTACTAGTATATCTTATTGATTAATTGTGGTGGACTATACAAGTGTGGATCTTATCTTAAATTAATTAGATAATAAAAGTTATGTTTTAACATTTTCATATAAACAAATCAAAACAAGAGTGCACCCACACAAGAGTCTTCTGTAAATCGTTTCTGTTCCAGTATTCAACAGAGGTTCACCCCTACCACCCCTTGAGCATTTCAGATCAAGTATTTTATGTGGGATAAATAGGGGTTCACTATGGTATGCCGGCGGTCGGGCTCCCGGCGACCAGCATACCGGCGCCGGGAGCCCGACCGCCGGCTTACCGACAGTGTGGCGAGCGCAAATGAGCCCCTTGCGGGCTCGCTGCGCTCGCCGCGCTATTTTATTCTCCCTCCAGGGGGGTCGTGGACCCCCACGAGGGAGAATAAGTGTCGGTATGCCGGCTGTCGGGATCCCGGCGCCGGTATACTGTGCGCCGGGATCCCGTCAGTCGGCATACTGAAGACCACCCATAAATAGGATGTGGTCCTTATCTGACTGAAAAGTAAATTTTCTTATTATCGATAAGAAAAGGTGAGGTCTGAAAAGTATTCCATCCCTATACAATTACTTATAGATGATCTTCCTCCCCACCCCACCCCCCGGAAAAACAAACAAACCATAGATTCTACATTTATGCAGGATACTGAACACCTTAATTAAATCCTATAATCCCTATTTCCTTTCAAACTGTGTAGCTTTCTAATTTGCCTTAAAATAACTTTAAAAAAATGTTTCACTATATTTTATGAAATTGTCTGTAATGCTATTCAGAGAGGTTTCAAGCCGATAAGCTTGCTGCATCATTTAGGCAGAACCCTACTATCCTGTTATTTTCTGCAGGTATAAGGTAAGCTTTGTAGTTTTCCACCTAAGCCAGGGATAAAAATGGAGTGCCAATGCTATTTACTTAATTGTCATTCCAAATAACAACAAATAGACTCTGATTACTGATGTGCGGAAATACCTCATTAGCCAATAACAATTAAGCAAGTAAATTATTTCCTATTAAAACAACCTTCAGTTTGCAACAGATTAGCGTGTTAGGAAGGAAGCCACACAAATGTACATAGCCATTAAACAGAGTTATTAAAAACATTTGTTTAGTAAATTAAACACTGGCGTCTTTTCTGGAGAAGAAAAAAGATGATGATCATGTTGTTTTGCACCAAAGCATCTATTTCTTGCTGTGCACATACAAAGATACACACACACTATTCCACTCTGTCACACTCAGGGGCGGATTGGGATGGAAAACCAGCCTGGGAATTTTTTGGGAAGCAGCCCTAATGGAGGCGGGGCCTGTTGAGAGGGTGGGGTATGTTGAGGGGGGTGGGATACTCCCTCCTCACAGAGCCTGACATGGCCATCCGTGCATCATTTGCTGCAGTTGGGTCTCCAACTTCATGCTGAGTCTACTACATAGATATATACCTTCCCTGCAGGGCCGGCGCCACCATTAGGCAGATTTAGGCAGCTGCCTATGGACGCTGGCCACTGGAGGGCGTCATGCTCCACTTAGATCTATTTTACAAAAAAAAATTATATTTTTCTAGGTAAGCCCGGGGGTGGCCACGGCAAGTGTCTAGCCTGCCACAGCCGTCACTCACCTCACCAACGGCAGTGTATTGGTTTCCCTGCTCCATGTCTCTAACAGAAATAGACGGAGCTGCGGGTATGAGAGAAAAAGTCAGGAGACGTCCGCCACACAGACAGCCTAGGCGTCAGCGCTAACATGGCATGCGCTTGTTTACAAGTGGATGACTCACCCTGTGTGGTGCCCGTCTCCTGACTTGCTATCTCATACCCGCAGCTCCGTCTATTTCTGTTAGAGACATGGAGCAGGGGCAGGGCTGTCGGCATTATGCGGAGGAGAGTTAGACTCAGAGGCAGCCCTATTTTTCCCCGCCTCCGCCCTAGACAGCGCTTCATGTTCTCCCCTCTGGCTACCATTGACGATCCCTCCCCCTAACATTATCATCATTACTGCTGCCGGAAGCCCCAAGATGAGGATAGAAGGGGCAGAAGGGTGACGCTGTGGATGGTGATGTCTACTGCATCCGAAAGGCGAGAATGAACCGCTGTGGTGCCAGGTTAGAACTCTGCTCCTGCGGGCACACACAGTAACACCCCCCAGTGATGTGCATGAGTTGTCAACACTTCTGCCGCTGGTCACATCCACTAGGGCTTACCTAGTTTGAGTTCCCGCAGGACTAGGATCAAGCTCAGCACACTGCCATAGAGAATCAGTGTCTCTACTATGGACTCGGAGTCCACCCCACTACACTCCTCCCTTTTCCCCTTCCTCATTCCTCAGCTTCTTTACGGGCAGTGAGGGGACTTTTGTCAGGCACACTTGACCCAGGAAAAATGCTGCAGGCACAGCACAATAAGTTGTACAAGACTATCACTCACTGTGTCTGTTTCTCTCTATCCCCTCCCTGCCGCCTCGCGTCTCCCTATCCCCTCTCTACTGCTGGGCGTCTCCCTATCCCCTCCCTGCCACCCCGCATCTCCCTATCCCCTCCCTGCCGCCCGCGTCTCCCTATCCCCTCCCTGCCGCCCGCGTCTCCCTATCCCCTCCCTGCCGCCCGCGTCTCCCTATCCCCTCCATGCCGCCCGCGTCTCCCTATCCCCTCCCTGCCGCCCCGTCTCCCTATCCCCTCCCTGCCGCCCCGCGTTTCCCTATCCCCTCCCTGCCATCCCGCGTCTCCCTATCCCCTCCCTGCTGTCTAACGGCTCTCTATCCCCTCCCTGCCGCTCGGCGTCTCCCTATCCCCTCCCTGCCGCTCGGCGTCTCCCTATCCGCTCCCTACCACCCCGCATCTCCCTATCCCCTCCCTGCCGCCCAGCGTCTCCCTATCCCCTCCCTGCCGCCCAGCGTCTCCCTATCCCCTCCCTGCAGCCCGCGTTTCCCTATCCCCTCCCTGCAGCCCCGCGTCTGCCTATCCACTCACTGCAGCCCCGTGTCTGCCTATCATCCTGCGTCTCCCTATCCCTTCTCTGCCGCCCTTTCAAGATTCTGCTACCGGGGCCCACAAAGTTCTAGTTACAACCCAGGTGCCTATCTGTAATACTGTATAAAACAATTGGTATTATACTATATATGGATTTGTACAATACAAAAGAAAAGGAAAAGATACTACTTCACCAGCGCCCTGCTCCGTTTTAAACAGAGCAATCCACCTCTTATTCTCCGTAGGTTTCTCCTAATTAGTAGAAATTTTGCCTAGGGTGCCGAGAAACCTTGCAGCGGAGGGAGGGGAAAGTGAAGAAAGAGAAAATATGTGGAGGATATGTGCGGACTGTTCAGTGGGGATATAGGGGGTCATTCCGAGTTGATCACTCGCTAGCTGTTTTTAGCAGTCGTGCAAACGCTATGCCGCCGCCCTCTGGGATGTATTTTAGCTTAGCAGAAGTGCAAACGAAAGGATCGCAGAGCGGCTACAAAAAAAAATTGTGCAGTTTCAGAGTAGCTCCAGATCTACTCAGCGCTTGCGATGACTTCAGACTGTTCAGTTCCTGTTTTGACGTCACAAACACGCCCTGCGTTCACCCAGCCACGCCTTTGATTTTCGATCACTCCCTGAAAAAGGTCAGTTGACACCCAGAAACGCCCTCTTCCTGTCAATTACTCTGCGGCTGCCATTGCGACTGAAAAGCTTCGCTGGACCTTGTGTAAAAATACTTCACCCGTTGTGAAAGTACGTCGCGCGTGTGCAATGCACTGCATGCGCAGAAGTGCCGTTTTTATTGCATCATCGCTGCGCAGCGAACATTTTTAGCTAGCGATCAACTCAGAATGACCCCCATAATCGGATAGGAAAGCTTATGAAGGTTGAGTGAGTGGTTCTGGAATGTGGTAAGCTAGCCTGAAGAGGTGAGTACATAGGGGGTCATTCCGAGTTGTTCGCTCGTTATTTTTTTTTCGCAACGGAGCGATTAGTCGCTACTGCGCAATGTCCGCAGTGCGACTGCGCCAAGTAAATTTGCTATGCAGTTAGGTATTTTACTCACGGCATTACGAGGTTTTTTCTTCGTTCTGGTGTTCGTAATGTGATTGACAGGAAGTGGGTGTTTCTGGGCGGAAACAGGCCGTTTTATGGGTGTGTGCGAAAAAACGCTACCGTTTCTGGGAAAAACGCGGGAGTGGCTGAAGAAACGGGGGAGTGTCTGGGCGAACGCTGGGTGTGTTTGTGACGTCAAACCAGGAACGACAAGCACTGAACTGATCGCACTGGCAGAGTAAGTCTCGAGCTACTCAGAAACTGCTAAGAGGTGTGTGGTCGCAATTTTGAGAATCTTTCGTTCGCAATTTTAAGAAGCTAAGATTCACTCCCAGTAGGCGGCGGCTTAGCGTGTGTAAAGCTGCTAAAAGCAGCTTGCGTGCGAACAACTCGGAATGAGGGCCATAGTCTCTCCTTTATTTTATCATATTTATATTATTCTCATTATCTTTACTCTTCGTCCTTTACTTTCATCACTTTTCTCTTTAGGTTTAGTTTCCTTCAATTCCTTACATTTTTATCTTTCCATGCTCTGATACTATATACTCATACT